>NW_026696293.1:0-352174 GCF_030435755.1 Ochotona princeps | reverse complement strand
TCACCAACATGCAGTGTTTCCTTGATTGAATTAGCTCTCACACCAATATTTGCGTCTAGAGCCTTTGCATTGAGGGCTATCTGAAAACGGCTGTGGCGCTGAAGTTGCCTGTGAATGTGGAGTTGGTGGCATGTGAAACCCGCATGTGGAGCATTCGTTTGTGGGATGCTCTACCAGGTTCATTCCTAGATAATGCACTCAAAGGGCACTAAACAGAAAAGTGTGAAAATTGATTTTCCTTGAGAGCTGCTTGGAAGCCTGATGGTGTGTGAAGTTAGGGAGCCAAATGGAGTTGTTCTCCCACAAGAACCACTCGGGCTGATCCTTCTTCAATATGCCCTTCACCAACATGCAGTGTTTCCTTGATTGAATTAGCTCTCACACCAATATTTGCGTCTAGAGCCTTTGCATTGAGGGCTATCTGAAACGGCTGTGGCGCTGAAGTTGCCTGTGAATGTGGAGTTGGTGGCATGTGAAACCCGCATGTGGAACATTCGTTTGTGTGGGATGCTCTACCAGGTTCATTTCAGTCCTAGCCATACAAAGGGCACTAAGCATAGAGTGTGAAAACTGAGTTTCCTTGAGAGCTGCTTGGAAGCCTGATGGTGTGTGAAGTTAGTGAGCCAAATGGAGTTGTTCTCCCCACAAGAACCACTCGGCTGATCCTTCCTTCAATATGCCCTTCACCAACATGCAGTGTTTCCTTGATTGAATTAGCTCTCACACCAATATATTGCGTCTAGAGCCTTTGCTTTGAGGGCTATCTGAAAACGGCTGTGGCGCTGAAGTTGCCTGTGAATGTGGAGTTGGTGGCATGTGAAAACCCGCATGTGGAGCATTCGTTTGTGTGGGATGCTGACCAAGCTTCATTTCAGTCCTAGGCACACAAAGGGCACTAAGCATAGAGTGTGAAAACTGAGTTTCCTTGAGAGCTGCTTGGAAGCCTGATGGTGTGTGAAGTTAGGGAGCCAAATGGAGTTGTTCTCCCACAAGAACCACTCGGCTGATCCTTCTTCAATATGCCCTTCACCAACATGCAGTGTTTCCTTGATTGAATTAGCTCTCACACCAATATTTGCGTCTAGAGCCTTTGCATTGTGGGCTATCTGAAAACGGCTGTGGCGCTGAAGTTGCCTGTGAATGTGGAGTTGGTGGCATGTGAAACCCGCATGTGGAGCATTCGTTTGTGTGGGATGCTCTACCAGGTTCATTCCTAGATAATGCACTCAAAGGGCACTAAGCATGAGTGTGAAAACTGAGTTTCCTTGAGAGCTGCTAGGAGTGATGCGCTGTGTGAAGTTCGTGAGCCAAATGGAGTTGTTCTCCCACAAGAAACCCTCTCCGGCTGATCCTTCTTCAATATGCCCTTCACCAACATGCAGTGTTTCCTTGATTGAATTACGCTCTCACACCCAATAATTTGCGTCTAGAGCCTTTAGCATTGAGGGCTATCTGAAAACGGCTGTGGCGCTGAAGTTGCCTGTGAATGTGGAGTTGGTGGCATGTGAAACCCGCATGTGGAGCATTCGTTTGTGTGGGATGCTCTACCAGGTTCATTCTGGATAAGCCCTCAAAGGGCACTAAACATAGAGTGTGAAAACTGAGTTTCCTTGAGAGCTGCTTGGAAGCCTGATGGTGTGTGAAGTTAGTGAGCCCAATGAGTTGTTCTCCCACAAGAACCACTCGGCTGATCCTTCTTCAATATGCCCTTCACCAACATGCAGTGTTTCCTTGATTGAATTAGTCTCACACAATATTTGCGTCTAGAGCCTTTGCATTGAGGGCTATCTGAAAACGGCTGTGGCGCTGAAGTTGCCTGTGAATGTGGAGTTGGTGGCATGTGAAACCCGCATGTGGAGCATTCGTTTGTGTGGGATGCTCTACCCAGGTTCATTTCATGTCCTAGCCATACAAAGGGCACTAAGCATAGAGTGTGAAAACTGAGTTTCCTTGAGAGCTGCTTGGAAGCCTGATGGTGTGTGAGTTAGTGAGCCAAATGGAGTTGTTCTCCCCACAAGAACCACTCGGCTGATCCTTCTTCAATATGCCCCTTCACCAACATGCAGTGTTTCCTTGATTGAATTAGCTCTCACACCAATATTTGCGTCTAGAGCCTTTGCATTGAGGGCTATCTGAAAACGGCTGTGGCGCTGAAGTTGCCTGTGAATGTGGAGTTGGTGGCATGTGAAAACCCGCATGTGGAGCATTCGTTTGTGTGGGATGCTCTACCAGGTTCATTCCTAGATAATGCACTCAAAGGGCAACTAAGCATAGAGTGTGAAAACTGAGTTTCCTTGAGAGCTGCTTGGAAGCCTGATGGTGTGTGAAGTTAGGGAGCCAAATGGAGTTGTTCTCCCACAAGGAACCACTCGGCTGATCCTTCTTCAATATGCCCTTCACCAACATGCAGTGTTTCCTTGATTGAATTAGCTCTCACACCAATATTTGCGTCTAGAGCCTTTGCATTGAGGGCTATCTGAAAACGGCTGTGGCGCTGAAGTTGCCTGTGAATGTGGAGTTGGTGGCATGTGAAACCCGCATGTGGACAATTCGTTTGTGTGGGATGCTCTACCAGGTTCATTCCTTAGATAATGCACTCAAAGGGCACTAAGCATAGAGTGTGAAAACTGAGTTTCCTTGAGAGCTGCTTGGAAGCCTGATGGTGTGTGAAGTTAGTGAGCCAAATGGAGTTGTTCTCCCACAAGAACCACTCGGCTGATCCTTCTTCAATATGCCCTTCACCAACATGCAGTGTTTCCTTGATTGAATTAGCTCTCACACCAATATTTGCGTCTAGAGCCTTTGCATTGAGGGCTATCTGAAAACGGCTGTGGCGCTGAAGTTGCCTGTGAATGTGGAGTTGGGTGGCATGTGAAACCCGCATGTGGAGCATTCGTTTGTGTGGGATGCTCTACCAGGTTCATTCCTAGATAATGCACTCAAAGGGCACTAAGCATAGAGTGTGAAAACTGAGTTTCCTTGAGAGCTGCTTGGAAGCCTGATGGTGTGTGAAGTTAGTGAGCCAAATGGAGTTGTTCTCCCACAAGAACCACTCGGTCTGATTCCTTCTTCAATATGCCCTTCACCAACATGCAGTGTTTCCTTGATTGAATTAGCTCTCACACCAATATTTGCGTCTAGAGCCTTTGCATTGAGGGCTATCTGAAAACGGCTGTGGCGCTGAAGTTGCCTGTGAATGTGGAGTTGGTGGCATGTGAAACCCGCATGTGGAACATTCGTTTGTGTGGGATGCTCTACCAGGTTCATTCCTAGATAATGCACTCAAAGGGCACTAAGCATAGAGTGTGAAAACTGAGGTTCCTTGAGAGCTGCTTGGAAGCCTGATGGTGTGTGAAGTTAGTGAGTCCAAATGGAGTTGTTCTCCCACAAGAACCACTCGGCTGATCCTTCTTCAATATGCCCTTCCCCACATGCAGTGTTTCCTTGATTGAATTAGCTCTCACACCAATATTTGCGTCTAGAGCCTTTGCATTGAGGGCTATCTGAAAACGGCTGTGGCGCTGAAGTTGCCTGTGAATGTGGAGTTGGTGGCAAGTGAAACCCGCATGTGAAGCATTTCGTTTGTGTGGGATGCTGACCAAGCTTCATTTCATTCCTAAGTCACACAAGGGCACTAAGCATAAGAGTGTGAAAACTGAGTTTCCTTGAGAGCTGCTTGGAAGCCTGATGGTGTGTGAAGTTAGTGAGCCAAATGGAGTTGTTCTCCCACAAGAACCACTCGGTTGATCCTTCTTCAATATGCCCTTCACCAACATGCAGTGTTTCCTTGATTGAATTAGCTCTCACACCAATATTTGCGTCTAGAGCCTTTGCATTGAGGGCTATCTGAAAACGGCTGTGGCGCTGAAGTTGCCTGTGAATGTGGAGTTGGTGGCATGTGAAACCCGCATGTGGAGCATTCGTTTGTGTGGGATGCTCTACCAGGTTCATTCCTGGATAATGCACTCAAAGGGCACTAAACATAGAGTGTGAAAACTGAGTTTCCTTGAGAGCTGCTTGGAAGCCTGATGGTGTGTGAAGTTCGTGAGCCAAATGGAGTTGTTCTCCCACAAGAACCACTCGGCTGATCCTTCTTCAATATGCCCTTCACCAACATGCAGTGTTTCCTTGATTGAATTAGCTCTCACACCAATATTTGCGTCTAGAGCCTTTGCATTGTGGGCTATCTGAAAACGGCTGTGGCGCTGAAGTTGCCTGTGAATGTGGAGTTGGTGGCATGTGAAACCCGCATGTGGAGCATTCGTTTGTGTGGGATGCTCTACCAGGTTCATTCCTAGATAATGCACTCAAAGGGCACTAAGCATAGAGTGTGAAAACTGAGTTTCCTTGAGAGCTGCTTGGAAGCCTGATGGTGTGTGAAGTTAGTGAGCCAAATGGAGTTGTTCTCCCACAAGAACCACTCGGCTGATCCTTCTTCAATATGCCCTTCACCAACATGCAGTGTTTCCTTGATTGAATTAGCTCTCACACCAATATTTGCGTCTAGAGCCTTTGCATTGAGGGCTATCTGAAAACGGCTGTGGCGCTGAAGTTGCCTGTGAATGTGGAGTTGGTGGCATGTGAAACCCGCATGTGGAGCATTCGTTTGTGTGGGATGCTCTACCAGGTTCATTCCTGGATAATGCACTCAAAGGGCACTAAACATAGAGTGTGAAAACTGAGTTTCCTTGAGAGCTGCTTGGAAGCCTGATGGTGTGTGAAGTTAGTGAGCCAAATGGAGTTGTTCTCCCACAAGAACCACTCGGCTGATCCTTCTTCAATATGCCCTTCACCAACATGCAGTGTTTCCTTGATTGAATTAGCTCTCACACCAATATTTGCGTCTAGAGCCTTTGCATTGAGGGCTATCTGAAAACGGCTGTGGCGCTGAAGTTGCCTGTGAATGTGGAGTTGGTGGCATGTGAAACCCGCATGTGGAACATTCATTTGTGTGGGATGCTCTACCAGGTTCATTTCAGTCCTAGCCATACAAAGGGCACTAAGCATAGAGTGTGAAAACTGAGTTTCCTTGAGAGCTGCTTGGAAGCCTGATGGTGTGTGAAGTTAGTGAGCCAAATAGAGTTGTTCTCCCACAAGAACCACTCGGCTGATCCTTCTTCAATATGCCCTTCACCAACATGCAGTGTTTCCTTGATTGAATTAGCTCTCACACCAATATTTGCGTCTAGAGCCTTTGCATTGAGGGCTATCTGAAAACGGCTGTGGCGCTGAAGTTGCCTGTGAATGTGGAGTTGGTGGCATGTGAAACCCGCATGTGGAGCATTCGTTTGTGTGGGATGCTCTACCAGGTTCATTCCTAGATAATGCACTCAAAGGGCACTAAGCATAGAGTGTGAAAACTGAGTTTCCTTGAGAGCTGCTTGGAAGCCTGATGGTGTGTGAAGTTAGGGAGCCAAATGGAGTTGTTCTCCCACAAGAACCACTCGGCTGATCCTTCTTCAATATGCCCTTCACCAACATGCAGTGTTTCCTTGATTGAATTAGCTCTCACACCAATATTTGCGTCTAGAGCCTTTGCATTGAGGGCTATCTGAAAACGGCTGTGGCGCTGAAGTTGCCTGTGAATGTGGAGTTGGTGGCATGTGAAACCCGCATGTGGAGCATTCGTTTGTGTGGGATGCTCTACCAGGTTCATTCCTAGATAATGCACTCAAAGGGCACTAAGCATAGAGTGTGAAAACTGAGTTTCCTTGAGAGCTGCTTGGAAGCCTGATGGTGTGTGAAGTTAGTGAGCCAAATGGAGTTGTTCTCCCACAAGAACCACTCGGCTGATCCTTCTTCAATATGCCCTTCACCAACATGCAGTGTTTCCTTGATTGAATTAGCTCTCACACCAATATTTGCGTCTAGAGCCTTTGCATTGAGGGCTATCTGAAAACGGCTGTGGCGCTGAAGTTGCCTGTGAATGTGGAGTTGGTGGCATGTGAAACCCGCATGTGGAGCATTCGTTTGTGTGGGATGCTCTACCAGGTTCATTCCTAGATAATGCACTCAAAGGGCACTAAGCATAGAGTGTGAAAACTGAGTTTCCTTGAGAGCTGCTTGGAAGCCTGATGGTGTGTGAAGTTAGTGAGCCAAATGGAGTTGTTCTCCCACAAGAACCACTCGGCTGATCCTTCTTCAATATGCCCTTCACCAACATGCAGTGTTTCCTTGATTGAATTAGCTCTCACACCAATATTTGCGTCTAGAGCCTTTGCATTGAGGGCTATCTGAAAACGGCTGTGGCGCTGAAGTTGCCTGTGAATGTGGAGTTGGTGGCATGTGAAACCCGCATGTGGAACATTCGTTTGTGTGGGATGCTCTACCAGGTTCATTCCTAGATAATGCACTCAAAGGGCACTAAGCATAGAGTGTGAAAACTGAGTTTCCTTGAGAGCTGCTTGGAAGCCTGATGGTGTGTGAAGTTAGTGAGCCAAATGGAGTTGTTCTCCCACAAGAACCACTCGGCTGATCCTTCTTCAATATGCCCTTCACCCACATGCAGTGTTTCCTTGATTGAATTAGCTCTCACACCAATATTTGCGTCTAGAGCCTTTGCATTGAGGGCTATCTGAAAACGGCTGTGGCGCTGAAGTTGCCTGTGAATGTGGAGTTGGTGGCAAGTGAAACCCGCATGTGAAGCATTCGTTTGTGTGGGATGCTGACCAAGCTTCATTTCATTCCTAGTCACACAAATGGCACTAAGCATAGAGTGTGAAAACTGAGTTTCCTTGAGAGCTGCTTGGAAGCCTGATGGTGTGTGAAGTTAGTGAGCCAAATGGAGTTGTTCTCCCACAAGAACCACTCGGTTGATCCTTCTTCAATATGCCCTTCACCAACATGCAGTGTTTCCTTGATTGAATTAGCTCTCACACCAATATTTGCGTCTAGAGCCTTTGCATTGAGGGCTATCTGAAAACGGCTGTGGCGCTGAAGTTGCCTGTGAATGTGGAGTTGGTGGCATGTGAAACCCGCATGTGGAGCATTCGTTTGTGTGGGATGCTCTACCAGGTTCATTCCTGGATAATGCACTCAAAGGGCACTAAACATAGAGTGTGAAAACTGAGTTTCCTTGAGAGCTGCTTGGAAGCCTGATGGTGTGTGAAGTTCGTGAGCCAAATGGAGTTGTTCTCCCACAAGAACCACTCGGCTGATCCTTCTTCAATATGCCCTTCACCAACATGCAGTGTTTCCTTGATTGAATTAGCTCTCACACCAATATTTGCGTCTAGAGCCTTTGCATTGAGGGCTATCTGAAAACGGCTGTGGCGCTGAAGTTGCCTGTGAATGTGGAGTTGGTGGCATGTGAAACCCGCATGTGGAACATTCGTTTGTGTGGGATGCTCTACCAGGTTCATTTCACTCCTAGCCATACAAAGGGCACTAAGCATAGAGTGTGAAAACTGAGTTTCCTTGAGAGCTGCTTGGAAGCCTGATGGTGTGTGAAGTTAGTGAGCCAAATGGAGTTGTTCTCCCACAAGAACCACTCGGCTGATCCTTCTTCAATATGCCCTTCACCAACATGCAGTGTTTCCTTGATTGAATTAGCTCTCACACCAATATTTGCGTCTAGAGCCTTTGCATTGAGGGCTATCTGAAAACGGCTGTGGCGCTGAAGTTGCCTGTGAATGTGGAGTTGGTGGCATGTGAAACCCGCATGTGGAGCATTCGTTTGTGTGGGATGCTCTACCAGGTTCATTCCTAGATAGTGCACTCAAAAGGCACTAAGCATAGAGTGTGAAAACTGAGTTTCCTTGAGAGCTGCTTGGAAGCCTGATGGTGTGTGAAGTTAGTGAGCCAAATGGAGTTGTTCTCCCACAAGAACCACTCGGCTGATCCTTCTTCAATATGCCCTTCACCAACATGCAGTGTTTCCTTGATTGAATTAGCTCTCACACCAATATTTGCGTCTAGAGCCTTTGCATTGAGGGCTATCTGAAAACGGCTGTGGCGCTGAAGTTGCCTGTGAATGTGGAGTTGGTGGCATGTGAAACCCGCATGTGGAACATTCGTTTGTGTGGGATGCTCTACCAGGTTCATTTCAGTCCTAGCCATACAAAGGGCACTAAGCATAGAGTGTGAAAACTGAGTTTCCTTGAGAGCTGCTTGGAAGCCTGATGGTGTGTGAAGTTAGTGAGCCAAATGGAGTTGTTCTCCCACAAGAACCACTCGGCTGATCCTTCTTCAATATGCCCTTCACCAACATGCAGTGTTTCCTTGATTGAATTAGCTCTCACACCAATATTTGCGTCTAGAGCCTTTGCATTGAGGGCTATCTGAAAATGGCTGTGGCGCTGAAGTTGCCTGTGAATGTGGAGTTGGTGGCATGTGAAACCCGCATGTGGAGCATTCGTTTGTGTGGGATGCTCTACCAGGTTCATTCCTAGATAATGCACTCAAAGGGCACTAAGCATAGAGTGTGAAAACTGAGTTTCCTTGAGAGCTGCTTGGAAGCCTGATGGTGTGTGAAGTTAGGGAGCCAAATGGAGTTGTTCTCCCACAAGAACCACTCGGCTGATCCTTCTTCAATATGCCCTTCACCAACATGCAGTGTTTCCTTGATTGAATTAGCTCTCACACTAATATTTGCGTCTAGAGCCTTTGCATTGAGGGCTATCTGAAAACGGCTGTGGCGCTGAAGTTGCCTGTGAATGTGGAGTTGGTGGCATGTGAAACCCGCATGTGGAGCATTCGTTTGTGTGGGATGCTCTACCAGGTTCATTCCTAGATAATGCACTCAAAGGGCACTAAACAGAAAAGTGTGAAAACTGAGTTTCCTTGAGAGCTGCTTGGAAGCCTGATGGTGTGTGAAGTTAGGGAGCCAAATGGAGTTGTTCTCCCACAAGAACCACTCGGCTGATCCTTCTTCAATATGCCCTTCACCAACATGCAGTGTTTCCTTGATTGAATTAGCTCTCACACCAATATTTGCGTCTAGAGCCTTTGCATTGAGGGCTATCTGAAAACGGCTGTGGCGCTGAAGTTGCCTGTGAATGTGGAGTTGGTGGCATGTGAAACCCGCATGTGGAGCATTCGTTTGTGTGGGATGCTGACCAAGCTTCATTTCAGTCCTAGGCACACAAAGGGCATTAAGCATAGAGTGTGAAAACTGAGTTTCCTTGAGAGCTGCTTGGAAGCCTGATGGTGTGTGAAGTTAGTGAGCCAAATGGAGTTGTTCTCCCACAAGAACCACTCGGCTGATCCTTCTTCAATATGCCCTTCACCAACATGCAGTGTTTCCTTGATTGAATTAGCTCTCACACCAATATTTGCGTCAAGAGCCTTTGCTTTGAGGGCTATCTGAAAACGGCTGTGGCGCTGAAGTTGCCTGTGAATGTGGAGTTGGTGGCATGTGAAACCCACATGTGGAGCATTCGTTTCTGTGGGATGCTCTACCAGGTTCATTCCTGGATAATGCACTCAAAGGGCACTAAACATAGAGTGTGAAAACTGAGTTTCCTTGAGAGCTGCTTGGAAGCCTGATGGTGTGTGAAGTTCGTGAGCCAAATGGAGTTGTTCTCCCACAAGAACCACTCGGCTGATCCTTCTTCAATATGCCCTTCACCAACATGCAGTGTTTCCTTGATTGAATTAGCTCTCACACCAATATTTGCGTCTAGAGCCTTTGCATTGAGGGCTATCTGAAAACGGCTGTGGCGCTGAAGTTGCCTGTGAATGTGGAGTTGGTGGCATGTGAAACCCGCATGTGGAGCATTCGTTTGTGTGGGATGCTCTACCAGCTTCATTTCAGTCCTAGCCATACAAAGGGCACTAAACATAGAGTGTGAAAACTGAGTTTCCTTGAGAGCTGCTTGGAAGCCTGATGGTGTGTGAAGTTAGTGAGCCAAATGGAGTTGTTCTCCCACAAGAACCACTCGGCTGATCCTTCTTCAATATGCCCTTCACCAACATGCAGTGTTTCCTTGATTGAATTAGCTCTCACACCAATATTTGCGTCTAGAGCCTTTGCATTGAGGGCTATCTGAAAACGGCTGTGGCGCTGAAGTTGCCTATGAATGTGGAGTTGGTGGCATGTGAAACCCGCATGTGGAGCATTCGTTTGTGTGGGATGCTGACCAAGCTTCATGTCATTCCTAGTCACACAAAGGGCACTAAGCATAGAGTGTGAAAACTGAGTTTCCTTGAGAGCTGCTTGGAAGCCTGATGGTGTGTGAAGTTAGTGAGCCAAATGGAGTTGTTCTCCCACAAGAACCACTCGGTTGATCCTTCTTCAATATGCCCTTCACCAACATGCAGTGTTTCCTTGATTGAATTAGCTCTCACACCAATATTTGCGTCTAGAGCCTTTGCATTGAGGGCTATCTGAAAACGGCTGTGGCGCTGAAGTTGCCTGTGAATGTGGAGTTGGTGGCATGTGAAAGCCGCATGTGGAGCATTCGTTTGTGTGGGATGCTCTACCAGGTTCATTCCTAGATAATGCACTCAAAGGGCACTAAGCATAGAGTGTGAAAACTGAGTTTCCTTGAGAGCTGCTTGGAAGCCTGATGGTGTGTGAAGTTAGTGAGCCAAATGGAGTTGTTCTCCCACAAGAACCACTCGGCTGATCCTTCTTCAATATGCCCTTCACCAACATGCAGTGTTTCCTTGATTGAATTAGCTCTCACACCAATATTTGCGTCTAGAGCCTTTGCATTGAGGGCTATCTGAAAACGGCTGTGGCGCTGAAGTTGCCTATGAATGTGGAGTTGGTGGCATGTGAAACCCGCATGTGGAGCATTCGTTTGTGTGGGATGCTGACCAAGCTTCATGTCATTCCTAGTCACACAAAGGGCACTAAGCATAGAGTGTGAAAACTGAGTTTCCTTGAGAGCTGCTTGGAAGCCTGATGGTGTGTGAAGTTAGTGAGCCAAATGGAGTTGTTCTCCCACAAGAACCACTCGGTTGATCCTTCTTCAATATGCCCTTCACCAACATGCAGTGTTTCCTTGATTGAATTAGCTCTCACACCAATATTTGCGTCTAGAGCCTTTGCATTGAGGGCTATCTGAAAACAGCTGTGGCGCTGAAGTTGCCTGTGAATGTGGAGTTGGTGGCATGTGAAAGCCGCATGTGGAGCATTCGTTTGTGTGGGATGCTCTACCAGGTTCATTCCTAGATAATGCACTCAAAGGGCACTAAGCATAGAGTGTGAAAACTGAGTTTCCTTGAGAGCTGCTTGGAAGCCTGATGGTGTGTGAAGTTAGTGAGCCAAATGGAGTTGTTCTCCCACAAGAACCACTCGGCTGATCCTTCTTCAATATGCCCTTCACCAACATGCAGTGTTTCCTTGATTGAATTAGCTCTCACACCAATATTTGCGTCTAGAGCCTTTGCATTGAGGGCTATCTGAAAACGGCTGTGGCGCTGAAGTTGCCTGTGAATGTGGAGTTGGTGGCATGTGAAACCCGCATGTGGAGCATTCGTTTGTGTGGGATGCTCTACCAGGTTCATTCCTGGATAATGCACTCAAAGGGCACTAAACATAGAGTGTGAAAACTGAGTTTCCTTGAGAGCTGCTTGGAAGCCTGATGGTGTGTGAAGTTCGTGAGCCAAATGGAGTTGTTCTCCCACAAGAACCACTCGGCTGATCCTTCTTCAATATGCCCTTCACCAACATGCAGTGTTTCCTTGATTGAATTAGCTCTCACACCAATATTTGCGTCTAGAGCCTTTGCATTGAGGGCTATCTGAAAACGGCTGTGGCGCTGAAGTTGCCTGTGAATGTGGAGTTGGTGGCATGTGAAACCCGCATGTGGAACATTCGTTTGTGTGGGATGCTCTACCAGGTTCATTTCAGTCCTAGCCATACAAAGGGCATTAAGCATAGAGTGTGAAAACTGAGTTTCCTTGAGAGCTGCTTGGAAGCCTGATGGTGTGTGAAGTTAGTGAGCCAAATGGAGTTGTTCTCCCACAAGAACCACTCGGCTGATCCTTCTTCAATATGCCCTTCACCAACATGCAGTGTTTCCTTGATTGAATTAGCTCTCACACCAATATTTGCGTCTAGAGCCTTTGCTTTGAGGGCTATCTGAAAACGGCTGTGGCGCTGAAGTTGCCTGTGAATGTGGAGTTGGTGGCATGTGAAACCCGCATGTGGAGCATTCGTTTGTGTGGGATGCTGACCAAGCTTCATTTCAGTCCTAGGCACACAAAGGGCACTAAGCATAGAGTGTGAAAACTGAGTTTCCTTGAGAGCTGCTTGGAAGCCTGATGGTGTGTGAAGTTAGGGAGCCAAATGGAGTTGTTCTCCCACAAGAACCACTCGGCTGATCCTTCTTCAATATGCCCTTCACCAACATGCAGTGTTTCCTTGATTGAATTAGCTCTCACACCAATATTTGCGTCTAGAGCCTTTGCATTGAGGGCTATCTGAAAACGGTTGTGGCGCTGAAGTTGCCTGTGAATGTGGAGTTGGTGGCATGTGAAACCCGCATGTGGAACATTCGTTTGTGTGGGATGCTCTACCAGGTTCATTTCAGTCCTAGCCATACAAAGGGCACTAAGCATAGAGTGTGAAAACTGAGTTTCCTTGAGAGCTGCTTGGAAGCCTGATGGTGTGTGAAGTTAGTGAGCCAAATGGAGTTGTTCTCCCACAAGAACCACTCGGCTGATCCTTCTTCAATATGCCCTTCACCAACATGCAGTGTTTCCTTGATTGAATTAGCTCTCACACCAATATTTGCGTCTAGAGCCTTTGCATTGAGGGCTATCTGAAAATGGCTGTGGCGCTGAAGTTGCCTGTGAATGTGGAGTTGGTGGCATGTGAAACCCGCATGTGGAGCATTCGTTTGTGTGGGATGCTCTACCAGGTTCATTCCTAGATAATGCACTCAAAGGGCACTAAGCATAGAGTGTGAAAACTGAGTTTCCTTGAGAGCTGCTTGGAAGCCTGATGGTGTGTGAAGTTAGGGAGCCAAATGGAGTTGTTCTCCCACAAGAACCACTCGGCTGATCCTTCTTCAATATGCCCTTCACCAACATGCAGTGTTTCCTTGATTGAATTAGCTCTCACACTAATATTTGCGTCTAGAGCCTTTGCATTGAGGGCTATCTGAAAACGGCTGTGGCGCTGAAGTTGCCTGTGAATGTGGAGTTGGTGGCATGTGAAACCCGCATGTGGAGCATTCGTTTGTGTGGGATGCTCTACCAGGTTCATTCCTAGATAATGCACTCAAAGGGCACTAAACAGAAAAGTGTGAAAACTGAGTTTCCTTGAGAGCTGCTTGGAAGCCTGATGGTGTGTGAAGTTAGGGAGCCAAATGGAGTTGTTCTCCCACAAGAACCACTCGGCTGATCCTTCTTCAATATGCCCTTCACCAACATGCAGTGTTTCCTTGATTGAATTAGCTCTCACACCAATATTTGCGTCTAGAGCCTTTGCATTGAGGGCTATCTGAAAACGGCTGTGGCGCTGAAGTTGCCTGTGAATGTGGAGTTGCTGGCATGTGAAACCCGCATGTGGAGCATTCGTTTGTGTGGGATGCTGACCAAGCTTCATTTCAGTCCTAGGCACACAAAGGGCATTAAGCATAGAGTGTGAAAACTGAGTTTCCTTGAGAGCTGCTTGGAAGCCTGATGGTGTGTGAAGTTAGTGAGCCAAATGGAGTTGTTCTCCCACAAGAACCACTCGGCTGATCCTTCTTCAATATGCCCTTCACCAACATGCAGTGTTTCCTTGATTGAATTAGCTCTCACACCAATATTTGCGTCAAGAGCCTTTGCTTTGAGGGCTATCTGAAAACGGCTGTGGCGCTGAAGTTGCCTGTGAATGTGGAGTTGGTGGCATGTGAAACCCACATGTGGAGCATTCGTTTCTGTGGGATGCTCTACCAGCTTCATTTCAGTCCTAGGTACTCAAAGGGCACTAAACATAGAGTGTGAAAACTGAGTTTCCTTGAGAGCTGCTTGGAAGCCTGATGGTGTGTGAAGTTAGTGAGCCAAATGGAGTTGTTCTCCCACAAGAACCACTCGGCTGATCCTTCTTCAATATGCCCTTCACCAACATGCAGTGTTTCCTTGATTGAATTAGCTCTCACACCAATATTTGCGTCTAGAGCCTTTGCATTGAGGGCTATCTGAAAACGGCTGTGGCGCTGAAGTTGCCTATGAATGTGGAGTTGGTGGCATGTGAAACCCGCATGTGGAGCATTCGTTTGTGTGGGATGCTCTACCAAGCTTCATGTCATTCCTAGTCACACAAAGGGCACTAAGCATAGAGTGTGAAAACTGAGTTTCCTTGAGAGCTGCTTGGAAGCCTGATGGTGTGTGAAGTTAGTGAGCCAAATGGAGTTGTTCTCCCACAAGAACCACTCGGTTGATCCTTCTTCAAAATGCCCTTCACCAACATGCAGTGTTTCCTTGATTGAATTAGCTCTCACACCAATATTTGCGTCTAGAGCCTTTGCATTGAGGGCTATCTGAAAACAGCTGTGGCGCTGAAGTTGCCTGTGAATGTGGAGTTGGTGGCATGTGAAAGCCGCATGTGGAGCATTCGTTTGTGTGGGATGCTCTACCAGGTTCATTCCTAGATAATGCACTCAAAGGGCACTAAGCATAGAGTGTGAAAACTGAGTTTCCTTGAGAGCTGCTTGGAAGCCTGATGGTGTGTGAAGTTAGTGAGCCAAATGGAGTTGTTCTCCCACAAGAACCACTCGGCTGATCCTTCTTCAATATGCCCTTCACCAACATGCAGTGTTTCCTTGATTGAATTAGCTCTCACACCAATATTTGCGTCTAGAGCCTTTGCATTGAGGGCTATCTGAAAACGGCTGTGGCGCTGAAGTTGCCTATGATTGTGGAGTTGGTGGCATGTGAAACCCGCATGTGGAGCATTCGTTTGTGTGGGATGCTGACCAAGCTTCATGTCATTCCTAGTCACACAAAGGGCACTAAGCATAGAGTGTGAAAACTGAGTTTCCTTGAGAGCTGCTTGGAAGCCTGATGGTGTGTGAAGTTAGTGAGCCAAATGGAGTTGTTCTCCCACAAGAACCACTCGGTTGATCCTTCTTCAATATGCCCTTCACCAACATGCAGTGTTTCCTTGATTGAATTAGCTCTCACACCAATATTTGCGTCTAGAGCCTTTGCATTGAGGGCTATCTGAAAACAGCTGTGGCGCTGAAGTTGCCTGTGAATGTGGAGTTGGTGGCATGTGAAAGCCGCATGTGGAGCATTCGTTTGTGTGGGATGCTCTACCAGGTTCATTCCTAGATAATGCACTCAAAGGGCACTAAGCATAGAGTGTGAAAACTGAGTTTCCTTGAGAGCTGCTTGGAAGCCTGATGGTGTGTGAAGTTAGTGAGCCAAATGGAGTTGTTCTCCCACAAGAACCACTCGGCTGATCCTTCTTCAATATGCCCTTCACCAACATGCAGTGTTTCCTTGATTGAATTAGCTCTCACACCAATATTTGCGTCTAGAGCCTTTGCATTGAGGGCTATCTGAAAACGGCTGTGGCGCTGAAGTTGCCTGTGAATGTGGAGTTGGTGGCATGTGAAACCCGCATGTGGAGCATTCGTTTGTGTGGGATGCTCTACCAGGTTCATTCCTAGATAATGCACTCAAAGGGCACTAAACAGAAAAGTGTGAAAATTGATTTTCCTTGAGAGCTGCTTGGAAGCCTGATGGTGTGTGAAGTTAGGGAGCCAAATGGAGTTGTTCTCCCACAAGAACCACTCGGCTGATCCTTCTTCAATATGCCCTTCACCAACATGCAGTGTTTCCTTGATTGAATTAGCTCTCACACCAATATTTGCGTCTAGAGCCTTTGCATTGAGGGCTATCTGAAAACGGCTGTGGCGCTGAAGTTGCCTGTGAATGTGGAGTTGGTGGCATGTGAAACCCGCATGTGGAACATTCGTTTGTGTGGGATGCTCTACCAGGTTCATTTCAGTCCTAGCCATACAAAGGGCACTAAGCATAGAGTGTGAAAACTGAGTTTCCTTGAGAGCTGCTTGGAAGCCTGATGGTGTGTGAAGTTCGTGAGCCAAATGGAGTTGTTCTCCCACAAGAACCACTCGGCTGATCCTTCTTCAATATGCCCTTCACCAACATGCAGTGTTTCCTTGATTGAATTAGCTCTCACACCAATATTTGCGTCTAGAGCCTTTGCATTGAGGGCTATCTGAAAACGGCTGTGGCGCTGAAGTTGCCTGTGAATGTGGAGTTGGTGGCATGTGAAACCCGCATGTGGAGCATTCGTTTGTGTGGGATGCTCTACCAGGTTCATTCCTAGATAATGCACTCAAAGGGCACTAAGCATAGAGTGTGAAAACTGAGTTTCCTTGAGAGCTGCTTGGAAGCCTGATGGTGTGTGAAGTTAGGGAGCCAAATGGAGTTGTTCTCCCACAAGAACCACTCGGCTGATCCTTCTTCAATATGCCCTTCACCAACATGCAGTGTTTCCTTGATTGAATTAGCTCTCACACCAATATTTGCGTCTAGAGCCTTTGCATTGAGGGCTATCTGAAAACGGCTGTGGCGCTGAAGTTGCCTGTGAATGTGGAGTTGGTGGCAAGTGAAACCCGCATGTGGAGCATTCGTTTGTGTGGGATGCTGACCAAGCTTCATTTCAGTCCTAGGCACACAAAGGGCATTAAGCATAGAGTGTGAAAACTGAGTTTCCTTGAGAGCTGCTTGGAAGCCTGATGGTGTGTGAAGTTAGTGAGCCAAATGGAGTTGTTCTCCCACAAGAACCACTCGGCTGATCCTTCTTCAATATGCCCTTCACCAACATGCAGTGTTTCCTTGATTGAATTAGCTCTCACACCAATATTTGCGTCAAGAGCCTTTGCTTTGAGGGCTATCTGAAAACGGCTGTGGCGCTGAAGTTGCCTGTGAATGTGGAGTTGGTGGCATGTGAAACCCACATGTGGAGCATTCGTTTCTGTGGGATGCTCTACCAGGTTCATTCCTGGATAATGCACTCAAAGGGCACTAAACATAGAGTGTGAAAACTGAGTTTCCTTGAGAGCTGCTTGGAAGCCTGATGGTGTGTGAAGTTAGTGAGCCAAATGGAGTTGTTCTCCCACAAGAACCACTCGGCTGATCCTTCTTCAATATGCCCTTCACCAACATGCAGTGTTTCCTTGATTGAATTAGCTCTCACACCAATATTTGCGTCTAGAGCCTTTGCATTGAGGGCTATCTGAAAACGGCTGTGGCGCTGAAGTTGCCTGTGAATGTGGAGTTGGTGGCATGTGAAACCCGCATGTGGAGCATTCGTTTGTGTGGGATGCTCTACCAGCTTCATTTCAGTCCTAGGTACTCAAAGGGCACTAAACATAGAGTGTGAAAACTGAGTTTCCTTGAGAGCTGCTTGGAAGCCTGATGGTGTGTGAAGTTAGTGAGCCAAATGGAGTTTTTCTCCCACAAGAACCACTCGGCTGATCCTTCTTCAATATGCCCTTCACCAACATGCAGTGTTTCCTTGATTGAATTAGCTCTCACACCAATATTTGCGTCTAGAGCCTTTGCATTGAGGGCTATCTGAAAACGGCTGTGGCGCTGAAGTTGCCTATGAATGTGGAGTTGGTGGCATGTGAAACCCGCATGTGGAGCATTCGTTTGTGTGGGATGCTGACCAAGCTTCATGTCATTCCTAGTCACACAAAGGGCACTAAGCATAGAGTGTGAAAACTGAGTTTCCTTGAGAGCTGCTTGGAAGCCTGATGGTGTGTGAAGTTAGTGAGCCAAATGGAGTTGTTCTCCCACAAGAACCACTCGGTTGATCCTTCTTCAAAATGCCCTTCACCAACATGCAGTGTTTCCTTGATTGAATTAGCTCTCACACCAATATTTGCGTCTAGAGCCTTTGCATTGAGGGCTATCTGAAAACAGCTGTGGCGCTGAAGTTGCCTGTGAATGTGGAGTTGGTGGCATGTGAAAGCCGCATGTGGAGCATTCGTTTGTGTGGGATGCTCTACCAGGTTCATTCCTAGATAATGCACTCAAAGGGCACTAAGCATAGAGTGTGAAAACTGAGTTTCCTTGAGAGCTGCTTGGAAGCCTGATGGTGTGTGAAGTTAGTGAGCCAAATGGAGTTGTTCTCCCACAAGAACCACTCGGCTGATCCTTCTTCAATATGCCCTTCACCAACATGCAGTGTTTCCTTGATTGAATTAGCTCTCACACCAATATTTGCGTCTAGAGCCTTTGCATTGAGGGCTATCTGAAAACGGCTGTGGCGCTGAAGTTGCCTATGATTGTGGAGTTGGTGGCATGTGAAACCCGCATGTGGAGCATTCGTTTGTGTGGGATGCTGACCAAGCTTCATGTCATTCCTAGTCACACAAAGGGCACTAAGCATAGAGTGTGAAAACTGAGTTTCCTTGAGAGCTGCTTGGAAGCCTGATGGTGTGTGAAGTTAGTGAGCCAAATGGAGTTGTTCTCCCACAAGAACCACTCGGTTGATCCTTCTTCAATATGCCCTTCACCAACATGCAGTGTTTCCTTGATTGAATTAGCTCTCACACCAATATTTGCGTCTAGAGCCTTTGCATTGAGGGCTATCTGAAAACAGCTGTGGCGCTGAAGTTGCCTGTGAATGTGGAGTTGGTGGCATGTGAAAGCCGCATGTGGAGCATTCGTTTGTGTGGGATGCTCTACCAGGTTCATTCCTAGATAATGCACTCAAAGGGCACTAAGCATAGAGTGTGAAAACTGAGTTTCCTTGAGAGCTGCTTGGAAGCCTGATGGTGTGTGAAGTTAGTGAGCCAAATGGAGTTGTTCTCCCACAAGAACCACTCGGCTGATCCTTCTTCAATATGCCCTTCACCAACATGCAGTGTTTCCTTGATTGAATTAGCTCTCACACCAATATTTGCGTCTAGAGCCTTTGCATTGAGGGCTATCTGAAAACGGCTGTGGCGCTGAAGTTGCCTGTGAATGTGGAGTTGGTGGCATGTGAAACCCGCATGTGGAGCATTCGTTTGTGTGGGATGCTCTACCAGGTTCATTCCTAGATAATGCACTCAAAGGGCACTAAACAGAAAAGTGTGAAAATTGATTTTCCTTGAGAGCTGCTTGGAAGCCTGATGGTGTGTGAAGTTAGGGAGCCAAATGGAGTTGTTCTCCCACAAGAACCACTCGGCTGATCCTTCTTCAATATGCCCTTCACCAACATGCAGTGTTTCCTTGATTGAATTAGCTCTCACACCAATATTTGCGTCTAGAGCCTTTGCATTGAGGGCTATCTGAAAACGGCTGTGGCGCTGAAGTTGCCTGTGAATGTGGAGTTGGTGGCATGTGAAACCCGCATGTGGAACATTCGTTTGTGTGGGATGCTCTACCAGGTTCATTTCAGTCCTAGCCATACAAAGGGCACTAAGCATAGAGTGTGAAAACTGAGTTTCCTTGAGAGCTGCTTGGAAGCCTGATGGTGTGTGAAGTTCGTGAGCCAAATGGAGTTGTTCTCCCACAAGAACCACTCGGCTGATCCTTCTTCAATATGCCCTTCACCAACATGCAGTGTTTCCTTGATTGAATTAGCTCTCACACCAATATTTGCGTCTAGAGCCTTTGCATTGAGGGCTATCTGAAAACGGCTGTGGCGCTGAAGTTGCCTGTGAATGTGGAGTTGGTGGCATGTGAAACCCGCATGTGGAGCATTCGTTTGTGTGGGATGCTCTACCAGGTTCATTCCTAGATAATGCACTCAAAGGGCACTAAGCATAGAGTGTGAAAACTGAGTTTCCTTGAGAGCTGCTTGGAAGCCTGATGGTGTGTGAAGTTAGGGAGCCAAATGGAGTTGTTCTCCCACAAGAACCACTCGGCTGATCGTTCTTCAATATGCCCTTAACCAACATGCAGTGTTTCCTTGATTGAATTAGCTCTCACACCAATATTTGCGTCTAGAGCCTTTGCATTGTGGGCTATCTGAAAACGGCTGTGGCGCTGAAGTTGCCTGTGAATGTGGAGTTGGTGGCATGTGAAACCCGCATGTGGAGCATTCGTTTGTGTGGGATGCTCTACCAGGTTTATTCCTAGATAATGCACTCAAAGGGCACTAAGCATAGAGTGTGAAAACTGAGTTTCCTTGAGAGCTGCTTGGAAGCCTGATGGTGTGTGAAGTTAGTGAGCCAAATGGAGTTGTTCTCCCACAAGAACCACTCGGCTGATCCTTCTTCAATATGCCCTTCACCAACATGCAGTGTTTCCTTGATTGAATTAGCTCTCACACCAATATTTGCGTCTAGAGCCTTTGCATTGAGGGCTATCTGAAAACGGCTGTGGCGCTGAAGTTGCCTGTGAATGTGGAGTTGGTGGCATGTGAAACCCGCATGTGGAGCATTCGTTTGTGTGGGATGCTCTACCAGGTTCATTCCTGGATAATGCACTCAAAGGGCACTAAACATAGAGTGTGAAAACTGAGTTTCCTTGAGAGCTGCTTGGAAGCCTGATGGTGTGTGAAGTTAGTGAGCCAAATGGAGTTGTTCTCCCACAAGAACCACTCGGCTGATCCTTCTTCAATATGCCCTTCACCAACATGCAGTGTTTCCTTGATTGAATTAGCTCTCACACCAATATTTGCGTCTAGAGCCTTTGCATTGAGGGCTATCTGAAAACGGCTGTGGCGCTGAAGTTGCCTGTGAATGTGGAGTTGGTGGCATGTGAAACCCGCATGTGGAACATTCGTTTGTGTGGGATGCTCTACCAGGTTCATTTCAGTCCTAGCCATACAAAGGGCACTAAGCATAGAGTGTGAAAACTGAGTTTCCTTGAGAGCTGCTTGGAAGCCTGATGGTGTGTGAAGTTAGTGAGCCAAATAGAGTTGTTCTCCCACAAGAACCACTCGGCTGATCCTTCTTCAATATGCCCTTCACCAACATGCAGTGTTTCCTTGATTGAATTAGCTCTCACACCAATATTTGCGTCTAGAGCCTTTGCATTGAGGGCTATCTGAAAACGGCTGTGGCGCTGAAGTTGCCTGTGAATGTGGAGTTGGTGGCATGTGAAACCCGCATGTGGAGCATTCGTTTGTGTGGGATGCTCTACCAGGTTCATTCCTAGATAATGCACTCAAAGGGCACTAAGCATAGAGTGTGAAAACTGAGTTTCCTTGAGAGCTGCTTGGAAGCCTGATGGTGTGTGAAGTTAGGGAGCCAAATGGAGTTGTTCTCCCACAAGAACCACTCGGCTGATCCTTCTTCAATATGCCCTTCACCAACATGCAGTGTTTCCTTGATTGAATTAGCTCTCACACCAATATTTGCGTCTAGAGCCTTTGCATTGAGGGCTATCTGAAAACGGCTGTGGCGCTGAAGTTGCCTGTGAATGTGGAGTTGGTGGCATGTGAAACCCGCATGTGGAGCATTCGTTTGTGTGGGATGCTCTACCAGGTTCATTCCTAGATAATGCACTCAAAGGGCACTAAGCATAGAGTGTGAAAACTGAGTTTCCTTGAGAGCTGCTTGGAAGCCTGATGGTGTGTGAAGTTAGTGAGCCAAATGGAGTTGTTCTCCCACAAGAACCACTCGGCTGATCCTTCTTCAATATGCCCTTCACCAACATGCAGTGTTTCCTTGATTGAATTAGCTCTCACACCAATATTTGCGTCTAGAGCCTTTGCATTGAGGGCTATCTGAAAACGGCTGTGGCGCTGAAGTTGCCTGTGAATGTGGAGTTGGTGGCATGTGAAACCCGCATGTGGAGCATTCGTTTGTGTGGGATGCTCTACCAGGTTCATTCCTAGATAATGCACTCAAAGGGCACTAAGCATAGAGTGTGAAAACTGAGTTTCCTTGAGAGCTGCTTGGAAGCCTGATGGTGTGTGAAGTTAGTGAGCCAAATGGAGTTGTTCTCCCACAAGAACCACTCGGCTGATCCTTCTTCAATATGCCCTTCACCAACATGCAGTGTTTCCTTGATTGAATTAGCTCTCACACCAATATTTGCGTCTAGAGCCTTTGCATTGAGGGCTATCTGAAAACGGCTGTGGCGCTGAAGTTGCCTGTGAATGTGGAGTTGGTGGCATGTGAAACCCGCATGTGGAACATTCGTTTGTGTGGGATGCTCTACCAGGTTCATTCCTAGATAATGCACTCAAAGGGCACTAAGCATAGAGTGTGAAAACTGAGTTTCCTTGAGAGCTGCTTGGAAGCCTGATGGTGTGTGAAGTTACTGAGCCAAATGGAGTTGTTCTCCCACAAGAACCACTCGGCTGATCCTTCTTCAATATGCCCTTCACCCACATGCAGTGTTTCCTTGATTGAATTAGCTCTCACACCAATATTTGCGTCTAGAGCCTTTGCATTGAGGGCTATCTGAAAACGGCTGTGGCGCTGAAGTTGCCTGTGAATGTGGAGTTGGTGGCAAGTGAAACCCGCATGTGGAGCATTCGTTTGTGTGGGATGCTGACCAAGCTTCATTTCATTCCTAGTCACACAAATGGCACTAAGCATAGAGTGTGAAAACTGAGTTTCCTTGAGAGCTGCTTGGAAGCCTGATGGTGTGTGAAGTTAGTGAGCCAAATGGAGTTGTTCTCCCACAAGAACCACTCGGTTGATCCTTCTTCAATATGCCCTTCACCAACATGCAGTGTTTCCTTGATTGAATTAGCTCTCACACCAATATTTGCGTCTAGAGCCTTTGCATTGAGGGCTATCTGAAAACGGCTGTGGCGCTGAAGTTGCCTGTGAATGTGGAGTTGGTGGCATGTGAAACCCGCATGTGGAGCATTCGTTTGTGTGGGATGCTCTACCAGGTTCATTCCTGGATAATGCACTCAAAGGGCACTAAACATAGAGTGTGAAAACTGAGTTTCCTTGAGAGCTGCTTGGAAGCCTGATGGTGTGTGAAGTTCGTGAGCCAAATGGAGTTGTTCTCCCACAAGAACCACTCGGCTGATCCTTCTTCAATATGCCCTTCACCAACATGCAGTGTTTCCTTGATTGAATTAGCTCTCACACCAATATTTGCGTCTAGAGCCTTTGCATTGAGGGCTATCTGAAAACGGCTGTGGCGCTGAAGTTGCCTGTGAATGTGGAGTTGGTGGCATGTGAAACCCGCATGTGGAACATTCGTTTGTGTGGGATGCTCTACCAGGTTCATTTCACTCCTAGCCATACAAAGGGCACTAAGCATAGAGTGTGAAAACTGAGTTTCCTTGAGAGCTGCTTGGAAGCCTGATGGTGTGTGAAGTTAGTGAGCCAAATGGAGTTGTTCTCCCACAAGAACCACTCGGCTGATCCTTCTTCAATATGCCCTTCACCAACATGCAGTGTTTCCTTGATTGAATTAGCTCTCACACCAATATTTGCGTCTAGAGCCTTTGCATTGAGGGCTATCTGAAAACGGCTGTGGCGCTGAAGTTGCCTGTGAATGTGGAGTTGGTGGCATGTGAAACCCGCATGTGGAGCATTCGTTTGTGTGGGATGCTCTACCAGGTTCATTCCTAGATAGTGCACTCAAAAGGCACTAAGCATAGAGTGTGAAAACTGAGTTTCCTTGAGAGCTGCTTGGAAGCCTGATGGTGTGTGAAGTTAGTGAGCCAAATGGAGTTGTTCTCCCACAAGAACCACTCGGCTGATCCTTCTTCAATATGCCCTTCACCAACATGCAGTGTTTCCTTGATTGAATTAGCTCTCACACCAATATTTGCGTCTAGAGCCTTTGCATTGAGGGCTATCTGAAAACGGCTGTGGCGCTGAAGTTGCCTGTGAATGTGGAGTTGGTGGCATGTGAAACCCGCATGTGGAGCATTCGTTTGTGTGGGATGCTCTACCAGGTTCATTCCTAGATAATGCACTCAAAGGGCACTAAGCATAGAGTGTGAAAACTGAGTTTCCTTGAGAGCTGCTTGGAAGCCTGATGGTGTGTGAAGTTAGTGAGCCAAATGGAGTTGTTCTCCCACAAGAACCACTCGGCTGATCCTTCTTCAATATGCCCTTCACCAACATGCAGTGTTTCCTTGATTGAATTAGCTCTCACACCAATATTTGCGTCTAGAGCCTTTGCATTGAGGGCTATCTGAAAACGGCTGTGGCGCTGAAGTTGCCTGTGAATGTGGAGTTGGTGGCATGTGAAACCCGCATGTGGAACATTCGTTTGTGTGGGATGCTCTACCAGGTTCATTCCTAGATAATGCACTCAAAGGGCACTAAGCATAGAGTGTGAAAACTGAGTTTCCTTGAGAGCTGCTTGGAAGCCTGATGGTGTGTGAAGTTACTGAGCCAAATGGAGTTGTTCTCCCACAAGAACCACTCGGCTGATCCTTCTTCAATATGCCCTTCACCCACATGCAGTGTTTCCTTGATTGAATTAGCTCTCACACCAATATTTGCGTCTAGAGCCTTTGCATTGAGGGCTATCTGAAAACGGCTGTGGCGCTGAAGTTGCCTGTGAATGTGGAGTTGGTGGCAAGTGAAACCCGCATGTGGAGCATTCGTTTGTGTGGGATGCTGACCAAGCTTCATTTCATTCCTAGTCACACAAATGGCACTAAGCATAGAGTGTGAAAACTGAGTTTCCTTGAGAGCTGCTTGGAAGCCTGATGGTGTGTGAAGTTAGTGAGCCAAATGGAGTTGTTCTCCCACAAGAACCACTCGGTTGATCCTTCTTCAATATGCCCTTCACCAACATGCAGTGTTTCCTTGATTGAATTAGCTCTCACACCAATATTTGCGTCTAGAGCCTTTGCATTGAGGGCTATCTGAAAACGGCTGTGGCGCTGAAGTTGCCTGTGAATGTGGAGTTGGTGGCATGTGAAACCCGCATGTGGAGCATTCGTTTGTGTGGGATGCTCTACCAGGTTCATTCCTGGATAATGCACTCAAAGGGCACTAAACATAGAGTGTGAAAACTGAGTTTCCTTGAGAGCTGCTTGGAAGCCTGATGGTGTGTGAAGTTCGTGAGCCAAATGGAGTTGTTCTCCCACAAGAACCACTCGGCTGGTCCTTCTTCAATATGCCCTTCACCAACATGCAGTGTTTCCTTGATTGAATTAGCTCTCACACCAATATTTGCGTCTAGAGCCTTTGCATTGAGGGCTATCTGAAAACGGCTGTGGCGCTGAAGTTGCCTGTGAATGTGAAGTTGGTGGCATGTGAAACCCGCATGTGGAGCATTCGTTTGTGTGGGATGCTCTACCAGGTTCATTCCTAGATAGTGCACTCAAAGGGCACTAAGCATAGAGTGTGAAAACTGAGTTTCCTTGAGAGCTGCTTGGAAGCCTGATGGTGTGTGAAGTTAGGGAGCCAAATGGAGTTGTTCTCCCACAAGAACCACTCGGCTGATCCTTCTTCAATATGCCCTTCACCAACATGCAGTGTTTCCTTGATTGAATTAGCTCTCACACCAATATTTGCGTCTAGAGCCTTTGCATTGAGGGCTATCTGAAAACGGCTGTGGCGCTGAAGTTGCCTGTGAATGTGGAGTTGGTGGCATGTGAAACCCGCATGTGGAGCATTCGTTTGTGTGGGATGCTCTACCAGGTTCATTCCTAGATAATGCACTCAAAGGGCACTAAAGAGAAAAGTGTGAAAACTGAGTTTCCTTGAGAGCTGCTTGGAAGCCTGATGGTGTGTGAAGTTAGGGAGCCAAATGGAGTTGTTCTCCCACAAGAACCACTCGGCTGATCCTTCTTCAATATGCCCTTCACCAACATGCAGTGTTTCCTTGATTGAATTAGCTCTCACACCAATATTTGCGTCTAGAGCCTTTGCATTGAGGGCTATCTGAAAACGGCTGTGGCGCTGAAGTTGCCTGTGAATGTGGAGTTGGTGGCATGTGAAACCCGCATGTGGAACATTCGTTTGTGTGGGATGCTCTACCAGGTTCATTTCAGTCCTAGCCATACAAAGGGCACTAAGCATAGAGTGTGAAAACTGAGTTTCCTTGAGAGCTGCTTGGAAGCCTGATGGTGTGTGAAGTTAGGGAGCCAAATGGAGTTGTTCTCCCACAAGAACCACTCGGCTGATCCTTCTTCAATATGCCCTTCACCAACATGCAGTGTTTCCTTGATTGAATTAGCTCTCACACCAATATTTGCGTCTAGAGCCTTTGCATTGAGGGCTATCTGAAAACGGCTGTGGCGCTGAAGTTGCCTGTGAATGTGGAGTTGGTGGCATGTGAAACCCGCATGTGGAGCATTCGTTTGTGTGGGATGCTGACCAAGCTTCATTTCAGTCCTAGGCACACAAAGGGCATTAAGCATAGAGTGTGAAAACTGAGTTTCCTTGAGAGCTGCTTGGAAGCCTGATGGTGTGTGAAGTTAGTGAGCCAAATGGAGTTGTTCTCCCACAAGAACCACTCGGCTGATCCTTCTTCAATATGCCCTTCACCAACATGCAGTGTTTCCTTGATTGAATTAGCTCTCACACCAATATTTGCGTCTAGAGCCTTTGCATTGAGGGCTATCTGAAAACGGCTGTGGCGCTGAAGTTGCCTGTGAATGTGGAGTTGGTGGCATGTGAAACCCGCATGTGGAGCATTCGTTTGTGTGGGATGCTCTACCAGGTTCATTCCTAGATAATGCACTCAAAGGGCACTAAGCATAGAGTGTGAAAACTGAGTTTCCTTGAGAGCTGCTTGGAAGCCTGATGGTGTGTGAAGTTAGTGAGCCAAATGGAGTTGTTCTCCCACAAGAACCACTCGGCTGATCCTTCTTCAATATGCCCTTCACCAACATGCAGTGTTTCCTTGATTGAATTAGCTCTCACACCAATATTTGCGTCTAGAGCCTTTGCATTGAGGGCTATCTGAAAACGGCTGTGGCGCTGAAGTTGCCTGTGAATGTGGAGTTGGTGGCATGTGAAACCCGCATGTGGAACATTCGTTTGTGTGGGATGCTCTACCAGGTTCATTCCTAGATAATGCACTCAAAGGGCACTAAGCATAGAGTGTGAAAACTGAGTTTCCTTGAGAGCTGCTTGGAAGCCTGATGGTGTGTGAAGTTACTGAGCCAAATGGAGTTGTTCTCCCACAAGAACCACTCGGCTGATCCTTCTTCAATATGCCCTTCACCCACATGCAGTGTTTCCTTGATTGAATTAGCTCTCACACCAATATTTGCGTCTAGAGCCTTTGCATTGAGGGCTATCTGAAAACGGCTGTGGCGCTGAAGTTGCCTGTGAATGTGGAGTTGGTGGCAAGTGAAACCCGCATGTGGAGCATTCGTTTGTGTGGGATGCTGACCAAGCTTCATTTCATTCCTAGTCACACAAATGGCACTAAGCATAGAGTGTGAAAACTGAGTTTCCTTGAGAGCTGCTTGGAAGCCTGATGGTGTGTGAAGTTAGTGAGCCAAATGGAGTTGTTCTCCCACAAGAACCACTCGGTTGATCCTTCTTCAATATGCCCTTCACCAACATGCAGTGTTTCCTTGATTGAATTAGCTCTCACACCAATATTTGCGTCTAGAGCCTTTGCATTGAGGGCTATCTGAAAACGGCTGTGGCGCTGAAGTTGCCTGTGAATGTGGAGTTGGTGGCATGTGAAACCCGCATGTGGAGCATTCGTTTGTGTGGGATGCTCTACCAGGTTCATTCCTGGATAATGCACTCAAAGGGCACTAAACATAGAGTGTGAAAACTGAGTTTCCTTGAGAGCTGCTTGGAAGCCTGATGGTGTGTGAAGTTCGTGAGCCAAATGGAGTTGTTCTCCCACAAGAACCACTCGGCTGATCCTTCTTCAATATGCCCTTCACCAACATGCAGTGTTTCCTTGATTGAATTAGCTCTCACACCAATATTTGCGTCTAGAGCCTTTGCATTGAGGGCTATCTGAAAACGGCTGTGGCGCTGAAGTTGCCTGTGAATGTGGAGTTGGTGGCATGTGAAACCCGCATGTGGAACATTCGTTTGTGTGGGATGCTCTACCAGGTTCATTTCAGTCCTAGCCATACAAAGGGCACTAAGCATAGAGTGTGAAAACTGAGTTTCCTTGAGAGCTGCTTGGAAGCCTGATGGTGTGTGAAGTTAGTGAGCCAAATGGAGTTGTTCTCCCACAAGAACCACTCGGCTGATCCTTCTTCAATATGCCCTTCACCAACATGCAGTGTTTCCTTGATTGAATTAGCTCTCACACCAATATTTGCGTCTAGAGCCTTTGCATTGAGGGCTATCTGAAAACGGCTGTGGCGCTGAAGTTGCCTGTGAATGTGGAGTTGGTGGCATGTGAAACCCGCATGTGGAGCATTCGTTTGTGTGGGATGCTCTACCAGGTTCATTCCTAGATAGTGCACTCAAAGGGCACTAAGCATAGAGTGTGAAAACTGAGTTTCCTTGAGAGCTGCTTGGAAGCCTGATGGTGTGTGAAGTTAGTGAGCCAAATGGAGTTGTTCTCCCACAAGAACCACTCGGCTGATCCTTCTTCAATATGCCCTTCACCAACATGCAGTGTTTCCTTGATTGAATTAGCTCTCACACCAATATTTGCGTCTAGAGCCTTTGCATTGAGGGCTATCTGAAAACGGCTGTGGCGCTGAAGTTGCCTGTGAATGTGGAGTTGGTGGCATGTGAAACCCGCATGTGGAACATTCGTTTGTGTGGGATGCTCTACCAGGTTCATTTCAGTCCTAGCCATACAAAGGGCACTAAGCATAGAGTGTGAAAACTGAGTTTCCTTGAGAGCTGCTTGGAAGCCTGATGGTGTGTGAAGTTAGTGAGCCAAATGGAGTTGTTCTCCCACAAGAACCACTCGGCTGATCCTTCTTCAATATGCCCTTCACCAACATGCAGTGTTTCCTTGATTGAATTAGCTCTCACACCAATATTTGCGTCTAGAGCCTTTGCATTGAGGGCTATCTGAAAACGGCTGTGGCGCTGAAGTTGCCTGTGAATGTGAAGTTGGTGGCATGTGAAACCCGCATGTGGAGCATTCGTTTGTGTGGGATGCTCTACCAGGTTCATTCCTAGATAGTGCACTCAAAGGGCACTAAGCATAGAGTGTGAAAACTGAGTTTCCTTGAGAGCTGCTTGGAAGCCTGATGGTGTGTGAAGTTAGGGAGCCAAATGGAGTTGTTCTCCCACAAGAACCACTCGGCTGATCCTTCTTCAATATGCCCTTCACCAACATGCAGTGTTTCCTTGATTGAATTAGCTCTCACACCAATATTTGCGTCTAGAGCCTTTGCATTGAGGGCTATCTGAAAACGGCTGTGGCGCTGAAGTTGCCTGTGAATGTGGAGTTGGTGGCATGTGAAACCCGCATGTGGAGCATTCGTTTGTGTGGGATGCTCTACCAGGTTCATTCCTAGATAATGCACTCAAAGGGCACTAAAGAGAAAAGTGTGAAAACTGAGTTTCCTTGAGAGCTGCTTGGAAGCCTGATGGTGTGTGAAGTTAGGGAGCCAAATGGAGTTGTTCTCCCACAAGAACCACTCGGCTGATCCTTCTTCAATATGCCCTTCACCAACATGCAGTGTTTCCTTGATTGAATTAGCTCTCACACCAATATTTGCGTCTAGAGCCTTTGCATTGAGGGCTATCTGAAAACGGCTGTGGCGCTGAAGTTGCCTGTGAATGTGGAGTTGGTGGCATGTGAAACCCGCATGTGGAACATTCGTTTGTGTGGGATGCTCTACCAGGTTCATTTCAGTCCTAGCCATACAAAGGGCACTAAGCATAGAGTGTGAAAACTGAGTTTCCTTGAGAGCTGCTTGGAAGCCTGATGGTGTGTGAAGTTAGGGAGCCAAATGGAGTTGTTCTCCCACAAGAACCACTCGGCTGATCCTTCTTCAATATGCCCTTCACCAACATGCAGTGTTTCCTTGATTGAATTAGCTCTCACACCAATATTTGCGTCTAGAGCCTTTGCATTGAGGGCTATCTGAAAACGGCTGTGGCGCTGAAGTTGCCTGTGAATGTGGAGTTGGTGGCATGTGAAACCCGCATGTGGAGCATTCGTTTGTGTGGGATGCTGACCAAGCTTCATTTCAGTCCTAGGCACACAAAGGGCATTAAGCATAGAGTGTGAAAACTGAGTTTCCTTGAGAGCTGCTTGGAAGCCTGATGGTGTGTGAAGTTAGTGAGCCAAATGGAGTTGTTCTCCCACAAGAACCACTCGGCTGATCCTTCTTCAATATGCCCTTCACCAACATGCAGTGTTTCCTTGATTGAATTAGCTCTCACACCAATATTTGCGTCTAGAGCCTTTGCTTTGAGGGCTATCTGAAAACGGCTGTGGCGCTGAAGTTGCCTGTGAATGTGGAGTTGGTGGCATGTGAAACCCACATGTGGAGCATTCGTTTCTGTGGGATGCTGACCAAGCTTCATTTCAGTCCTAGGCACACAAAGGGCACTAAGCATAGAGTGTGAAAACTGAGTTTCCTTGAGAGCTGCTTGGAAGCCTGATGGTGTGTGAAGTTAGGGAGCCAAATGGAGTTGTTCTCCCACAAGAACCACTCGGTTGATCCTTCTTCAATATGCCCTTCACCAACATGCAGTGTTTCCTTGATTGAATTAGCTCTCACACCAATATTTGCGTCTAGAGCCTTTGCATTGTGGGCTATCTGAAAACGGCTGTGGCGCTGAAGTTGCCTGTGAATGTGGAGTTGGTGGCATGTGAAACCCGCATGTGGAGCATTCGTTTGTGTGGGATGCTCTACCAGGTTCATTCCTAGATAATGCACTCAAAGGGCACTAAACAGAAAAGTGTGAAAACTGAGTTTCCTTAAGAGCTGCTTGGAAGTCTGATGGTGTGTGAAGTTAGTGAGCCAAATGGAGTTGTTCTCCCACAAGAACCACTCGGCTGATCCTTCTTCAATATGCCCTTCACCAACATGCAGTGTTTCCTTGATTGAATTAGCTCTCACACCAATATTTGCGTCTAGAGCCTTTGCATTGAGGGCTATCTGAAAACGGCTGTGGCGCTGAAGGTGCCTATGAATGTGGAGTTGGTGGCATGTGAAACCCGCATGTGGAGCATTCGTTTGTGTGGGATGCTGACCAAGCTTCATTTCATTCCCAGTCACACAAAGGGCACTAAGCATAGAGTGTGAAAACTGAGTTTCCTTGAGAGCTGCTTGGAAGCCTGATGGTGTGTGAAGTTAGTGAGCCAAATGGAGTTGTTCTCCCACAAGAACCACTCGGCTGATCCTTCTTCAATATGCCCTTCACCAACATGCAGTGTTTCCTTGATTGAATTAGCTCTCACACCAATATTTGCGTCTAGAGCCTTTGCATTGAGGGCTATCTGAAAACGGCTGTGGCGCTGAAGTTGCCTGTGAATGTGGAGTTGGTGGCATGTGAAACCCGCATGTGGAACATTCGTTTGTGTGGGATGCTCTACCAGGTTCATTCCTGGATAATGCACTCAAAGGGCACTAAGCATAGAGTGTGAAAACTGAGTTTCCTTGAGAGCTGCTTGGAAGCCTGATGGTGTGTGAAGTTCGTGAGCCAAATGGAGTTGTTCTCCCACAAGAACCACTCGGCTGATCCTTCTTCAATATGCCCTTCACCAACATGCAGTGTTTCCTTGATTGAATTAGCTCTCACACCAATATTTGCGTCTAGAGCCTTTGCATTGAGGGCTATCTGAAAACGGCTGTGGCGCTGAAGTTGCCTGTGAATGTGGAGTTGGTGGCATGTGAAACCCGCATGTGGAACATTCGTTTGTGTGGGATGCTCTACCAGGTTCATTTCAGTCCTAGCCATACAAAGGGCACTAAGCATAGAGTGTGAAAACTGAGTTTCCTTGAGAGCTGCTTGGAAGCCTGATGGTGTGTGAAGTTAGGGAGCCAAATGGAGTTGTTCTCCCACAAGAACCACTCGGCTGATCCTTCTTCAATATGCCCTTCACCAACATGCAGTGTTTCCTTGATTGAATTAGCTCTCACACCAATATTTGCGTCTAGAGCCTTTGCATTGAGGGCTATCTGAAAACGGCTGTGGCGCTGAAGTTGCCTGTGAATGTGGAGTTGGTGGCATGTGAAACCCGCATGTGGAGCATTCGTTTGTGTGGGATGCTCTACCAGGTTCATTTCTAGATAATGCACTCAAAGGGCACTAAGCATAGAGTGTGAAAACTGAGTTTCCTTGAGAGCTGCTTGGAAGCCTGATGGTGTGTGAAGTTAGTGAGCCAAATGGAGTTGTTCTCCCACAAGAACCACTCGGCTGATCCTTCTTCAATATGCCCTTCACCAACATGCAGTGTTTCCTTGATTGAATTAGCTCTCACACCAATATTTGCGTCTAGAGCCTTTGCATTGAGGGCTATCTGAAAACGGCTGTGGCGCTGAAGTTGCCTGTGAATGTGGAGTTGGTGGCATGTGAAACCCGCATGTGGAACATTCGTTTGTGTGGGATGCTCTACCAGGTTCATTCCTAGATAATGCACTCAAAGGGCACTAAACATAGAGTGTGAAAACTGAGTTTCCTTGAGAGCTGCTTGGAAGCCTGATGGTGTGTGAAGTTAGTGAGCCAAATGGAGTTGTTCTCCCACAAGAACCACTCGGCTGATCCTTCTTCAATATGCCCTTCACCAACATGCAGTGTTTCCTTGATTGAATTAGCTCTCACACCAATATTTGCGTCTAGAGCCTTTGCATTGAGGGCTATCTGAAAACGGCTGTGGCGCTGAAGTTGCCTGTGAATGTGGAGTTGGTGGCATGTGAAACCCGCATGTGGAACATTCGTTTGTGTGGGATGCTCTACCAGGTTCATTTCAGTCCTAGCCATACAAAGGGCACTAAGCATAGAGTGTGAAAACTGAGTTTCCTTGAGAGCTGCTTGGAAGCCTGATGGTGTGTGAAGTTAGTGAGCCAAATGGAGTTGTTCTCCCACAAGAACCACTCGGCTGATCCTTCTTCAATATGCCCTTCACCAACATGCAGTGTTTCCTTGATTGAATTAGCTCTCACACCAATATTTGCGTCTAGAGCCTTTGCATTGAGGGCTATCTGAAAACGGCTGTGGCGCTGAAGCTGCCTGTGAATGTGGAGTTGGTGGCATGTGAAAGCCGCATGTGGAGCATTCGTTTGTGTGGGATGCTCTACCAGGTTCATTCCTAGATAATGCACTCAAAGGGCACTAAGCATAGAGTGTGAAAACTGAGTTTCCTTGAGAGCTGCTTGGAAGCCTGATGGTGTGTGAAGTTAGTGAGCCAAATGGAGTTGTTCTCCCACAAGAACCACTCGGCTGATCCTTCTTCAATATGCCCTTCACCAACATGCAGTGTTTCCTTGATTGAATTAGCTCTCACACCAATATTTGCGTCTAGAGCCTTTGCATTGAGGGCTATCTGAAAACGGCTGTGGCGCTGAAGTTGCCTGTGAATGTGGAGTTGGTGGCATGTGAAACCCGCATGTGGAGCATTCGTTTGTGTGGGATGCTGACCAAGCTTCATTTCATTCCTAGTCACACAAAGGGCACTAAGCATAGAGTGTGAAAACTGAGTTTCCTTGAGAGCTGCTTGGAAGCCTGATGGTGTGAGAAGTTAGTGAGCCAAATGGAGTTGTTCTCCCACAAGAACCACTCGGCTGATCCTTCTTCAATATGCCCTTCACCAACATGCAGTGTTTCCTTGATTGAATTAGCTCTCACACCAATATTTGCGTCTAAAGCCTTTGCATTGAGGGCTATCTGAAAACGGCTGTGGCGCTGAAGTTTCCTGTGAATGTGGAGTTGGTGGCATGTGAAACCCGCATGTGGAACATTCGTTTGTGTGGGATGCTCTACCAGGTTCATTTCAGTCCTAGCCATACAAAGGGCACTAAGCATAGAGTGTGAAAACTGAGTTTCCTTTAGAGCTGCTTGGAAGCCTGATGGTGTGTGAAGTTAGTGAGCCAAATGGAGTTGTTCTCCCACAAGAACCACTCGGCTGATCCTTCTTCAATATGCCCTTCACCAACATGCAGTGTTTCCTTGATTGAATTAGCTCTCACACCAATATTTGCGTCTAGAGCCTTTGCATTGAGGGCTATCTGAAAACGGCTGTGGCGCTGAAGTTGCCTGTGAATGTGGAGTTGGTGGCATGTGAAACCCGCATGTGGAGCATTCGTTTGTGTGGGATGCTGACCAAGCTTCATTTCATTCCTAGTCACACAAAGGGCACTAAACATAGAGTGTGAAAACTGAGTTTCCTTGAGAGCTGCTTGGAAGCCTGATGGTGTGTGAAGTTAGTGAGCCAAATGGAGTTGTTCTCCCACAAGAACCACTCGGCTGATCCTTCTTCAATATGCCCTTCACCAACATGCAGTGTTTCCTTGATTGAATTAGCTCTCACACCAATATTTGCGTCTAGAGCCTTTGCATTGAGGGCTATCTGAAAACGGCTGTGGCGCTGAAGTTGCCTGTGAATGTGGAGTTGGTGGCATGTGAAACCGGCATGTGGAGCATTCGTTTGTGTGGGATGCTCTACCAGGTTCATTCCTGGATAATGCACTCAAAGGGCACTAAACATAGAGTGTGAAAACTGAGTTTCCTTGAGAGCTGCTTGGAAGCCTGATGGTGTGTGAAGTTAGTGAGCCAAATGGAGTTGTTCTCCCACAAGAACCACTCGGCTGATCCTTCTTCAATATGCCCTTCACCAACATGCAGTGTTTCCTTGATTGAATTAGCTCTCACACCAATATTTGCGTCTAGAGCCTTTGCATTGAGGGCTATCTGAAAACGGCTGTGGCGCTGAAGTTGCCTGTGAATGTGGAGTTGGTGGCATGTGAAACCCGCATGTGGAGCATTCGTTTGTGTGGGATGCTGACCAAGCTTCATTTCATTCCTAGTTACACAAAGGGCACTAAGCATTGAGTGTGAAAACTGAGTTTCCTTGAGAGCTGCTTGGAAGCCTGATGGTGTGTGAAGTTAGTGAGCCAAATGGAGTTGTTCTCCCACAAGAACCACTCGGCTGATCCTTCTTCAATATGCCCTTCACCAACATGCAGTGTTTCCTTGATTGAATTAGCTCTCACACCAATATTTGCGTCTAGAGCCTTTGCATTGAGGGCTATCTGAAAACGGCTGTGGCGCTGAAGTTGCCTGTGAATGTGGAGTTGGTGGCATGTGAAACCCGCATGTGGAACATTCGTTTGTGTGGGATGCTCTACCAGGTTCATTTCAGTCCTAGCCATACAAAGGGCACTAAGCATAGAGTGTGAAAACTGAGTTTCCTTGAGAGCTGCTTGGAAGCCTGATGGTGTGTGAAGTTAGTGAGCCAAATGGAGTTGTTCTCCCACAAGAACCACTCGGCTGATCCTTCTTCAATATGCCCTTCACCAACATGCAGTGTTTCCTTGATTGAATTAGCTCTCACACCAATATTTGCGTCTAGAGCCTTTGCATTGAGGGCTATCTGAAAACGGCTGTGGCGCTGAAGTTGCCTGTGAATGTGGAGTTGGTGGCATGTGAAACCCGCATGTGGAGCATTCGTTTGTGTGGGATGCTCTACCAGGTTCATTCCTAGATAATGCACTTAAAGGGCACTAAGCATAGAGTGTGAAAACTGAGTTTCCTTGAGAGCTGCTTGGAAGCCTGATGGTGTGTGAAGTTAGTGAGCCAAATGGAGTTGTTCTCCCACAAGAACCACTCGGCTGATCCTTCTTCAATATGCCCTTCACCAACATGCAGTGTTTCCTTGATTGAATTAGCTCTCACACCAATATTTGCGTCTAGAGCCTTTGCATTGAGGGCTATCTGAAAACGGCTGTGGCGCTGAAGTTGCCTGTGAATGTGGAGTTGGTGGCATGTGAAACCCGCATGTGGAGCATTCGTTTGTGTGGGATGCTGACCAAGCTTCATTTCATTCCTAGTCACACAAAGGGCACTAAGCATAGAGTGTGAAAACTGAGTTTCCTTGAGAGCTGCTTGGAAGCCTGATGGTGTGTGAAGTTAGTGAGCCAAATGGAGTTGTTCTCCCACAAGAACCACTCGGCTGATCCTTCTTCAATATGCCCTTCACCAACATGCAGTGTTTCCTTGATTGAATTAGCTCTCACACCAATATTTGCGTCTAGAGCCTTTGCATTGAGGGCTATCTGAAAATGGCTGTGGCGCTGAAGTTGCCTGTGAATGTGGAGTTGGTGGCATGTGAAACCCGCATGTGGAGCATTCGTTTGTGTGGGATGCTCTACCAGGTTCATTCCTGGATAATGCACTCAAAGGGCACTAAACATAGAGTGTGAAAACTGAGTTTCCTTGAGAGCTGCTTGGAAGCCTGATGGTGTGTGAAGTTAGTGAGCCAAATGGAGTTGTTCTCCCACAAGAACCACTCGGCTGATCCTTCTTCAATATGCCCTTCACCAACATGCAGTGTTTCCTTGATTGAATTAGCTCTCACACCAATATTTGCGTCTAGAGCCTTTGCATTGAGGGCTATCTGAAAACGGCTGTGGCGCTGAAGTTGCCTGTGAATGTGGAGTTGGTGGCATGAGAAACCCGCATGTGGAGCATTCGTTTGTGTGGGATGCTGACCAAGATTCATTTCATTCCTAGTCACACAAAGGGCACTAAGCATAGAGTGTGAAAACTGAGTTTCCTTGAGAGCTGCTTGGAAGCCTGATGGTGTGTGAAGTTAGTGAGCCAAATGGAGTTGTTCTCCCACAAGAACCACTCGGCTGATCCTTCTTCAATATGCCCTTCACCAACATGCAGTGTTTCCTTGATTGAATTAGCTCTCACACCAATATTTGCGTCTAGAGCCTTTGCATTGAGGGCTATCTGAAAACGGCTGTGGCGCTGAAGTTGCCTGTGAATGTGGAGTTGGTGGCATGTGAAACCGGCACGTGGAGCATTCGTTTGTGTGGGATGCTCTACCAGGTTCATTCCTGGATAATGCACTCAAAGGGCACTAAACATAGAGTGTGAAAACTGAGTTTCCTTGAGAGCTGCTTGGAAGCCTGATGGTGTGTGAAGTTAGTGAGCCAAATGGAGTTGTTCTCCCACAAGAACCACTCGGCTGATCCTTCTTCAATATGCCCTTCACCAACATGCAGTGTTTCCTTGATTGAATTAGCTCTCACACCAATATTTGCGTCTAGAGCCTTTGCATTGAGGGCTATCTGAAAACGGCTGTGGCGCTGAAGTTGCCTGTGAATGTGGAGTTGGTGGCATGTGAAAGCCGCATGTGGAACATTCGTTTGTGTGGGATGCTCTACCAGGTTCATTTCAGTCCAAGCCATACAAAGGGCACTAAGCATAGAGTGTGAAAACTGAGTTTCCTTGAGAGCTGCTTGGAAGCCTGATGGTGTGTGAAGTTAGGGAGCCAAATGGAGTTGTTCTCCCACAAGAACCACTCGGCTGATCCTTCTTCAATATGCCCTTCACCAACATGCAGTGTTTCCTTGATTGAATTAGCTCTCACACCAATATTTGCGTCTAGAGCCTTTGCATTGAGGGCTATCTGAAAACGGCTGTGGCGCTGAAGTTGCCTGTGAATGTGGAGTTGGTGGCATGTGAAACCCGCATGTGGAGCATTCGTTTGTGTGGGATGCTGACCAAGCTTCATTTCATTCCTAGTCACACAAAGGGCACTAAACATAGAGTGTGAAAACTGAGTTTCCTTGAGAGCTGCTTGGAAGCCTGATGGTGTGTGAAGTTAGTGAGCCAAATGGAGTTGTTCTCCCACAAGAACCACTCGGCTGATCCTTCTTCAATATGCCCTTCACCAACATGCAGTGTTTCCTTGATTGAATTAGCTCTCACACCAATATTTGCGTCTAGAGCCTTTGCATTGAGGGCTATCTGAAAACGGCTGTGGCGCTGAAGTTGCCTGTGAATGTGGAGTTGGTGACATGTGAAACCCGCATGTGGAGCATTCGTTTGTGTGGGATGCTCTACCAGGTTCATTCCTGGATAATGCACTCAAAGGGCACTAAACATAGAGTGTGAAAACTGAGTTTCCTTGAGAGCTGCTTGGAAGCCTGATGGTGTGTGAAGTTAGTGAGCCAAATGGAGTTGTTCTCCCACAAGAACCACTCGGCTGATCCTTCTTCAATATGCCCTTCACCAACATGCAGTGTTTCCTTGATTGAATTAGCTCTCACACCAATATTTGCGTCTAGAGCCTTTGCATTGAGGGCTATCTGAAAACGGCTGTGGCGCTGAAGTTGCCTGTGAATGTGGAGTTGGTGGCATGTGAAACCCGCATGTGGAGCATTCGTTTGTGTGGGATGCTCTCGAGCTTCATTTCAGTCCTAGGCACTCAAAGGGCACTAAGCATAGAGTGTGAAAACTGAGTTTCCTTGAGAGCTGCTTGGAAGCCTGATGGTGTGTGAAGTTAGGGAGCCAAATGGAGTTGTTCTCCCACAAGAACCACTCGGCTGATCCTTCTTCAATATGCCCTTCACCAACATGCAGTGTTTCCTTGATTGAATTAGCTCTCACACCAATATTTGCGTCTAGAGCCTTTGCATTGAGGGCTATCTGAAAACGGCTGTGGCGCTGAAGTTGCCTGTGAATGTGGAGTTGGTGGCATGTGAAACCCGCATGTGGAGCACTCGTTTGTGTGGGATGCTGACCAAGCTTCATTTCATTCCTAGTCACACAAAGGGCACTAAACATAGAGTGTGAAAACTGAGTTTCCTTGAGAGCTGCTTGGAAGCCTGATGGTGTGTGAAGTTAGTGAGCCAAATGGAGTTGTTCTCCCACAAGAACCACTCGGCTGATCCTTCTTCAATATGCCCTTCACCAACATGCAGTGTTTCCTTGATTGAATTAGCTCTCACACCAATATTTGCGTCTAGAGCCTTTGCATTGAGGGCTATCTGAAAACGGCTGTGGCGCTGAAGTTGCCTGTGAATGTGGAGTTGGTGGCATGTGAAACCCGCATGTGGAGCATTCGTTTGTGTGGGATGCTCTACCAGGTTCATTCCTAGATAATGCACTCAAAGGGCACTAAGCATAGAGTGTGAAAACTGAGTTTCCTTGCGAGCTGCTTGGAAGCCTGATGGTGTGTGAAGTTAGTGAGCCAAATGGAGTTGTTCTCCCACAAGAACCACTCGGCTGATCCTTCTTCAATATGCCCTTCACCAACATGCAGTGTTTCCTTGATTGAATTAGCTCTCACACCAATATTTGCGTCTAGAGCCTTTCCATTGAGGGCTATCTGAAAACGGCTGTGGCGCTGAAGTTGCCTGTGAATGTGGAGTTGGTGGCATGTGAAACCCGCATGTGGAGCATTCGTTTGTGTGGGATGCTCTACCAGGTTCATTCCTAGATAATGCACTCAAAGGGCACTAAGCATAGAGTGTGAAAACTGAGTTTCCTTGAGAGCTGCTTGGAAGCCTGATGGTGTGTGAAGTTAGTGAGCCAAATGGAGTTGTTCTCCCACAAGAACCACTCGGCTGATCCTTCTTCAATATGCCCTTCACCAACATGCAGTGTTTCCTTGATTGAATTAGCTCTCACACCAATATTTGCGTCTAGAGCCTTTGCATTGAGGGCTATCTGAAAACGGCTGTGGCGCTGAAGTTGCCTGTGAATGTGGAGTTGGTGGCATGTGAAACCCGCATGTGGAGCATTCGTTTGTGTGGGATGCTCTACCAGGTTCATTCCTGGATAATGCACTCAAAGGGCACTAAACATAGAGTGTGAAAACTGAGTTTCCTTGAGAGCTGCTTGGAAGCCTGATGGTGTGTGAAGTTAGTGAGCCAAATGGAGTTGTTCTCCCACAAGAACCACTCGGCTGATCCTTCTTCAATATGCCCTTCACCAACATGCAGTGTTTCCTTGATTGAATTAGCTCTCACACCAATATTTGCGTCTAGAGCCTTTGCATTGAGGGCTATCTGAAAACGGCTGTGGCGCTGAAGTTGCCTGTGAATGTGGAGTTGGTGGCATGTGAAACCCGCATGTGGAGCATTCGTTTGTGTGGGATGCTCTACCAGGTTCATTTCAGTCCTAGGCACTCAAAGGGCACTAAGCATAGAGTGTGAAAACTGAGTTTCCTTGAGAGCTGCTTGGAAGCCTGATGGTGTGTGAAGTTAGTGAGCCAAATGGAGTTGTTCTCCCACAAGAACCACTCGGCTGATCCTTCTTCAATATGCCCTTCACCAACATGCAGTGTTTCCTTGATTGAATTAGCTCTCACACCAATATTTGCGTCTAGAGCCTTTGCATTGAGGGCTATCTGAAAACGGCTGTGGCGCTGAAGTTGCCTGTGAATGTGGAGTTGGTGGCATGTGAAACCCGCATGTGGAGCACTCGTTTGTGTGGGATGCTGACCAAGCTTCATTTCATTCCTAGTCACACAAAGGGCACTAAACATAGAGTGTGAAAACTGAGTTTCCTTGAGAGCTGCTTGGAAGCCTGATGGTGTGTGAAGTTAGTGAGCCAAATGGAGTTGTTCTCCCACAAGAACCACTCGGCTGATCCTTCTTCAATATGCCCTTCACCAACATGCAGTGTTTCCTTGATTGAATTAGCTCTCACACCAATATTTGCGTCTAGAGCCTTTGCATTGAGGGCTATCTGAAAACGGCTGTGGCGCTGAAGTTGCCTGTGAATGTGGAGTTGGTGGCATGTGAAACCCGCATGTGGAGCATTCGTTTGTGTGGGATGCTCTACCAGGTTCATTCCTAGATAATGCACTCAAAGGGCACTAAGCATAGAGTGTGAAAACTGAGTTTCCTTGAGAGCTGCTTGGAAGCCTGATGGTGTGTGAAGTTAGTGAGCCAAATGGAGTTGTTCTCCCACAAGAACCACTCGGCTGATCCTTCTTCAATATGCCCTTCACCAACATGCAGTGTTTCCTTGATTGAATTAGCTCTCACACCAATATTTGCGTCTAGAGCCTTTCCATTGAGGGCTATCTGAAAACGGCTGTGGCGCTGAAGTTGCCTGTGAATGTGGAGTTGGTGGCATGTGAAACCCGCATGTGGAGCATTCGTTTGTGTGGGATGCTCTACCAGGTTCATTCCTAGATAATGCACTCAAAGGGCACTAAGCATAGAGTGTGAAAACTGAGTTTCCTTGAGAGCTGCTTGGAAGCCTGATGGTGTGTGAAGTTAGTGAGCCAAATGGAGTTGTTCTCCCACAAGAACCACTCGGCTGATCCTTCTTCAATATGCCCTTCACCAACATGCAGTGTTTCCTTGATTGAATTAGCTCTCACACCAATATTTGCGTCTAGAGCCTTTGCATTGAGGGCTATCTGAAAACGGCTGTGGCGCTGAAGTTGCCTGTGAATGTGGAGTTGGTGGCATGTGAAACCCGCATGTGGAGCATTCGTTTGTGTGGGATGCTCTACCAGGTTCATTCCTGGATAATGCACTCAAAGGGGCACTAAACATAGAGTGTGAAAACTGAGTTTCCTTGAGAGCTGCTTGGAAGCCTGATGGTGTGTGAAGTTAGTGAGCCAAATGGAGTTGTTCTCCCACAAGAACCACTCGGCTGATCCTTCTTCAATATGCCCTTCACCAACATGCAGTGTTTCCTTGATTGAATTAGCTCTCACACCAATATTTGCGTCTAGAGCCTTTGCATTGAGGGCTATCTGAAAACGGCTGTGGCGCTGAAGTTGCCTGTGAATGTGGAGTTGGTGGCATGTGAAAGCCGCATGTGGAGCATTCGTTTGTGTGGGATGCTCTACCAGGTTCATTCCTAGATAATGCACTCAAAGGGCACTAAGCATAGAGTGTGAAAACTGAGTTTCCTTGAGAGCTGCTTGGAAGCCTGATGGTGTGAGAAGTTAGGGAGCCAAATGGAGTTGTTCTCCCACAAGAACCACTCGGCTGATCCTTCTTCAATATGCCCTTCACCAACATGCAGTGTTTCCTTGATTGAATTAGCTCTCACACCAATATTTGCGTCTAGAGCCTTTGCATTGAGGGCTATCTGAAAACGGCTGTGGCGCTGAAGTTGCCTGTGAATGTGAAGTTGGTGGCATGTGAAACCCGCATGTGGAGCATTCGTTTGTGTGGGATGCTGACCAAGCTCCATTTCAGTCCTAGCCACACAAAGACCACTAAGCATAGAGTGTGAAAACTGAGTTTCCTTGAGAGCTGCTTGGAAGCCTGATGGTGTGTGAAGTTAGGGAGCCAAATGGAGTTGTTCTCCCACAAGAACCACTCGGCTGATCCTTCTTCAATATGCCCTTCACCAACATGCAGTGTTTCCTTGATTGAATTAGCTCTCACACCAATATTTGCGTCTAGAGCCTTTGCATTGAGGGCTATCTGAAAACGGCTGTGGCGCTGAAGTTGCCTGTGAATGTGGAGTTGGTGGCATGAGAAACCCGCATGTGGAGCATTCATTTGTGTGGGATGCTGACCAAGCTTCATTTCATTCGCTAGTCACACAAAGGGCACTAAGCATAGAGTGTGAAAACTGAGTTTCCTTGAGAGCTGCTTGGAAGCCTGATGGTGTGTGAAGTTAGTGAGCCAAATGGAGTTGTTCTCCCACAAGAACCACTCGGCTGATCCTTCTTCAATATGCCCTTCACCAACATGCAGTGTTTCCTTGATTGAATTAGCTCTCACACCAATATTTGCGTCTAGAGCCTTTGCATTGAGGGCTATCTGAAAACGGCTGTGGCGCTGAAGTTGCCTGTGAATGTGGAGTTGGTGGCATGTGAAACCGGCACGTGGAGCATTCGTTTGTGTGGGATGCTCTACCAGGTTCATTCCTGGATAATGCACTCAAAGGGCACTAAACATAGAGTGTGAAAACTGAGTTTCCTTGAGAGCTGCTTGGAAGCCTGATGGTGTGTGAAGTTAGTGAGCCAAATGGAGTTGTTCTCCCACAAGAACCACTCGGCTGATCCTTCTTCAATATGCCCTTCACCAACATGCAGTGTTTCCTTGATTGAATTAGCTCTCACACCAATATTTGCGTCTAGAGCCTTTGCATTGAGGGCTATCTGAAAACGGCTGTGGCGCTGAAGTTGCCTGTGAATGTGGAGTTGGTGGCATGTGAAACCCGCATGTGGAGCATTCGTTTGTGTGGGATGCTCTACCAGGTTCATTCCTAGATAATGCACTCAAAGGGCACTAAGCATAGAGTGTGAAAACTGAGTTTCCTTGAGAGCTGCTTGGAAGCCTGATGGTGTGTGAAGTTAGTGAGCCAAATGGAGTTGTTCTCCCACAAGAACCACTCGGCTGATCCTTCTTCAATATGCCCTTCACCAACATGCAGTGTTTCCTTGATTGAATTAGCTCTCACACCAATATTTGCGTCTAGAGCCTTTGCATTGAGGGCTATCTGAAAACGGCTGTGGCGCTGAAGTTGCCTGTGAATGTGGAGTTGGTGGCATGTGAAACCCGCATGTGGAGCATTCGTTTGTGTGGGATGCTCTACCAGGTTCATTCCTGGATAATGCACTCAAAGGGCACTAAACATAGAGTGTGAAAACTGAGTTTCCTTGAGAGCTGCTTGGAAGCCTGATGGTGTGTGAAGTTAGTGAGCCAAATGGAGTTGTTCTCCCACAAGAACCACTCGGCTGATCCTTCTTCAATATGCCCTTCACCAACATGCAGTGTTTCCTTGATTGAATTAGCTCTCACACCAATATTTGCGTCTAGAGCCTTTGCATTGAGGGCTATCTGAAAACGGCTGTGGCGCTGAAGTTGCCTGTGAATGTGGAGTTGGTGGCATGTGAAACCCGCATGTGGAACATTCGTTTGTGTGGGATGCTCTACCAGGTTCATTTCAGTCCTAGCCATACAAAGGGCACTAAGCATAGAGTGTGAAAACTGAGTTTCCTTGAGAGCTGCTTGGAAGCCTGATGGTGTGTGAAGTTAGTGAGCCAAATAGAGTTGTTCTCCCACAAGAACCACTCGGCTGATCCTTCTTCAATATGCCCTTCACCAACATGCAGTGTTTCCTTGATTGAATTAGCTCTCACACCAATATTTGCGTCTAGAGCCTTTGCATTGAGGGCTATCTGAAAACGGCTGTGGCGCTGAAGTTGCCTGTGAATGTGGAGTTGGTGGCATGTGAAACCCGCATGTGGAGCATTCGTTTGTGTGGGATGCTCTACCAGGTTCATTCCTAGATAATGCACTCAAAGGGCACTAAGCATAGAGTGTGAAAACTGAGTTTCCTTGAGAGCTGCTTGGAAGCCTGATGGTGTGTGAAGTTAGGGAGCCAAATGGAGTTGTTCTCCCACAAGAACCACTCGGCTGATCCTTCTTCAATATGCCCTTCACCAACATGCAGTGTTTCCTTGATTGAATTAGCTCTCACACCAATATTTGCGTCTAGAGCCTTTGCATTGAGGGCTATCTGAAAACGGCTGTGGCGCTGAAGTTGCCTGTGAATGTGGAGTTGGTGGCATGTGAAACCCGCATGTGGAGCATTCGTTTGTGTGGGATGCTCTACCAGGTTCATTCCTAGATAATGCACTCAAAGGGCACTAAGCATAGAGTGTGAAAACTGAGTTTCCTTGAGAGCTGCTTGGAAGCCTGATGGTGTGTGAAGTTAGTGAGCCAAATGGAGTTGTTCTCCCACAAGAACCACTCGGCTGATCCTTCTTCAATATGCCCTTCACCAACATGCAGTGTTTCCTTGATTGAATTAGCTCTCACACCAATATTTGCGTCTAGAGCCTTTGCATTGAGGGCTATCTGAAAACGGCTGTGGCGCTGAAGTTGCCTGTGAATGTGGAGTTGGTGGCATGTGAAACCCGCATGTGGAGCATTCGTTTGTGTGGGATGCTCTACCAGGTTCATTCCTAGATAATGCACTCAAAGGGCACTAAGCATAGAGTGTGAAAACTGAGTTTCCTTGAGAGCTGCTTGGAAGCCTGATGGTGTGTGAAGTTAGTGAGCCAAATGGAGTTGTTCTCCCACAAGAACCACTCGGCTGATCCTTCTTCAATATGCCCTTCACCAACATGCAGTGTTTCCTTGATTGAATTAGCTCTCACACCAATATTTGCGTCTAGAGCCTTTGCATTGAGGGCTATCTGAAAACGGCTGTGGCGCTGAAGTTGCCTGTGAATGTGGAGTTGGTGGCATGTGAAACCCGCATGTGGAACATTCGTTTGTGTGGGATGCTCTACCAGGTTCATTCCTAGATAATGCACTCAAAGGGCACTAAGCATAGAGTGTGAAAACTGAGTTTCCTTGAGAGCTGCTTGGAAGCCTGATGGTGTGTGAAGTTACTGAGCCAAATGGAGTTGTTCTCCCACAAGAACCACTCGGCTGATCCTTCTTCAATATGCCCTTCACCCACATGCAGTGTTTCCTTGATTGAATTAGCTCTCACACCAATATTTGCGTCTAGAGCCTTTGCATTGAGGGCTATCTGAAAACGGCTGTGGCGCTGAAGTTGCCTGTGAATGTGGAGTTGGTGGCAAGTGAAACCCGCATGTGGAGCATTCGTTTGTGTGGGATGCTGACCAAGCTTCATTTCATTCCTAGTCACACAAATGGCACTAAGCATAGAGTGTGAAAACTGAGTTTCCTTGAGAGCTGCTTGGAAGCCTGATGGTGTGTGAAGTTAGTGAGCCAAATGGAGTTGTTCTCCCACAAGAACCACTCGGTTGATCCTTCTTCAATATGCCCTTCACCAACATGCAGTGTTTCCTTGATTGAATTAGCTCTCACACCAATATTTGCGTCTAGAGCCTTTGCATTGAGGGCTATCTGAAAACGGCTGTGGCGCTGAAGTTGCCTGTGAATGTGGAGTTGGTGGCATGTGAAACCCGCATGTGGAGCATTCGTTTGTGTGGGATGCTCTACCAGGTTCATTCCTGGATAATGCACTCAAAGGGCACTAAACATAGAGTGTGAAAACTGAGTTTCCTTGAGAGCTGCTTGGAAGCCTGATGGTGTGTGAAGTTCGTGAGCCAAATGGAGTTGTTCTCCCACAAGAACCACTCGGCTGATCCTTCTTCAATATGCCCTTCACCAACATGCAGTGTTTCCTTGATTGAATTAGCTCTCACACCAATATTTGCGTCTAGAGCCTTTGCATTGAGGGCTATCTGAAAACGGCTGTGGCGCTGAAGTTGCCTGTGAATGTGGAGTTGGTGGCATGTGAAACCCGCATGTGGAACATTCGTTTGTGTGGGATGCTCTACCAGGTTCATTTCACTCCTAGCCATACAAAGGGCACTAAGCATAGAGTGTGAAAACTGAGTTTCCTTGAGAGCTGCTTGGAAGCCTGATGGTGTGTGAAGTTAGTGAGCCAAATGGAGTTGTTCTCCCACAAGAACCACTCGGCTGATCCTTCTTCAATATGCCCTTCACCAACATGCAGTGTTTCCTTGATTGAATTAGCTCTCACACCAATATTTGCGTCTAGAGCCTTTGCATTGAGGGCTATCTGAAAACGGCTGTGGCGCTGAAGTTGCCTGTGAATGTGGAGTTGGTGGCATGTGAAACCCGCATGTGGAGCATTCGTTTGTGTGGGATGCTCTACCAGGTTCATTCCTAGATAGTGCACTCAAAAGGCACTAAGCATAGAGTGTGAAAACTGAGTTTCCTTGAGAGCTGCTTGGAAGCCTGATGGTGTGTGAAGTTAGTGAGCCAAATGGAGTTGTTCTCCCACAAGAACCACTCGGCTGATCCTTCTTCAATATGCCCTTCACCAACATGCAGTGTTTCCTTGATTGAATTAGCTCTCACACCAATATTTGCGTCTAGAGCCTTTGCATTGAGGGCTATCTGAAAACGGCTGTGGCGCTGAAGTTGCCTGTGAATGTGGAGTTGGTGGCATGTGAAACCCGCATGTGGAACATTCGTTTGTGTGGGATGCTCTACCAGGTTCATTTCAGTCCTAGCCATACAAAGGGCACTAAGCATAGAGTGTGAAAACTGAGTTTCCTTGAGAGCTGCTTGGAAGCCTGATGGTGTGTGAAGTTAGTGAGCCAAATGGAGTTGTTCTCCCACAAGAACCACTCGGCTGATCCTTCTTCAATATGCCCTTCACCAACATGCAGTGTTTCCTTGATTGAATTAGCTCTCACACCAATATTTGCGTCTAGAGCCTTTGCATTGAGGGCTATCTGAAAACGGCTGTGGCGCTGAAGTTGCCTGTGAATGTGAAGTTGGTGGCATGTGAAACCCGCATGTGGAGCATTCGTTTGTGTGGGATGCTCTACCAGGTTCATTCCTAGATAGTGCACTCAAAGGGCACTAAGCATAGAGTGTGAAAACTGAGTTTCCTTGAGAGCTGCTTGGAAGCCTGATGGTGTGTGAAGTTAGGGAGCCAAATGGAGTTGTTCTCCCACAAGAACCACTCGGCTGATCCTTCTTCAATATGCCCTTCACCAACATGCAGTGTTTCCTTGATTGAATTAGCTCTCACACCAATATTTGCGTCTAGAGCCTTTGCATTGAGGGCTATCTGAAAACGGCTGTGGCGCTGAAGTTGCCTGTGAATGTGGAGTTGGTGGCATGTGAAACCCGCATGTGGAGCATTCGTTTGTGTGGGATGCTCTACCAGGTTCATTCCTAGATAATGCACTCAAAGGGCACTAAAGAGAAAAGTGTGAAAACTGAGTTTCCTTGAGAGCTGCTTGGAAGCCTGATGGTGTGTGAAGTTAGGGAGCCAAATGGAGTTGTTCTCCCACAAGAACCACTCGGCTGATCCTTCTTCAATATGCCCTTCACCAACATGCAGTGTTTCCTTGATTGAATTAGCTCTCACACCAATATTTGCGTCTAGAGCCTTTGCATTGAGGGCTATCTGAAAACGGCTGTGGCGCTGAAGTTGCCTGTGAATGTGGAGTTGGTGGCATGTGAAACCCGCATGTGGAACATTCGTTTGTGTGGGATGCTCTACCAGGTTAATTTCAGTCCTAGCCATACAAAGGGCACTAAGCATAGAGTGTGAAAACTGAGTTTCCTTGAGAGCTGCTTGGAAGCCTGATGGTGTGTGAAGTTAGGGAGCCAAATGGAGTTGTTCTCCCACAAGAACCACTCGGCTGATCCTTCTTCAATATGCCCTTCACCAACATGCAGTGTTTCCTTGATTGAATTAGCTCTCACACCAATATTTGCGTCTAGAGCCTTTGCATTGAGGGCTATCTGAAAACGGCTGTGGCGCTGAAGTTGCCTGTGAATGTGGAGTTGGTGGCATGTGAAACCCGCATGTGGAGCATTCGTTTGTGTGGGATGCTGACCAAGCTTCATTTCAGTCCTAGGCACACAAAGGGCATTAAGCATAGAGTGTGAAAACTGAGTTTCCTTGAGAGCTGCTTGGAAGCCTGATGGTGTGTGAAGTTAGTGAGCCAAATGGAGTTGTTCTCCCACAAGAACCACTCGGCTGATCCTTCTTCAATATGCCCTTCACCAACATGCAGTGTTTCCTTGATTGAATTAGCTCTCACACCAATATTTGCGTCTAGAGCCTTTGCTTTGAGGGCTATCTGAAAACGGCTGTGGCGCTGAAGTTGCCTGTGAATGTGGAGTTGGTGGCATGTGAAACCCACATGTGGAGCATTCGTTTCTGTGGGATGCTGACCAAGCTTCATTTCAGTCCTAGGCACACAAAGGGCACTAAGCATAGAGTGTGAAAACTGAGTTTCCTTGAGAGCTGCTTGGAAGCCTGATGGTGTGTGAAGTTAGTGAGCCAAATGGAGTTGTTCTCCCACAAGAACCACTCGGTTGATCCTTCTTCAATATGCCCTTCACCAACATGCAGTGTTTCCTTGATTGAATTAGCTCTCACACCAATATTTGCGTCTAGAGCCTTTGCATTGTGGGCTATCTGAAAACGGCTGTGGCGCTGAAGTTGCCTGTGAATGTGGAGTTGGTGGCATGTGAAACCCGCATGTGGAGCATTCGTTTGTGTGGGATGCTCTACCAGGTTCATTCCTAGATAATGCACTCAAAGGGCACTAAACAGAAAAGTGTGAAAACTGAGTTTCCTTGAGAGCTGCTTGGAAGCCTGATGGTGTGTGAAGTTAGTGAGCCAAATGGAGTTGTTCTCCCACAAGAACCACTCGGCTGATCCTTCTTCAATATGCCCTTCACCAACATGCAGTGTTTCCTTGATTGAATTAGCTCTCACACCAATATTTGCGTCTAGAGCCTTTGCATTGAGGGCTATCTGAAAACGGCTGTGGCGCTGAAGGTGCCTATGAATGTGGAGTTGGTGGCATGTGAAACCCGCATGTGGAGCATTCGTTTGTGTGGGATGCTGACCAAGCTTCATTTCATTCCTAGTCACACAAAGGGCACTAAGCATAGAGTGTGAAAACTGAGTTTCCTTGAGAGCTGCTTGGAAGCCTGATGGTGTGTGAAGTTAGTGAGCCAAATGGAGTTGTTCTCCCACAAGAACCACTCGGCTGATCCTTCTTCAATATGCCCTTCACCAACATGCAGTGTTTCCTTGATTGAATTAGCTCTCACACCAATATTTGCGTCTAGAGCCTTTGCATTGAGGGCTATCTGAAAACGGCTGTGGCGCTGAAGTTGCCTGTGAATGTGGAGTTGGTGGCATGTGAAACCCGCATGTGGAACATTCGTTTGTGTGGGATGCTCTACCAGGTTCATTCCTGGATAATGCACTCAAAGGGCACTAAGCATAGAGTGTGAAAACTGAGTTTCCTTGAGAGCTGCTTGGAAGCCTGATGGTGTGTGAAGTTCGTGAGCCAAATGGAGTTGTTCTCCCACAAGAACCACTCGGCTGATCCTTCTTCAATATGCCCTTCACCAACATGCAGTGTTTCCTTGATTGAATTAGCTCTCACACCAATATTTGCGTCTAGAGCCTTTGCATTGAGGGCTATCTGAAAACGGCTGTGGCGCTGAAGTTGCCTGTGAATGTGGAGTTGGTGGCATGTGAAACCCGCATGTGGAACATTCGTTTGTGTGGGATGCTCTACCAGGTTCATTTCAGTCCTAGCCATACAAAGGGCACTAAGCATAGAGTGTGAAAACTGAGTTTCCTTGAGAGCTGCTTGGAAGCCTGATGGTGTGTGAAGTTAGGGAGCCAAATGGAGTTGTTCTCCCACAAGAACCACTCGGCTGATCCTTCTTCAATATGCCCTTCACCAACATGCAGTGTTTCCTTGATTGAATTAGCTCTCACACCAATATTTGCGTCTAGAGCCTTTGCATTGAGGGCTATCTGAAAACGGCTGTGGCGCTGAAGTTGCCTGTGAATGTGGAGTTGGTGGCATGTGAAACCCGCATGTGGAGCATTCGTTTGTGTGGGATGCTCTACCAGGTTCATTTCTAGATAATGCACTCAAAGGGCACTAAGCATAGAGTGTGAAAACTGAGTTTCCTTGAGAGCTGCTTGGAAGCCTGATGGTGTGTGAAGTTAGTGAGCCAAATGGAGTTGTTCTCCACACGAACCACTCGGCTGATCCTTCTTCAATATGCCCTTCACCAACATGCAGTGTTTCCTTGATTGAATTAGCTCTCACACCAATATTTGCGTCTAGAGCCTTTGCATTGAGGGCTATCTGAAAACGGCTGTGGCGCTGAAGTTGCCTGTGAATGTGGAGTTGGTGGCATGTGAAACCCGCATGTGGAACATTCGTTTGTGTGGGATGCTCTACCAGGTTCATTCCTAGATAATGCACTCAAAGGGCACTAAACATAGAGTGTGAAAACTGAGTTTCCTTGAGAGCTGCTTGGAAGCCTGATGGTGTGTGAAGTTAGTGAGCCAAATGGAGTTGTTCTCCCACAAGAACCACTCGGCTGATCCTTCTTCAATATGCCCTTCACCAACATGCAGTGTTTCCTTGATTGAATTAGCTCTCACACCAATATTTGCGTCTAGAGCCTTTGCATTGAGGGCTATCTGAAAACGGCTGTGGCGCTGAAGTTGCCTGTGAATGTGGAGTTGGTGGCATGTGAAACCCGCATGTGGAACATTCGTTTGTGTGGGATGCTCTACCAGGTTCATTTCAGTCCTAGCCATACAAAGGGCACTAAGCATAGAGTGTGAAAACTGAGTTTCCTTGAGAGCTGCTTGGAAGCCTGATGGTGTGTGAAGTTAGTGAGCCAAATGGAGTTGTTCTCCCACAAGAACCACTCGGCTGATCCTTCTTCAATATGCCCTTCACCAACATGCAGTGTTTCCTTGATTGAATTAGCTCTCACACCAATATTTGCGTCTAGAGCCTTTGCATTGAGGGCTATCTGAAAACGGCTGTGGCGCTGAAGCTGCCTGTGAATGTGGAGTTGGTGGCATGTGAAAGCCGCATGTGGAGCATTCGTTTGTGTGGGATGCTCTACCAGGTTCATTCCTAGATAATGCACTCAAAGGGCACTAAGCATAGAGTGTGAAAACTGAGTTTCCTTGAGAGCTGCTTGGAAGCCTGATGGTGTGTGAAGTTAGTGAGCCAAATGGAGTTGTTCTCCCACAAGAACCACTCGGCTGATCCTTCTTCAATATGCCCTTCACCAACATGCAGTGTTTCCTTGATTGAATTAGCTCTCACACCAATATTTGCGTCTAGAGCCTTTGCATTGAGGGCTATCTGAAAACGGCTGTGGCGCTGAAGTTGCCTGTGAATGTGGAGTTGGTGGCATGTGAAACCCGCATGTGGAGCATTCGTTTGTGTGGGATGCTGACCAAGCTTCATTTCATTCCTAGTTACACAAAGGGCACTAAGCATTGAGTGTGAAAACTGAGTTTCCTTGAGAGCTGCTTGGAAGCCTGATGGTGTGTGAAGTTAGTGAGCCAAATGGAGTTGTTCTCCCACAAGAACCACTCGGCTGATCCTTCTTCAATATGCCCTTCACCAACATGCAGTGTTTCCTTGATTGAATTAGCTCTCACACCAATATTTGCGTCTAGAGCCTTTGCATTGAGGGCTATCTGAAAACGGCTGTGGCGCTGAAGTTGCCTGTGAATGTGGAGTTGGTGGCATGTGAAACCCGCATGTGGAACATTCGTTTGTGTGGGATGCTCTACCAGGTTCATTTCAGTCCTAGCCATACAAAGGGCACTAAGCATAGAGTGTGAAAACTGAGTTTCCTTGAGAGCTGCTTGGAAGCCTGATGGTGTGTGAAGTTAGTGAGCCAAATGGAGTTGTTCTCCCACAAGAACCACTCGGCTGATCCTTCTTCAATATGCCCTTCACCAACATGCAGTGTTTCCTTGATTGAATTAGCTCTCACACCAATATTTGCGTCTAGAGCCTTTGCATTGAGGGCTATCTGAAAACGGCTGTGGCGCTGAAGTTGCCTGTGAATGTGGAGTTGGTGGCATGTGAAACCCGCATGTGGAGCATTCGTTTGTGTGGGATGCTCTACCAGGTTCATTCCTGGATAATGCACTCAAAGGGCACTAAGCATAGAGTGTGAAAACTGAGTTTCCTTGAGAGCTGCTTGGAAGCCTGATGGTGTGTGAAGTTAGTGAGCCAAATGGAGTTGTTCTCCCACAAGAACCACTCGGCTGATCCTTCTTCAATATGCCCTTCACCAACATGCAGTGTTTCCTTGATTGAATTAGCTCTCACACCAATATTTGCGTCTAGAGCCTTTGCATTGAGGGCTATCTGAAAACGGCTGTGGCGCTGAAGTTGCCTGTGAATGTGGAGTTGGTGGCATGTGAAACCCGCATGTGGAGCATTCGTTTGTGTGGGATGCTTACCAAGCTTCATTTCATTCCTAGTCACACAAAGGGCACTAAGCATAGAGTGTGAAAACTGAGTTTCCTTGAGAGCTGCTTGGAAGCCTGATGGTGTGTGAAGTTAGTGAGCCAAATGGAGTTGTTCTCCCACAAGAACCACTCGGCTGATCCTTCTTCAATATGCCCTTCACCAACATGCAGTGTTTCCTTGATTGAATTAGCTCTCACACCAATATTTGCGTCTAGAGCCTTTGCATTGAGGGCTATCTGAAAACGGCTGTGGCGCTGAAGTTGCCTGTGAATGTGGAGTTGGTGGCATGTGAAACCCGCATGTGGAGCATTCGTTTGTGTGGGATGCTCTACCAGGTTCATTCCTAGATAATGCACTCAAAGGGCACTAAGCATAGAGTGTGAAAACTGAGTTTCCTTGAGAGCTGCTTGGAAGCCTGATGGTGTGTGAAGTTCGTGAGCCAAATGGAGTTGTTCTCCCACAAGAACCACTCGGCTGATCCTTCTTCAATATGCCCTTCACCAACATGCAGTGTTTCCTTGATTGAATTAGCTCTCACACCAATATTTGCGTCTAGAGCCTTTGCATTGAGGGCTATCTGAAAATGGCTGTGGCGCTGAAGTTGCCTGTGAATGTGGAGTTGGTGGCATGTGAAACCCGCATGTGGAGCATTCGTTTGTGTGGGATGCTCTACCAGGTTCATTCCTAGATAATGCACTCAAAGGGCACTAAGCATAGAGTGTGAAAACTGAGTTTCCTTGAGAGCTGCTTGGAAGCCTGATGGTGTGTGAAGTTAGTGAGCCAAATGGAGTTGTTCTCCCACAAGAACCACTCGGCTGATCCTTCTTCAATATGCCCTTCACCAACATGCAGTGTTTCCTTGATTGAATTAGCTCTCACACCAATATTTGCGTCTAGAGCCTTTGCATTGAGGGCTATCTGAAAACGGCTGTGGCGCTGAAGTTGCCTGTGAATGTGGAGTTGGTGGCATGTGAAACCCGCATGTGGAGCATTCGTTTGTGTGGGATGCTGACCAAGCTTCATTTCATTCCTAGTCACACAAAGGGCACTAAGCATAGAGTGTGAAAACTGAGTTTCCTTGAGAGCTGCTTGGAAGCCTGATGGTGTGTGAAGTTAGTGAGCCAAATGGAGTTGTTCTCCCACAAGAACCACTCGGCTGATCCTTCTTCAATATGCCCTTCACCAACATGCAGTGTTTCCTTGATTGAATTAGCTCTCACACCAATATTTGCGTCTAGAGCCTTTGCATTGAGGGCTATCTGAAAATGGCTGTGGCGCTGAAGTTGCCTGTGAATGTGGAGTTGGTGGCATGTGAAACCCGCATGTGGAGCATTCGTTTGTGTGGGATGCTCTACCAGGTTCATTCCTGGATAATGCACTCAAAGGGCACTAAACATAGAGTGTGAAAACTGAGTTTCCTTGAGAGCTGCTTGGAAGCCTGATGGTGTGTGAAGTTAGTGAGCCAAATGGAGTTGTTCTCCCACAAGAACCACTCGGCTGATCCTTCTTCAATATGCCCTTCACCAACATGCAGTGTTTCCTTGATTGAATTAGCTCTCACACCAATATTTGCGTCTAGAGCCTTTGCATTGAGGGCTATCTGAAAACGGCTGTGGCGCTGAAGTTGCCTGTGAATGTGGAGTTGGTGGCATGAGAAACCCGCATGTGGAGCATTCGTTTGTGTGGGATGCTGACCAAGCTTCATTTCATTCCTAGTCACACAAAGGGCACTAAGCATAGAGTGTGAAAACTGAGTTTCCTTGAGAGCTGCTTGGAAGCCTGATGGTGTGTGAAGTTAGTGAGCCAAATGGAGTTGTTCTCCCACAAGAACCACTCGGCTGATCCTTCTTCAATATGCCCTTCACCAACATGCAGTGTTTCCTTGATTGAATTAGCTCTCACACCAATATTTGCGTCTAGAGCCTTTGCATTGAGGGCTATCTGAAAACGGCTGTGGCGCTGAAGTTGCCTGTGAATGTGGAGTTGGTGGCATGTGAAACCGGCACGTGGAGCATTCGTTTGTGTGGGATGCTCTACCAGGTTCATTCCTGGATAATGCACTCAAAGGGCACTAAACATAGAGTGTGAAAACTGAGTTTCCTTGAGAGCTGCTTGGAAGCCTGATGGTGTGTGAAGTTAGTGAGCCAAATGGAGTTGTTCTCCCACAAGAACCACTCGGCTGATCCTTCTTCAATATGCCCTTCACCAACATGCAGTGTTTCCTTGATTGAATTAGCTCTCACACCAATATTTGCGTCTAGAGCCTTTGCATTGAGGGCTATCTGAAAACGGCTGTGGCGCTGAAGTTGCCTGTGAATGTGGAGTTGGTGGCATGTGAAAGCCGCATGTGGAACATTCGTTTGTGTGGGATGCTCTACCAGGTTCATTTCAGTCCAAGCCATACAAAGGGCACTAAGCATAGAGTGTGAAAACTGAGTTTCCTTGAGAGCTGCTTGGAAGCCTGATGGTGTGTGAAGTTAGTGAGCCAAATGGAGTTGTTCTCCCACAAGAACCACTCGGCTGATCCTTCTTCAATATGCCCTTCACCAACATGCAGTGTTTCCTTGATTGAATTAGCTCTCACACCAATATTTGCGTCTAGAGCCTTTGCATTGAGGGCTATCTGAAAACGGCTGTGGCGCTGAAGTTGCCTGTGAATGTGGAGTTGGTGGCATGTGAAACCCGCATGTGGAGCATTCGTTTGTGTGGGATGCTGACCAAGCTTCATTTCATTCCTAGTCACACAAAGGGCACTAAACATAGAGTGTGAAAACTGAGTTTCCTTGAGAGCTGCTTGGAAGCCTGATGGTGTGTGAAGTTAGTGAGCCAAATGGAGTTGTTCTCCCACAAGAACCACTCGGCTGATCCTTCTTCAATATGCCCTTCACCAACATGCAGTGTTTCCTTGATTGAATTAGCTCTCACACCAATATTTGCGTCTAGAGCCTTTGCATTGAGGGCTATCTGAAAACGGCTGTGGCGCTGAAGTTGCCTGTGAATGTGGAGTTGGTGACATGTGAAACCCGCATGTGGAGCATTCGTTTGTGTGGGATGCTCTACCAGGTTCATTCCTGGATAATGCACTCAAAGGGCACTAAACATAGAGTGTGAAAACTGAGTTTCCTTGAGAGCTGCTTGGAAGCCTGATGGTGTGTGAAGTTAGTGAGCCAAATGGAGTTGTTCTCCCACAAGAACCACTCGGCTGATCCTTCTTCAATATGCCCTTCACCAACATGCAGTGTTTCCTTGATTGAATTAGCTCTCACACCAATATTTGCGTCTAGAGCCTTTGCATTGAGGGCTATCTGAAAACGGCTGTGGCGCTGAAGTTGCCTGTGAATGTGGAGTTGGTGGCATGTGAAACCCGCATGTGGAGCACTCGTTTGTGTGGGATGCTGACCAAGCTTCATTTCATTCCTAGTCACACAAAGGGCACTAAACATAGAGTGTGAAAACTGAGTTTCCTTGAGAGCTGCTTGGAAGCCTGATGGTGTGTGAAGTTAGTGAGCCAAATGGAGTTGTTCTCCCACAAGAACCACTCGGCTGATCCTTCTTCAATATGCCCTTCACCAACATGCAGTGTTTCCTTGATTGAATTAGCTCTCACACCAATATTTGCGTCTAGAGCCTTTGCATTGAGGGCTATCTGAAAACGGCTGTGGCGCTGAAGTTGCCTGTGAATGTGGAGTTGGTGGCATGTGAAACCCGCATGTGGAACATTCGTTTGTGTGGGATACTGACCAAGCTTCATTTCATTCCTAGTTACACAAAGGGCACTAAGCATAGAGTGTGAAAACTGAGTTTCCTTGAGAGCTGCTTGGAAGCCTGATGGTGTGTGAAGTTAGTGAGCCAAATGGAGTTGTTCTCCCACAAGAACCACTCGGCTGATCCTTCTTCAATATGCCCTTCACCAACATGCAGTGTTTCCTTGATTGAATTAGCTCTCACACCAATATTTGCGTCTAGAGCCTTTGCATTGAGGGCTATCTGAAAACGGCTGTGGCGCTGAAGTTGCCTGTGAATGTGGAGTTGGTGGCATGTGAAACCCGCATGTGGAGCATTCGTTTGTGTGGGATGCTCTACCAGGTTCATTCCTAGATAATGCACTCAAAGGGCACTAAGCATAGAGTGTGAAAACTGAGTTTCCTTGAGAGCTGCTTGGAAGCCTGATGGTGTGTGAAGTTAGTGAGCCAAATGGAGTTGTTCTCCCACAAGAACCACTCGGCTGATCCTTCTTCAATATGCCCTTCACCAACATGCAGTGTTTCCTTGATTGAATTAGCTCTCACACCAATATTTGCGTCTAGAGCCTTTGCATTGAGGGCTATCTGAAAACGGCTGTGGCGCTGAAGTTGCCTGTGAATGTGGAGTTGGTGGCATGTGAAACCCGCATGTGGAGCATTCGTTTGTGTGGGATGCTCTACCAGGTTCATTCCTGGATAATGCACTCAAAGGGCACTAAACATAGAGTGTGAAAACTGAGTTTCCTTGAGAGCTGCTTGGAAGCCTGATGGTGTGTGAAGTTAGTGAGCCAAATGGAGTTGTTCTCCCACAAGAACCACTCGGCTGATCCTTCTTCAATATGCCCTTCACCAACATGCAGTGTTTCCTTGATTGAATTAGCTCTCACACCAATATTTGCGTCTAGAGCCTTTGCATTGAGGGCTATCTGAAAACGGCTGTGGCGCTGAAGTTGCCTGTGAATGTGGAGTTGGTGGCATGTGAAAGCCGCATGTGGAGCATTCGTTTGTGTGGGATGCTCTACCAGGTTCATTCCTAGATAATGCACTCAAAGGGCACTAAGCATAGAGTGTGAAAACTGAGTTTCCTTGAGAGCTGCTTGGAAGCCTGATGGTGTGAGAAGTTAGGGAGCCAAATGGAGTTGTTCTCCCACAAGAACCACTCGGCTGATCCTTCTTCAATATGCCCTTCACCAACATGCAGTGTTTCCTTGATTGAATTAGCTCTCACACCAATATTTGCGTCTAGAGCCTTTGCATTGAGGGCTATCTGAAAACGGCTGTGGCGCTGAAGTTGCCTGTGAATGTGGAGTTGGTGGCATGTGAAACCCGCATGTGGAGCATTCGTTTGTGTGGGATGCTGACCAAGCTCCATTTCAGTCCTAGCCACACAAAGACCACTAAGCATAGAGTGTGAAAACTGAGTTTCCTTGAGAGCTGCTTGGAAGCCTGATGGTGTGTGAAGTTAGTGAGCCAAATGGAGTTGTTCTCCCACAAGAACCACTCGGCTGATCCTTCTTCAATATGCCCTTCACCAACATGCAGTGTTTCCTTGATTGAATTAGCTCTCACACCAATATTTGCGTCTAGAGCCTTTGCATTGAGGGCTATCTGAAAACGGCTGTGGCGCTGAAGTTGCCTGTGAATGTGGAGTTGGTGGCATGAGAAACCCGCATGTGGAGCATTCGTTTGTGTGGGATGCTGACCAAGCTTCATTTCATTCCTAGTCACACAAAGGGCACTAAGCATAGAGTGTGAAAACTGAGTTTCCTTGAGAGCTGCTTGGAAGCCTGATGGTGTGTGAAGTTAGTGAGCCAAATGGAGTTGTTCTCCCACAAGAACCACTCGGCTGATCCTTCTTCAATATGCCCTTCACCAACATGCAGTGTTTCCTTGATTGAATTAGCTCTCACACCAATATTTGCGTCTAGAGCCTTTGCATTGAGGGCTATCTGAAAACGGCTGTGGCGCTGAAGTTGCCTGTGAATGTGGAGTTGGTGGCATGTGAAACCGGCACGTGGAGCATTCGTTTGTGTGGGATGCTCTACCAGGTTCATTCCTGGATAATGCACTCAAAGGGCACTAAACATAGAGTGTGAAAACTGAGTTTCCTTGAGAGCTGCTTGGAAGCCTGATGGTGTGTGAAGTTAGTGAGCCAAATGGAGTTGTTCTCCCACAAGAACCACTCGGCTGATCCTTCTTCAATATGCCCTTCACCAACATGCAGTGTTTCCTTGATTGAATTAGCTCTCACACCAATATTTGCGTCTAGAGCCTTTGCATTGAGGGCTATCTGAAAACGGCTGTGGCGCTGAAGTTGCCTGTGAATGTGGAGTTGGTGGCATGTGAAAGCCGCATGTGGAACATTCGTTTGTGTGGGATGCTCTACCAGGTTCATTTCAGTCCAAGCCATACAAAGGGCACTAAGCATAGAGTGTGAAAACTGAGTTTCCTTGAGAGCTGCTTGGAAGCCTGATGGTGTGTGAAGTTAGGGAGCCAAATGGAGTTGTTCTCCCACAAGAACCACTCGGCTGATCCTTCTTCAATATGCCCTTCACCAACATGCAGTGTTTCCTTGATTGAATTAGCTCTCACACCAATATTTGCGTCTAGAGCCTTTGCATTGAGGGCTATCTGAAAACGGCTGTGGCGCTGAAGTTGCCTGTGAATGTGGAGTTGGTGGCATGTGAAACCCGCATGTGGAGCATTCGTTTGTGTGGGATGCTGACCAAGCTTCATTTCATTCCTAGTCACACAAAGGGCACTAAACATAGAGTGTGAAAACTGAGTTTCCTTGAGAGCTGCTTGGAAGCCTGATGGTGTGTGAAGTTAGTGAGCCAAATGGAGTTGTTCTCCCACAAGAACCACTCGGCTGATCCTTCTTCAATATGCCCTTCACCAACATGCAGTGTTTCCTTGATTGAATTAGCTCTCACACCAATATTTGCGTCTAGAGCCTTTGCATTGAGGGCTATCTGAAAACGGCTGTGGCGCTGAAGTTGCCTGTGAATGTGGAGTTGGTGGCATGTGAAACCCGCATGTGGAGCATTCGTTTGTGTGGGATGCTCTACCAGGTTCATTCCTGGATAATGCACTCAAAGGGCACTAAACATAGAGTGTGAAAACTGAGTTTCCTTGAGAGCTGCTTGGAAGCCTGATGGTGTGTGAAGTTAGTGAGCCAAATGGAGTTGTTCTCCCACAAGAACCACTCGGCTGATCCTTCTTCAATATGCCCTTCACCAACATGCAGTGTTTCCTTGATTGAATTAGCTCTCACACCAATATTTGCGTCTAGAGCCTTTGCATTGAGGGCTATCTGAAAACGGCTGTGGCGCTGAAGTTGCCTGTGAATGTGGAGTTGGTGGCATGTGAAACCCGCATGTGGAGCATTCGTTTGTGTGGGATGCTCTCGAGCTTCATTTCAGTCCTAGGCACTCAAAGGGCACTAAGCATAGAGTGTGAAAACTGAGTTTCCTTGAGAGCTGCTTGGAAGCCTGATGGTGTGTGAAGTTAGTGAGCCAAATGGAGTTGTTCTCCCACAAGAACCACTCGGCTGATCCTTCTTCAATATGCCCTTCACCAACATGCAGTGTTTCCTTGATTGAATTAGCTCTCACACCAATATTTGCGTCTAGAGCCTTTGCATTGAGGGCTATCTGAAAACGGCTGTGGCGCTGAAGTTGCCTGTGAATGTGGAGTTGGTGGCATGTGAAACCCGCATGTGGAGCACTCGTTTGTGTGGGATGCTGACCAAGCTTCATTTCATTCCTAGTCACACAAAGGGCACTAAACATAGAGTGTGAAAACTGAGTTTCCTTGAGAGCTGCTTGGAAGCCTGATGGTGTGTGAAGTTAGTGAGCCAAATGGAGTTGTTCTCCCACAAGAACCACTCGGCTGATCCTTCTTCAATATGCCCTTCACCAACATGCAGTGTTTCCTTGATTGAATTAGCTCTCACACCAATATTTGCGTCTAGAGCCTTTGCATTGAGGGCTATCTGAAAACGGCTGTGGCGCTGAAGTTGCCTGTGAATGTGGAGTTGGTGTCATGTGAAACCCGCATGTGGAGCATTCGTTTGTGTGGGATGCTCTACCAGGTTCATTCCTAGATAATGCACTCAAAGGGCACTAAGCATAGAGTGTGAAAACTGAGTTTCCTTGAGAGCTGCTTGGAAGCCTGATGGTGTGTGAAGTTAGTGAGCCAAATGGAGTTGTTCTCCCACAAGAACCACTCGGCTGATCCTTCTTCAATATGCCCTTCACCAACATGCAGTGTTTCCTTGATTGAATTAGCTCTCACACCAATATTTGCGTCTAGAGCCTTTGCATTGAGGGCTATCTGAAAACGGCTGTGGCGCTGAAGTTGCCTGTGAATGTGGAGTTGGTGGCATGTGAAACCCGCATGTGGAGCATTCGTTTGTGTGGGATGCTCTACCAGGTTCATTCCTGGATAATGCACTCAAAGGGCACTAAACATAGAGTGTGAAAACTGAGTTTCCTTGAGAGCTGCTTGGAAGCCTGATGGTGTGTGAAGTTAGTGAGCCAAATGGAGTTGTTCTCCCACAAGAACCACTCGGCTGATCCTTCTTCAATATGCCCTTCACCAACATGCAGTGTTTCCTTGATTGAATTAGCTCTCACACCAATATTTGCGTCTAGAGCCTTTGCATTGAGGGCTATCTGAAAACGGCTGTGGCGCTGAAGTTGCCTGTGAATGTGGAGTTGGTGGCATGTGAAAGCCGCATGTGGAGCATTCGTTTGTGTGGGATGCTCTACCAGGTTCATTCCTAGATAATGCACTCAAAGGGCACTAAGCATAGAGTGTGAAAACTGAGTTTCCTTGAGAGCTGCTTGGAAGCCTGATGGTGTGAGAAGTTAGGGAGCCAAATGGAGTTGTTCTCCCACAAGAACCACTCGGCTGATCCTTCTTCAATATGCCCTTCACCAACATGCAGTGTTTCCTTGATTGAATTAGCTCTCACACCAATATTTGCGTCTAGAGCCTTTGCATTGAGGGCTATCTGAAAACGGCTGTGGCGCTGAAGTTGCCTGTGAATGTGGAGTTGGTGGCATGTGAAACCCGCATGTGGAGCATTCGTTTGTGTGGGATGCTGACCAAGCTCCATTTCAGTCCTAGCCACACAAAGACCACTAAGCATAGAGTGTGAAAACTGAGTTTCCTTGAGAGCTGCTTGGAAGCCTGATGGTGTGTGAAGTTAGTCAGCCAAATGGAGTTGTTCTCCCACAAGAACCACTCAGCTGATCCTTCTTCAATATGCCCTTCACCAACATGCAGTGTTTCCTTGATTGAATTAGCTCTCACACCAATATTTGCGTCTAGAGCCTTTGCATTGAGGGCTATCTGAAAACGGCTGTGGCGCTGAAGTTGCCTGTGAATGTGGAGTTGGTGGCATGTGAAACCCGCATGTGGAGCATTCGTTTGTGTGGGATGCTCTACCAGGTTCATTTCAGTCCTAGATAATGCACTCAAAGGGCACTAAGCATAGAGTGTGAAAACTGAGTTTCCTTGAGAGCTGCTTGGAAGCCTGATGGTGTGTGAAGTTAGGGAGCCAAATGGAGTTGTTCTCCCACAAGAACCACTCGGCTGATCCTTCTTCAATATGCCCTTCACCAACATGCAGTGTTTCCTTGATTGAATTAGCTCTCACACCAATATTTGCGTCTAGAGCCTTTGCATTGAGGGCTATCTGAAAACGGCTGTGGCGCTGAAGTTGCCTGTGAATGTGGAGTTGGTGGCATGTGAAACCCGCATGTGGAGCATTCGTTTGTGTGGGATGCTCTACCAGGTTCATTCCTAGATAATGCACTCAAAGGGCACTAAACATAGAGTGTGAAAACTGAGTTTCCTTGAGAGCTGCTTGGAAGCCTGATGGTGTGTGAAGTTAGTGAGCCAAATGGAGTTGTTCTCCCACAAGAACCACTCGGCTGATCCTTCTTCAATATGCCCTTCACCAACATGCAGTGTTTCCTTGATTGAATTAGCTCTCACACCAATATTTGCGTCTAGAGCCTTTGCATTGTGGGCTATCTGAAAACGGCTGTGGCGCTGAAGTTGCCTGTGAATGTGGAGTTGGTGGCATGTGAAACCTGCATGTGGAGCATTCGTTTGTGTGGGATGCTCTACCAGGTTCATTCCTAGATAATGCACTCAAAGGGCACTAAGCATAGAGTGTGAAAACTGAGTTTCCTTGAGAGCTGCTTGGAAGCCTGATGGTGTGTGAAGTTAGTGAGCCAAATGGAGTTGTTCTCCCACAAGAACCACTCGGCTGATCCTTCTTCAATATGCCCTTCACCAACATGCAGTGTTTCCTTGATTGAATTAGCTCTCACACCAATATTTGCGTCTAGAGCCTTTGCATTGAGGGCTATCTGAAAACGGCTGTGGCGCTGAAGTTGCCTGTGAATGTGGAGTTGGTGGCATGTGAAACCCGCATGTGGAGCATTCGTTTGTGTGGGATGCTGACCAAGCTTCATTTCATTCCTAGTCACACAAAGGGCACTAAGCATAGAGTGTGAAAACTGAGTTTCCTTGAGAGCTGCTTGGAAGCCTGATGGTGTGTGAAGTTAGTGAGCCAAATGGAGTTGTTCTCCCACAAGAACCACTCGGTTGATCCTTCTTCAATATGCCCTTCACCAACATGCAGTGTTTCCTTGATTGAATTAGCTCTCACACCAATATTTGCGTCTAGAGCCTTTGCATTGTGGGCTATCTGAAAACGGCTGTGGCGCTGAAGTTGCCTGTGAATGTGGAGTTGGTGGCATGTGAAACCCGCATGTGGAGCATTCGTTTGTGTGGGATGCTCTACCAGGTTCATTCCTAGATAATGCACTCAAAGGGCACTAAGCATAGAGTGTGAAAACTGAGTTTCCTTGAGAGCTGCTTGGAAGCCTGATGGTGTGTGAAGTTAGTGAGCCAAATGGAGTTGTTCTCCCACAAGAACCACTCGGCTGATCCTTCTTCAATATGCCCTTCACCAACATGCAGTGTTTCCTTGATTGAATTAGCTCTCACACCAATATTTGCGTCTAGAGCCTTTGCATTGAGGGCTATCTGAAAACGGCTGTGGCGCTGAAGTTGCCTGTGAATGTGGGGTTGGTGGCATGTGAAACCCGCATGTGGAGCATTCGTTTGTGTGGGATGCTGACCAAGCTCCATTTCAGTCCTAGCCACACAAAGACCACTAAGCATAGAGTGTGAAAACTGAGTTTCCTTGAGAGCTGCTTGGAAGCCTGATGGTGTGTGAAGTTAGTCAGCCAAATGGAGTTGTTCTCCCACAAGAACCACTCAGCTGATCCTTCTTCAATATGCCCTTCACCAACATGCAGTGTTTCCTTGATTGAATTAGCTCTCACACCAATATTTGCGTCTAGAGCCTTTGCATTGAGGGCTATCTGAAAACGGCTGTGGCGCTGAAGTTGCCTGTGAATGTGGAGTTGGTGGCATGTGAAACCCGCATGTGGAGCATTCGTTTGTGTGGGATGCTCTACCAGGTTCATTCCTGGATAATGCACTCAAAGGGCACTAAACATAGAGTGTGAAAACTGAGTTTCCTTGAGAGCTGCTTGGAAGCCTGATGGTGTGTGAAGTTAGTGAGCCAAATGGAGTTGTTCTCCCACAAGAACCACTCGGCTGATCCTTCTTCAATATGCCCTTCACCAACATGCAGTGTTTCCTTGATTGAATTAGCTCTCACACCAATATTTGCGTCTAGAGCCTTTGCATTGAGGGCTATCTGAAAATGGCTGTGGCGCTGAAGTTGCCTGTGAATGTGGAATTGGTGGCATGTGAAACCCGCATGTGGAGCATTCGTTTGTGTGGGATGCTCTACCAGGTTCATTCCTAGATAATGCACTCAAAGGGCACTAAGCATAGAGTGTGAAAACTGAGTTTCCTTGAGAGCTGCTTGGAAGCCTGATGGTGTGTGAAGTTAGGGAGCCAAATGGAGTTGTTCTCCCACAAGAACCACTCTGCTGATCCTTCTTCAATATGCCCTTCACCAACATGCAGTGTTTCCTTGATTGAATTAGCTCTCACACCAATATTTGCGTCTAGAGCCTTTGCATTGAGGGCTATCTGAAAACGGCTGTGGCGCTGAAGTTGCCTGTGAATGTGGAGTTGGTGGCATGTGAAACCCGCATGTGGAGCATTCGTTTGTGTGGGATGCTCTACCAGGTTCATTCCTAGATAATGCACTCAAAGGGCACTAAACATAGAGTGTGAAAACTGAGTTTCCTTGAGAGCTGCTTGGAAGCCTGATGGTGTGTGAAGTTAGTGAGCCAAATGGAGTTGTTCTCCCACAAGAACCACTCGGCTGATCCTTCTTCAATATGCCCTTCACCAACATGCAGTGTTTCCTTGATTGAATTAGCTCTCACACCAATATTTGCGTCTAGAGCCTTTGCATTGAGGGCTATCTGAAAACGGCTGTGGCGCTGAAGTTGCCTGTGAATGTGGAGTTGGTGGCATGTGAAACCCGCATGTGGAGCATTCGTTTGTGTGGGATGCTGACCAAGCTTCATTTCAGTCCTAGGCACACAAAGGGCACTAAGCATAGAGTGTGAAAACTGAGTTTCCTTGAGAGCTGCTTGGAAGCCTGATGGTGTGTGAAGTTAGTGAGCCAAATGGAGTTGTTCTCCCACAAGAACCACTCGGCTGATCCTTCTTCAATATGCCCTTCACCAACATGCAGTGTTTCCTTGATTGAATTAGCTCTCACACCAATATTTGCGTCTAGAGCCTTTGCATTGAGGGCTATCTGAAAACGGCTGTGGCGCTGAAGTTGCCTGTGAATGTGGAGTTGGTGGCATGTGAAACCCGCATGTGGAGCATTCGTTTGTGTGGGATGCTGACCAAGCTTCATTTCAGTCCTAGCCATACAAAGGGCACTAAGCATAGAGTGTGAAAACTGAGTTTCCTTGAGAGCTGCTTGGAAGCCTGATGGTGTGTGAAGTTAGTGAGCCAAATGGAGTTGTTCTCCCACAAGAACCACTCGGTTGATCCTTCTTCAATATGCCCTTCACCAACATACAGTGTTTCCTTGATTGAATTAGCTCTCACACCAATATTTGCGTCTAGAGCCTTTGCATTGAGGGCTATCTGAAAACGGCTGTGGCGCTGAAGTTGCCTGTGAATGTGGAGTTGGTGGCATGTGAAACCCGCATGTGGAGCATTCGTTTGTGTGGGATGCTCTACCAGGTTCATTTCAGTCCTAGCCATACAAAGGGCACTAAGCATAGAGTGTGAAAACTGAGTTTCCTTGAGAGCTGCTTGGAAGCCTGATGGTGTGTGAAGTTAGGGAGCCAAATGGAGTTGTTCTCCCACAAGAACCACTCGGCTGATCCTTCTTCAATATGCCCTTCACCAACATGCAGTGTTTCCTTGATTGAATTAGCTCTCACACCAATATTTGCGTCTAGAGCCTTTGCATTGAGGGCTATCTGAAAACGGCTGTGGCGCTGAAGTTGCCTGTGAATGTGGAGTTGGTGGCATGTGAAACCCGCATGTGGAGCATTCGTTTGTGTGGGATGCTCTCGAGCTTCATTTCAGTCTTGGCACTCAAAGGGCACTAAGCATAGAGTGTGAAAACTGAGTTTCCTTGAGAGCTGCTTGGAAGCCTGATGGTGTGTGAAGTTAGTGAGCCAAATGGAGTTGTTCTCCCACAAGAACCACTCGGCTGATCCTTCTTCAATATGCCCTTCACCAACATGCAGTGTTTCCTTGATTGAATTAGCTCTCACACCAATATTTGCGTCTAGAGCCTTTGCATTGAGGGCTATCTGAAAACGGCTGTGGCGCTGAAGTTGCCTGTGAATGTGGAGTTGGTGGCATGTGAAACCCGCATGTGGAGCATTTGTTTGTGTGGGATGCTCACCAAGCTTCATTTCAGTCCTAGGCACTCAAAGGGCACTAAGCATAGAGTGTGAAAACTGAGTTTGTTGAGAGCTGCTTGGAAGCCTGATGTTGTGTGAAGTTAGTGAGCCAAATGGAGTTGTTCTCCCACAAGAACCACTCGGCTGATCCTTCTTCAATATGCCCTTCACCAACATGCAGTGTTTCCTTGATTGAATTAGCTCTCACACCAATATTTGCGTCTAGAGCCTTTGCATTGAGGGCTATCTGAAAACGGCTGTGGCGCTGAAGTTGCCTGTGAATGTGGAGTTGGTGGCATGTGAAACCCGCATGTGGAACATTCGTTTGTGTGGGATGCTCTACCAGGTTCATTTCAGTCCTAGGCACTCAAAGGGCACTAAGCATAGAGTGTGAAAACTGAGTTTCCTTGAGAGCTGCTTGGAAGCCTGATGGTGTGTGAAGTTAGTGAGCCAAATGGAGTTGTTCTCCCACAAGAACCACTCGGCTGATCCTTCTTCAATATGCCCTTCACCAACATGCAGTGTTTCCTTGATTGAATTAGCTCTCACACCAATATTTGCGTCTAGAGCCTTTGCATTGAGGGCTATCTGAAAACGGCTGTGGCGCTGAAGTTGCCTGTGAATGTGGAGTTGGTGGCATGTGAAACCCGCATGTGGAGCATTCGTTTGTGTGGGATGCTCTACCAGGTTCATTTCAGTCCTAGCCATACAAAGGGCTCTAAGCATAGAGTGTGAAAACTGAGTTTCCTTGAGAGCTGCTTGGAAGCCTGATGGTGTGTGAAGTTAGTGAGCCAAATGGAGTTGTTCTCCCACAAGAACCACTCGGCTGATCCTTCTTCAATATGCCCTTCACCAACATGCAGTGTTTCCTTGATTGAATTAGCTCTCACACCAATATTTGCGTCTAGAGCCTTTGCATTGAGGGCTATCTGAAAACGGCTGTGGCGCTGAAGTTGCCTGTGAATGTGGAGTTGGTGGCATGTGAAACCCGCATGTGGAGCATTCGTTTGTGTGGGATGCTCTACCAGGTTCATTCCTAGATAATGCACTCAAAGGGCACTAAGCATAGAGTGTGAAAACTGAGTTTCCTTGAGAGCTGCTTGGAAGCCTGATGGTGTGTGAAGTTAGTGAGCCAAATGGAGTTGTTCTCCCACAAGAACCACTCGGCTGATCCTTCTTCAATATGCCCTTCACCAACATGCAGTGTTTCCTTGATTGAATTAGCTCTCACACCAATATTTGCGTCTAGAGCCTTTGCATTGAGGGCTATCTGAAAACGGCTGCGGCGCTGAAGTTGCCTGTGAATGTGGAGTTGGTGGCATGTGAAACCCGCATGTGGAGCATTCGTTTGTGTGGGATGCTCTACCAGGTTCATTCCTAGATAATGCACTCAAAGACCACTAAGCATAGAGTGTGAAAACTGAGTTTCCTTGAGAGCTGCTTGGAAGCCTGATGGTGTGTGAAGTTAGTGAGCCAAATGGAGTTGTTCTCCCACAAGAACCACTCGGCTGATCCTTCTTCAATATGCCCTTCACCAACATGCAGTGTTTCCTTGATTGAATTAGCTCTCACACCAATATTTGCGTCTAGAGCCTTTGCATTGAGGGCTATCTGAAAACGGCTGTGGCGCTGAAGTTGCCTGTGAATGTGGAGTTGGTGGCATGTGAAACCCGCATGTGGAGCATTCGTTTGTGTGGGATGCTCTACCAGGTTCATTTCAGTCCTAGCCATACAAAGGGCTCTAAGCATAGAGTGTGAAAACTGAGTTTCCTTGAGAGCTGCTTGGAAGCCTGATGGTGTGTGAAGTTAGTGAGCCAAATGGAGTTGTTCTCCCACAAGAACCACTCGGCTGATCCTTCTTCAATATGCCCTTCACCAACATGCAGTGTTTCCTTGATTGAATTAGCTCTCACACCAATATTTGCGTCTAGAGCCTTTGCATTGAGGGCTATCTGAAAACGGCTGTGGCGCTGAAGTTGCCTGTGAATGTGGAGTTGGTGGCATGTGAAACCCGCATGTGGAGCATTCGTTTGTGTGGGATGCTCTACCAGGTTCATTCCTAGATAATGCACTCAAAGGGCACTAAGCATAGAGTGTGAAAACTGAGTTTCCTTGAGAGCTGCTTGGAAGCCTGATGGTGTGTGAAGTTAGTGAGCCAAATGGAGTTGTTCTCCCACAAGAACCACTCGGCTGATCCTTCTTCAATATGCCCTTCACCAACATGCAGTGTTTCCTTGATTGAATTAGCTCTCACACCAATATTTGCGTCTAGAGCCTTTGCATTGAGGGCTATCTGAAAACGGCTGTGGCGCTGAAGTTGCCTGTGAATGTGGAGTTGGTGGCATGTGAAACCCGCATGTGGAGCATTCGTTTGTGTGGGATGCTCTACCAGGTTCATTCCTAGATAATGCACTCAAAGGGCACTAAGCATAGAGTGTGAAAACTGAGTTTCCTTGAGAGCTGCTTGGAAGCCTGATGGTGTGTGAAGTTAGTGAGCCAAATGGAGTTGTTCTCCCACAAGAACCACTCGGCTGATCCTTCTTCAATATGCCCTTCACCAACATGCAGTGTTTCCTTGATTGAATTAGCTCTCACACCAATATTTGCTCTAGAGCCTTTGCATTGAGGGCTATCTGAAAACGGCTGTGGCGCTGAAGTTGCCTGTGAATGTGGAGTTGGTGGCATGTGAAACCCGCATGTGGAGCATTCGTTTGTGTGGGATGCTGACCAAGCTTCATTTCAGTCCTAGGCACACAAAGGGCACTAAGCATAGAGTGTGAAAACTGAGTTTCCTTGAGAGCTGCTTGGAAGCCTGATGGTGTGTGAAGTTAGTGAGCCAAATGGAGTTGTTCTCCCACAAGAACCACTCGGCTGATCCTTCTTCAATATGCCCTTCACCAACATGCAGTGTTTCCTTGATTGAATTAGCTCTCACACCAATATTTGCGTCTAGAGCCTTTGCATTGAGGGCTATCTGAAAACGGCTGTGGCGCTGAAGTTGCCTGTGAATGTGGAGTTGGTGGCATGTGAAACCCGCATGTGGAGCATTCGTTTGTGTGGGATGCTCTACCAGGTTCATTCCTAGATAATGCACTCAAAGGGCACTAAGCATAGAGTGTGAAAACTGAGTTTCCTTGAGAGCTGCTTGGAAGCCTGATGGTGTGTGAAGTTAGTGAGCCAAATGGAGTTGTTCTCCCACAAGAACCACTCGGCTGATCCTTCTTCAATATGCCCTTCACCAACATGCAGTGTTTCCTTGATTGAATTAGCTCTCACACCAATATTTGCGTCTAGAGCCTTTGCATTGAGGGCTATCTGAAAACGGCTGTGGCGCTGAAGTTGCCTGTGAATGTGGAGTTGGTGGCATGTGAAACCCGCATGTGGAGCATTCGTTTGTGTGGGATGCTCTACCAGGTTCATTCCTAGATAATGCACTCAAAGACCACTAAGCATAGAGTGTGAAAACTGAGTTTCCTTGAGAGCTGCTTGGAAGCCTGATGGTGTGTGAAGTTAGTGAGCCAAATGGAGTTGTTCTCCCACAAGAACCACTAGGCTGATCCTTCTTCAATATGCCCTTCACCAACATGCAGTGTTTCCTTGATTGAATTAGCTCTCACACCAATATTTGCGTCTAGAGCCTTTGCATTGAGGGCTATCTGAAAACGGCTGTGGCGCTGAAGTTGCCTGTGAATGTGGAGTTGGTGGCATGTGAAACCCGCATGTGGAGCATTCGTTTGTGTGGGATGCTCTACCAGGTTCATTTCAGTCATAGCCATACAAAGGGCTCTAAGCATAGAGTGTGAAAACTGAGTTTCCTTGAGAGCTGCTTGGAAGCCTGATGGTGTGTGAAGTTAGTGAGCCAAATGGAGTTGTTCTCCCACAAGAACCACTCGGCTGATCCTTCTTCAATATGCCCTTCACCAACATGCAGTGTTTCCTTGATTGAATTAGCTCTCACACCAATATTTGCGTCTAGAGCCTTTGCATTGAGGGCTATCTGAAAACGGCTGTGGCGCTGAAGTTGCCTGTGAATGTGGAGTTGGTGGCATGTGAAACCCGCATGTGGAGCATTCGTTTGTGTGGGATGCTCTACCAGGTTCATTCCTAGATAATGCACTCAAAGGGCACTAAGCATAGAGTGTGAAAACTGAGTTTCCTTGAGAGCTGCTTGGAAGCCTGATGGTGTGTGAAGTTAGTGAGCCAAATGGAGTTGTTCTCCCACAAGAACCACTCGGCTGATCCTTCTTCAATATGCCCTTCACCAACATGCAGTGTTTCCTTGATTGAATTAGCTCTCACACCAATATTTGCGTCTAGAGCCTTTGCATTGAGGGCTATCTGAAAACGGCTGTGGCGCTGAAGTTGCCTGTGAATGTGGAGTTGGTGGCATGTGAAACCCGCATGTGGAGCATTCGTTTGTGTGGGATGCTCTACCAGGTTCATTCCTAGATAATGCACTCAAAGGGCACTAAGCATAGAGTGTGAAAACTGAGTTTCCTTGAGAGCTGCTTGGAAGCCTGATGGTGTGTGAAGTTAGTGAGCCAAATGGAGTTGTTCTCCCACAAGAACCACTCGGCTGATCCTTCTTCAATATGCCCTTCACCAACATGCAGTGTTTCCTTGATTGAATTAGCTCTCACACCAATATTTGCGTCTAGAGCCTTTGCATTGAGGGCTATCTGAAAACGGCTGTGGCGCTGAAGTTGCCTGTGAATGTGGAGTTGGTGGCATGTGAAACCCGCATGTGGAGCATTCGTTTGTGTGGGATGCTGACCAAGCTTCATTTCAGTCCTAGGCACACAAAGGGCACTAAGCATAGAGTGTGAAAACTGAGTTTCCTTGAGAGCTGCTTGGAAGCCTGATGGTGTGTGAAGTTAGTGAGCCAAATGGAGTTGTTCTCCCACAAGAACCACTCGGTTGATCCTTCTTCAATATGCCCTTCACCAACATGCAGTGTTTCCTTGATTGAATTAGCTCTCACACCAATATTTGCGTCTAGAGCCTTTGCATTGTGGGCTATCTGAAAACGGCTGTGGCGCTGAAGTTGCCTGTGAATGTGGAGTTGGTGGCATGTGAAACCCGCATGTGGAGCATTCGTTTGTGTGGGATGCTCTACCAGGTTCATTCCTAGATAATGCACTCAAAGGGCACTAAACATAGAGTGTGAAAACTGAGTTTCCTTGAGAGCTGCTTGGAAGCCTGATGGTGTGTGAAGTTAGTGAGCCAAATGGAGTTGTTCTCCCACAAGAACCACTCGGCTGATCGTTCTTCAATATGCCCTTCACCAACATGCAGTGTTTCCTTGATTGAATTAGCTCTCACACCAATATTTGCGTCTAGAGCCTTTGCATTGAGGGCTATCTGAAAACGGCTGTGGCGCTGAAGTTGCCTGAGAATGTGGAGTTGGTAGCATGTGAAACCCGCATGTGGAGCATTCGTTTATGTGGGATGCTCTACCAGGTTCATTTCAGTCCTAGGCACTCAAAGGGCACTAAGCATAGAGTGTGAAAACTGAGTTTCCTTGAGAGCTGCTTGGAAGCCTGATGTTGTGTGAAGTTAGTGAGCCAAATGGAGTTGTTCTCCCACAAGAACCACTCGGCTGATCCTTCTTCAATATGCCCTTCACCAACATGCAGTGTTTCCTTGATTGAATTAGCTCTCACACCAATATTTGCGTCTAGAGCCTTTGCATTGAGGGCTATCTGAAAACGGCTGTGGCGCTGAAGTTGCCTGTGAATGTGGAGTTGGTGGCATGTGAAACCCGCATGTGGAGCATTCGTTTGTGTGGGATGCTCTACCAGGTTCATTCCTAGATAATGCACTCAAAGGGCACTAAGCATAGAGTGTGAAAACTGAGTTTCCTTGAGAGCTGCTTGGAAGCCTGATGGTGTGTGAAGTTAGTGAGCCAAATGGAGTTGTTCTCCCACAAGAACCACTCGGCTGATCCTTCTTCAATATGCCCTTCACCAACATGCAGTGTTTCCTTGATTGAATTAGCTCTCACACCAATATTTGCGTCTAGAGCCTTTGCATTGAGGGCTATCTGAAAACGGCTGTGGCGCTGAAGTTGCCTGTGAATGTGGAGTTGGTGGCATGTGAAACCCGCATGTGGAGCATACGTTTGTGTGGGATGCTCTACCAGGTTCATTCCTAGATAATGCACTCAAAGGGCACTAAACAGAAAAGTGTGAAAACTGAGTTTCCTTGAGAGCTGCTTGGAAGCCTGATGGTGTGTGAAGTTAGTGAGCCAAATGGAGTTGTTCTCCCACAAGAACCACTCGGCTGATCCTTCTTCAATATGCCCTTCACCAACATGCAGTGTTTCCTTGATTGAATTAGCTCTCACACCAATATTTGCGTCTAGAGCCTTTGCATTGAGGGCTATCTGAAAACGGCTGTGGCGCTGAAGTTGCCTGTGAATGTGGAGTTGGTGGCATGTGAAACCCGCATGTGGAGCATTCGTTTGTGTGGGATGCTGACCAAGCTTCATTTCAGTCCTAGGCACACAAAGGGCATTAAGCATAGAGTGTGAAAACTGAGTTTCCTTGAGAGCTGCTCGGAAGCCTGATGGTGTGTGAAGTTAGGGAGCCAAATGGAGTTGTTCCCCCACAAGAACCACTCGGCTGATCCTTCTTCAATATGCCCTTCACCAACATGCAGTGTTTCCTTGATTGAATTAGCTCTCACACCAATATTTGCGTCTAGAGCCTTTGCATTGAGGGCTATCTGAAAACGGCTCTGGCGCTGAAGTTGCCTGTGAATGTGGAGTTGGTGGCATGTGAAACCCGCATGTGGAGCATTCGTTTGTGTGGGATGCTCTACCAGGTTCATTCCTAGATAATGCACTCAAAGGGCACTAAGCATAGAGTGTGAAAACTGAGTTTCCTTGAGAGCTGCTTGGAAGCCTGATGGTGTGTGAAGTTAGTGAGCCAAATGGAGTTGTTCTCCCACAAGAACCACTCGGCTGATCCTTCTTCAATATGCCCTTCACCAACATGCAGTGTTTCCTTGATTGAATTAGCTCTCACACCAATATTTGCATCTAGAGCCTTTGCATTGAGGGCTATCTGAAAACGGCTGTGGCGCTGAAGTTGCCTGTGAATGTGGAGTTGGTGGCATGTGAAACCCGCATGTGGAGCATTCGTTTGTGTGGGATGCTCTACCAGGTTCATTTCAGTCCTAGCCATACAAAGGGCACTAAGCATAGAGTGTGAAAACTGAGTTTCCTTGAGAGCTGCTTGGAAGCCTGATGGTGTGTGAAGTTAGTGAGCCAAATGGAGTTGTTCTCCCACAAGAACCACTCGGCTGATCCTTCTTCAATATGCCCTTCACCAACATGCAGTGTTTCCTTGATTGAATTAGCTCTCACACCAATATTTGCGTCTAGAGCCTTTGCATTGAGGGCTATCTGAAAACGGCTGTGGCGCTGAAGTTGCCTGTGAATGTGGAGTTGGTGGCATGTGAAACCCGCATGTGGAGCATTCGTTTGTGTGGGATGCTGACCAAGCTTCATTTCAGTCCTAGGCACACAAAGGGCACTAAGCATAGAGTGTGAAAACTGAGTTTCCTTGAGAGCTGCTTGGAAGCCTGATGGTGTGTGAAGTTAGTGAGCCAAATGGAGTTGTTCTCCCACAAGAACCACTCGGTTGATCCTTCTTCAATATGCCCTTCACCAACATGCAGTGTTTCCTTGATTGAATTAGCTCTCACACCAATATTTGCGTCTAGAGCCTTTGCATTGTGGGCTATCTGAAAACGGCTGTGGCGCTGAAGTTGCCTGTGAATGTGGAGTTGGTGGCATGTGAAACCCGCATGTGGAGCATTCGTTTGTGTGGGATGCTGACCAAGCTTCATTTCAGTCCTAGGCACACAAAGGGCACTAAGCATAGAGTGTGAAAACTGAGTTTCCTTGAGAGCTGCTTGGAAGCCTGATGGTGTGTGAAGTTAGTGAGCCAAATGGAGTTGTTCTCCCACAAGAACCACTCGGTTGATCCTTCTTCAATATGCCCTTCACCAACATGCAGTGTTTCCTTGATTGAATTAGCTCTCACACCAATATTTGCGTCTAGAGCCTTTGCATTGTGGGCTATCTGAAAACGGCTGTGGCGCTGAAGTTGCCTGTGAATGTGGAGTTGGTGGCATGTGAAACCCGCATGTGGAGCATTCGTTTGTGTGGGATGCTCTACCAGGTTCATTCCTAGATAATGCACTCAAAGGGCACTAAGCATAGAGTGTGAAAACTGAGTTTCCTTGAGAGCTGCTTGGAAGCCTGATGGTGTGTGAAGTTAGGGAGCCAAATGGAGTTGTTCTCCCACAAGAACCACTCGGCTGATCCTTCTTCAATATGCCCTTCACCAACATGCAGTGTTTCCTTGATTGAATTAGCTCTCACACCAATATTTGCGTCTAGAGCCTTTGCATTGAGGGCTATCTGAAAACGGCTGTGGCGCTGAAGTTGCCTGTGAATGTGGAGTTGGTGGCATGTGAAACCCGCATGTGGAGCATTCGTTTGTGTGGGATGCTCTACCAGGTTCATTCCTAGATAATGCACTCAAAGGGCACTAAGCATAGAGTGTGAAAACTGAGTTTCCTTGAGAGCTGCTTGGAAGCCTGATGGTGTGTGAAGTTAGTGAGCCAAATGGAGTTGTTCTCCCACAAGAACCACTCGGCTGATCCTTCTTCAATATGCCCTTCACCAACATGCAGTGTTTCCTTGATTGAATTAGCTCTCACACCAATATTTGCGTCTAGAGCCTTTGCATTGAGGGCTATCTGAAAACGGCTGTGGCGCTGAAGTTGCCTGTGAATGTGGAGTTGGTGGCATGTGAAACCCGCATGTGGAGCATTCGTTTGTGTGGGATGCTCTACCAGGTTCATTCCTAGATAATGCACTCAAAGGGCACTAAACAGAAAAGTGTGAAAACTGAGTTTCCTTGAGAGCTGCTTGGAAGCCTGATGGTGTGTGAAGTTCGTGAGCCAAATGGAGTTGTTCTCCCACAAGAACCACTCGGCTGATCCTTCTTCAATATGCCCTTCACCAACATGCAGTGTTTCCTTGATTGAATTAGCTCTCACACCAATATTTGCGTCTAGAGCCTTTGCATTGAGGGCTATCTGAAAACGGCTGTGGCGCTGAAGTTGCCTGTGAATGTGGAGTTGGTGGCATGTGAAACCCGCATGTGGAACATTCGTTTGTGTGGGATGCTCTACCAGGTTCATTTCAGTCCTAGGCACTCAAAGGGCACTAAGCATAGAGTGTGAAAACTGAGTTTCCTTGAGAGCTGCTTGGAAGCCTGATGGTGTGTGAAGTTAGTGAGCCAAATGGAGTTGTTCTCCCACAAGAACCACTCGGCTGATCCTTCTTCAATATGCCCTTCACCAACATGCAGTGTTTCCTTGATTGAATTAGCTCTCACACCAATATTTGCGTCTAGAGCCTTTGCATTGAGGGCTATCTGAAAACGGCTGTGGCGCTGAAGTTGCCTGTGAATGTGGAGTTGGTGGCATGTGAAACCCGCATGTGGAGCATTCGTTTGTGTGGGATGCTCTACCAGGTTCATTCCTAGATAATGCACTCAAAGGGCACTAAGCATAGAGTGTGAAAACTGAGTTTCCTTGAGAGCTGCTTGGAAGCCTGATGGTGTGTGAAGTTAGTGAGCCAAATGGAGTTGTTCTCCCACAAGAACCACTCGGCTGATCCTTCTTCAATATGCCCTTCACCAACATGCAGTGTTTCCTTGATTGAATTAGCTCTCACACCAATATTTGCATCTAGAGCCTTTGCATTGAGGACTATCTGAAAACGGCTGTGGCGCTGAAGTTGCCTGTGAATGTGGAGTTGGTGGCATGTGAAACCCGCATGTGGAGCATTCGTTTGTGTGGGATGCTCTACCAGGTTCATTCCTAGATAATGCACTCAAAGGGCACTAAGCATAGAGTGTGAAAACTGAGTTTCCTTGAGAGCTGCTTGGAAGCCTGATGGTGTGTGAAGTTAGTGAGCCAAATGGAGTTGTTCTCCCACAAGAACCACTCGGCTGATCCTTCTTCCATATGCCCTTCACCAACATGCAGTGTTTCCTTGATTGAATTAGCTCTCACACCAATATTTGCGTCTAGAGCCTTTGCATTGACGGCTATCTGAAAACGGCTGTGGCGCTGAAGTTGCCTGAGAATGTGGAGTTGGTAGCATGTGAAACCCGCATGTGGAGCATTCGTTTATGTGGGATGCTCTACCAGGTTCATTTCAGTCCTAGGCACTCAAAAGGCACTAAGCATAGAGTGTGAAAACTGAGTTTCCTTGAGAGCTGATGGAAGCCTGATGGTGTGTGAAGTTAGTGAGCCAAATGGAGTTGTTCTCCCACAAGAACCACTCGGCTGATCCTTCTTCAATATGCCCTTCACCAACATGCAGTGTTTCCTTGATTGAATTAGCTCTCACACCAATATTTGCGTCTAGAGCCTTTGCATTGAGGGCTATCTGAAAACGGCTGTGGCGCTGAAGTTGCCTGTGAATGTGGAGTTGGTGGCATGTGAAACCCGCATGTGGAGCATTCGTTTGTGTGGGATGCTCTACCAGGTTCATTCCTAGATAATGCACTCAAAGGGCACTAAGCATAGAGTGTGAAAACTGAGTTTCCTTGAGAGCTGCTTGGAAGCCTGATGGTGTGTGAAGTTAGTGAGCCAAATGGAGTTGTTCTCCCACAAGAACCACTCGGCTGATCCTTCTTCAATATGCCCTTCACCAACATGCAGTGTTTCCTTGATTGAATTAGCTCTCACACCAATATTTGCGTCTAGAGCCTTTGCATTGAGGGCTATCTGAAAACGGCTGTGACGCTGAAGTTGCCTGTGAATGTGGAGTTGGTGGCATGTGAAACCCGCATGTGGAGCATTCGTTTGTGTGGGATGCTCTACCAGGTTCATTTCAGTCCTAGCCATACAAAGGGCTCTAAGCATAGAGTGTGAAAACTGAGTTTCCTTGAGAGCTGCTTGGAAGCCTGATGGTGTGTGAAGTTAGTGAGCCAAATGGAGTTGTTCTCCCACAAGAACCACTCGGCTGATCCTTCTTCAATATGCCCTTCACCAACATGCAGTGTTTCCTTGATTGAATTAGCTCTCACACCAATATTTGCGTCTAGAGCCTTTGCATTGAGGGCTATCTGAAAACGGCTGTGGCGCTGAAGTTGCCTGTGAATGTGGAGTTGGTGGCATGTGAAACCCGCATGTGGAGCATTCGTTTGTGTGGGATGCTCTACCAGGTTCATTCCTAGATAATGCACTCAAAGGGCACTAAACATAGAGTGTGAAAACTGAGTTTCCTTGAGAGCTGCTTGGAAGCCTGATGGTGTGTGAAGTTCGTGAGCCAAATGGAGTTGTTCTCCCACAAGAACCACTCGGCTGATCCTTCTTCAATATGCCCTTCACCAACATGCAGTGTTTCCTTGATTGAATTAGCTCTCACACCAATATTTGCGTCTAGAGCCTTTGCATTGAGGGCTATCTGAAAACGGCTGTGGCGCTGAAGTTGCCTGTGAATGTGGAGTTGGTGGCATGTGAAACCCGCATGTGGAACATTCGTTTGTGTGGGATGCTCTACCAGGTTCATTTCACTCCTAGCCATACAAAAGGCACTAAGCATAGAGTGTGAAAACTGAGTTTCCTTGAGAGCTGCTTGGAAGCCTGATGGTGTGTGAAGTTAGTGAGCCAAATGGAGTTGTTCTCCCACAAGAACCACTCGGCTGATCCTTCTTCAATATGCCCTTCACCAACATGCAGTGTTTCCTTGATTGAATTAGCTCTCACACCAATATTTGCGTCTAGAGCCTTTGCATTGAGGGCTATCTGAAAACGGCTGTGGCGCTGAAGTTGCCTGTGAATGTGGAGTTGGTGGCATGTGAAACCCGCATGTGGAGCATTCGTTTGTGTGGGATGCTCTACCAGGTTCATTTCAGTCCTAGCCATACAAAGGGCTCTAAGCATAGAGTGTGAAAACTGAGTTTCCTTGAGAGCTGCTTGGAAGCCTGATGGTGTGTGAAGTTAGTGAGCCAAATGGAGTTGTTCTCCCACAAGAACCACTCGGCTGATCCTTCTTCAATATGCCCTTCACCAACATGCAGTGTTTCCTTGATTGAATTAGCTCTCACACCAATATTTGCGTCTAGAGCCTTTGCATTGAGGGCTATCTGAAAACGGCTGTGGCGCTGAAGTTGCCTGTGAATGTGGAGTTGGTGGCATGTGAAACCCGCATGTGGAGCATTCGTTTGTGTGGGATGCTCTACCAGGTTCATTCCTAGATAATGCACTCAAAGGGCACTAAGCATAGAGTGTGAAAACTGAGTTTCCTTGCGAGCTGCTTGGAAGCCTGATGGTGTGTGAAGTTACTGAGCCAAATGGAGTTGTTCTCCCACAAGAACCACTCGGCTGATCCTTCTTCAATATGCCCTTCACCAACATGCAGTGTTTCCTTGATTGAATTAGCTCTCACACCAATATTTGCGTCTAGAGCCTTTGCATTGAGGGCTATCTGAAAACGGCTCTGGCGCTGAAGTTGCCTGTGAATGTGGAGTTGGTGGCATGTGAAACCCGCATGTGGAGCATTCGTTTGTGTGGGATGCTCTACCAGGTTCATTCCTAGATAATGCACTCAAAGGGCACTAAACATAGAGTGTGAAAACTGAGTTTCCTTGAGAGCTGCTTGGAAGCCTGATGGTGTGTGAAGTTCGTGAGCCAAATGGAGTTGTTCTCCCACAAGAACCACTCGGCTGATCCTTCTTCAATATGCCCTTCACCAACATGCAGTGTTTCCTTGATTGAATTAGCTCTCACACCAATATTTGCGTCTAGAGCCTTTGCATTGAGGGCTATCTGAAAACGGCTGTGGCGCTGAAGTTGCCTGTGAATGTGGAGTTGGTGGCATGTGAAACCCGCATGTGGAACATTCGTTTGTGTGGGATGCTCTACCAGGTTCATTTCACTCCTAGCCATACAAAAGGCACTAAGCATAGAGTGTGAAAACTGAGTTTCCTTGAGAGCTGCTTGGAAGCCTGATGGTGTGTGAAGTTAGTGAGCCAAATGGAGTTGTTCTCCCACAAGAACCACTCGGCTGATCCTTCTTCAATATGCCCTTCACCAACATGCAGTGTTTCCTTGATTGAATTAGCTCTCACACCAATATTTGCGTCTAGAGCCTTTGCATTGAGGGCTATCTGAAAACGGCTGTGGCGCTGAAGTTGCCTGTGAATGTGGAGTTGGTGGCATGTGAAACCCGCATGTGGAGCATTCGTTTGTGTGGGATGCTCTACCAGGTTCATTTCAGTCCTAGCCATACAAAGGGCTCTAAGCATAGAGTGTGAAAACTGAGTTTCCTTGAGAGCTGCTTGGAAGCCTGATGGTGTGTGAAGTTAGTGAGCCAAATGGAGTTGTTCTCCCACAAGAACCACTCGGCTGATCCTTCTTCAATATGCCCTTCACCAACATGCAGTGTTTCCTTGATTGAATTAGCTCTCACACCAATATTTGCGTCTAGAGCCTTTGCATTGAGGGCTATCTGAAAACGGCTGTGGCGCTGAAGTTGCCTGTGAATGTGGAGTTGGTGGCATGTGAAACCCGCATGTGGAGCATTCGTTTGTGTGGGATGCTCTACCAGGTTCATTCCTAGATAATGCACTCAAAGGGCACTAAGCATAGAGTGTGAAAACTGAGTTTCCTTGCGAGCTGCTTGGAAGCCTGATGGTGTGTGAAGTTACTGAGCCAAATGGAGTTGTTCTCCCACAAGAACCACTCGGCTGATCCTTCTTCAATATGCCCTTCACCAACATGCAGTGTTTCCTTGATTGAATTAGCTCTCACACCAATATTTGCGTCTAGAGCCTTTGCATTGAGGGCTATCTGAAAACGGCTGTGGCGCTGAAGTTGCCTGTGAATGTGGAGTTGGTGGCATGTGAAACCCGCATGTGGAGCATTCGTTTGTGTGGGATGCTCTACCAGGTTCATTCCTAGATAATGCACTCAAAGGGCACTAAACATAGAGTGTGAAAACTGAGTTTCCTTGAGAGCTGCTTGGAAGCCTGATGGTGTGTGAAGTTCGTGAGCCAAATGGAGTTGTTCTCCCACAAGAACCACTCGGCTGATCCTTCTTCAATATGCCCTTCACCAACATGCAGTGTTTCCTTGATTGAATTAGCTCTCACACCAATATTTGCGTCTAGAGCCTTTGCATTGAGGGCTATCTGAAAACGGCTGTGGCGCTGAAGTTGCCTGTGAATGTGGAGTTGGTGGCATGTGAAACCCGCATGTGGAGCATTCGTTTGTGTGGGATGCTCTACCAGGTTCATTTCAGTCCTAGCCATACAAAGGGCTCTAAGCATAGAGTGTGAAAACTGAGTTTCCTTGAGAGCTGCTTGGAAGCCTGATGGTGTGTGAAGTTAGTGAGCCAAATGGAGTTGTTCTCCCACAAGAACCACTCGGCTGATCCTTCTTCAATATGCCCTTCACCAACATGCAGTGTTTCCTTGATTGAATTAGCTCTCACACCAATATTTGCGTCTAGAGCCTTTGCATTGAGGGCTATCTGAAAACGGCTGTGACGCTGAAGTTGCCTGTGAATGTGGAGTTGGTGGCATGTGAAACCCGCATGTGGAGCATTCGTTTGTGTGGGATGCTCTACCAGGTTCATTTCAGTCCTAGCCATACAAAGGGCTCTAAGCATAGAGTGTGAAAACTGAGTTTCCTTGAGAGCTGCTTGGAAGCCTGATGGTGTGTGAAGTTAGTGAGCCAAATGGAGTTGTTCTCCCACAAGAACCACTCGGCTGATCCTTCTTCAATATGCCCTTCACCAACATGCAGTGTTTCCTTGATTGAATTAGCTCTCACACCAATATTTGCGTCTAGAGCCTTTGCATTGAGGGCTATCTGAAAACGGCTGTGGCGCTGAAGTTGCCTGTGAATGTGGAGTTGGTGGCATGTGAAACCCGCATGTGGAGCATTCGTTTGTGTGGGATGCTCTACCAGGTTCATTCCTAGATAATGCACTCAAAGGGCACTAAACATAGAGTGTGAAAACTGAGTTTCCTTGAGAGCTGCTTGGAAGCCTGATGGTGTGTGAAGTTCGTGAGCCAAATGGAGTTGTTCTCCCACAAGAACCACTCGGCTGATCCTTCTTCAATATGCCCTTCACCAACATGCAGTGTTTCCTTGATTGAATTAGCTCTCACACCAATATTTGCGTCTAGAGCCTTTGCATTGAGGGCTATCTGAAAACGGCTGTGGCGCTGAAGTTGCCTGTGAATGTGGAGTTGGTGGCATGTGAAACCCGCATGTGGAACATTCGTTTGTGTGGGATGCTCTACCAGGTTCATTTCACTCCTAGCCATACAAAAGGCACTAAGCATAGAGTGTGAAAACTGAGTTTCCTTGAGAGCTGCTTGGAAGCCTGATGGTGTGTGAAGTTAGTGAGCCAAATGGAGTTGTTCTCCCACAAGAACCACTCGGCTGATCCTTCTTCAATATGCCCTTCACCAACATGCAGTGTTTCCTTGATTGAATTAGCTCTCACACCAATATTTGCGTCTAGAGCCTTTGCATTGAGGGCTATCTGAAAACGGCTGTGGCGCTGAAGTTGCCTGTGAATGTGGAGTTGGTGGCATGTGAAACCCGCATGTGGAGCATTCGTTTGTGTGGGATGCTCTACCAGGTTCATTTCAGTCCTAGCCATACAAAGGGCTCTAAGCATAGAGTGTGAAAACTGAGTTTCCTTGAGAGCTGCTTGGAAGCCTGATGGTGTGTGAAGTTAGTGAGCCAAATGGAGTTGTTCTCCCACAAGAACCACTCGGCTGATCCTTCTTCAATATGCCCTTCACCAACATGCAGTGTTTCCTTGATTGAATTAGCTCTCACACCAATATTTGCGTCTAGAGCCTTTGCATTGAGGGCTATCTGAAAACGGCTGTGGCGCTGAAGTTGCCTGTGAATGTGGAGTTGGTGGCATGTGAAACCCGCATGTGGAGCATTCGTTTGTGTGGGATGCTCTACCAGGTTCATTCCTAGATAATGCACTCAAAGGGCACTAAGCATAGAGTGTGAAAACTGAGTTTCCTTGCGAGCTGCTTGGAAGCCTGATGGTGTGTGAAGTTACTGAGCCAAATGGAGTTGTTCTCCCACAAGAACCACTCGGCTGATCCTTCTTCAATATGCCCTTCACCAACATGCAGTGTTTCCTTGATTGAATTAGCTCTCACACCAATATTTGCGTCTAGAGCCTTTGCATTGAGGGCTATCTGAAAACGGCTGTGGCGCTGAAGTTGCCTGTGAATGTGGAGTTGGTGGCATGTGAAACCCGCATGTGGAGCATTCGTTTGTGTGGGATGCTCTACCAGGTTCATTCCTAGATAATGCACTCAAAGGGCACTAAACATAGAGTGTGAAAACTGAGTTTCCTTGAGAGCTGCTTGGAAGCCTGATGGTGTGTGAAGTTAGTGAGCCAAATGGAGTTGTTCTCCCACAAGAACCACTCGGCTGATCCTTCTTCAATATGCCCTTCACCAACATGCAGTGTTTCCTTGATTGAATTAGCTCTCACACCAATATTTGCGTCTAGAGCCTTTGCATTGAGGGCTATCTGAAAACGGCTGTGGCGCTGAAGTTGCCTGTGAATGTGGAGTTGGTGGCATGTGAAACCCGCATGTGGAGCATTCGTTTGTGTGGGATGCTCTACCAGGTTCATTTCAGTCCTAGCCATACAAAGGGCTCTAAGCATAGAGTGTGAAAACTGAGTTTCCTTGAGAGCTGCTTGGAAGCCTGATGGTGTGTGAAGTTAGTGAGCCAAATGGAGTTGTTCTCCCACAAGAACCACTCGGCTGATCCTTCTTCAATATGCCCTTCACCAACATGCAGTGTTTCCTTGATTGAATTAGCTCTCACACCAATATTTGCGTCTAGAGCCTTTGCATTGAGGGCTATCTGAAAACGGCTGTGGCGCTGAAGTTGCCTGTGAATGTGGAGTTGGTGGCATGTGAAACCCGCATGTGGAGCATTCGTTTGTGTGGGATGCTCTACCAGGTTCATTTCAGTCCTAGCCATACAAAGGGCTCTAAGCATAGAGTGTGAAAACTGAGTTTCCTTGAGAGCTGCTTGGAAGCCTGATGGTGTGTGAAGTTAGGGAGCCAAATGGAGTTGTTCTCCCACAAGAACCACTCGGCTGATCCTTCTTCAATATGCCCTTCACCAACATGCAGTGTTTCCTTGATTGAATTAGCTCTCACACCAATATTTGCGTCTAGAGCCTTTGCATTGAGGGCTATCTGAAAACGGCTGTGGCGCTGAAGTTGCCTGTGAATGTGGAGTTGGTGGCATGTGAAACCCGCATGTGGAACATTCGTTTGTGTGGGATGCTCTACCAGGTTCATTCCTAGATAATGCACTCAAAGGGCACTAAACATAGAGTGTGAAAACTGAATTTCCTTGAGAGCTGCTTGGAAGCCTGATGGTGTGTGAAGTTAGTGAGCCAAATGGAGTTGTTCTCCCACAAGAACCACTCGGCTGATCCTTCTTCAATATGCCCTTCACCAACATGCAGTGTTTCCTTGATTGAATTAGCTCTCACACCAATATTTGCGTCTAGAGCCTTTGCATTGAGGGCTATCTGAAAACGGCTGTGGCGCTGAAGTTGCCTGTGAATGTGGAGTTGGTGGCATGTGAAACCCGCATGTGGAACATTCGTTTGTGTGCGATGCTCTACCAGGTTCATTTCACTCCTAGCCATACAAAAGGCACTAAGCATAGAGTGTGAAAACTGAGTTTCCTTGAGAGCTGCTTGGAAGCCTGATGGTGTGTGAAGTTAGGGAGCCAAATGGAGTTGTTCTCCCACAAGAACCACTCGGCTGATCCTTCTTCAATATGCCCTTCACCAACATGCAGTGTTTCCTTGATTGAATTAGCTCTCACACCAATATTTGCGTCTAGAGCCTTTGCATTGAGGACTATCTGAAAACGGCTGTGGCGCTGAAGTTGCCTGTGAATGTGGAGTTGGTGGCATGTGAAACCCGCATGTGGAGCATTCGTTTGTGTGGGATGCTCTACTAGGTTCATTTCAGTCCTAGCCATACAAAGGGCACTAAGCATAGAGTGTGAAAACTGAGTTTCCTTGAGAGCTGCTTGGAAGCCTGATGGTGTGTGAAGTTAGTGAGCCAAATGGAGTTGTTCTCCCACAGCGATGGAAATATCTCGAACATGGAGTTCGTTGCATTTCAATGGAGCAGTTGCAGCTTTGCTTTGTGTGGAATTCTCATAAAGCTCAATTTCAACACAGTGCGTTTTATGACAAATATGAATAGTGTGACCCAAGAGGGTTTTTGTGCAAAACAGGTCTAATGGTGATGATGTGTGAGGTTAGTGACCTGAGTGGAGTTGGTCTCACACAAGAAACTCTCTGCCCATTGATGTTGAGTAAAAGCCTCATCCACATGCTGTTTAGTCCGTATAGCGAACATGTATTTAAAGCCGAAGTTGATGTAAGAGCCTTCCATTTGAAAGCTAACTGAAAATTGCCTTGGTGATGAAGGTATCTCTGAACGTGGAGTTGGTTGCACTTCAATGGAGCAGTTACAGCTTTGCTTTGTGGTGTATACGCAATAAACCAGTTTTCACTGCAATGCGTTCTATGACCATTACACACACTGTGACGAAACTGTTTTTTCGTGCGAAACGGGTGTAATGGTGATGGTGTGTGAGGTTAGTGACCTGAGTGGAGTTGGTCACACACAAGAAACATTGTGCCCTTTCGTGTTGAATAAAGCCTCATCCACATGCTGTGTTGTGTCCGTACAGCTAACATGTATTTAAAGCTGAAGTTGATGGAAGAGACCTGCATTTCAAGGCTAGCTGAAAATTGACTTGGCGATGAAGGTATCTCTGAACGTGGAGTTCGTTGCATTTCAATGGAGCAGTTACAGCTTTGCTTTGTCTGGAATTCTCATAAAGCTCAATTTCAACACAGTGCATTTTATGAAAAATACGCACAGTGTGACCAAAGACGGTTTTCGTTCGAAATGGGTCTAATGGTGTAAGTGTGTGAGGTTAGTGACGTGAGTGGAGTTGGTCTCACACAAGAAACATTGTGCCCTTTCGTGTTGAAGAAAAGCTACATCCACATGCTGTGCTGTGTCCCTATAGCTAACATGTGCTTAGTGCTGGAGCTGATGCCATTGCCTTGCATTTCAAGGCTAGCTGAAAATTGCCTTGGCGATGAAGGTATCTCTGAACGTGGAGTTCGTTGCATTTCAATGGAGCAGTTACAGCTTTGCTTTGTCTGGAATCGTATAAAGCTCAATTTTCACACAGTGCGTTTTATGGCAAATACGCACAGAGTTACAAACCAGGGTTTTCGTGCGAAACGGGTCTAATGGTGATGGTGTGTGAGGTTAGTGACTTGAGTGGAGTTGGTCTCACACAAGAAACATTGTGCCCTTTAGTGTTGAGTAAAGCCTCATCCACATGCTGTGCTGTGTCCCTAAAGGTAATAAGTACTTAGTGCTGTAGCTGATGCCAGAGCCTTGCATTTCAAGGCTAGCTGAAAATTGCCTTGGCGATGAAGGTATCTCTCAACGTGGAGTTCGTTGCATTTCAATGGAGCAGTTACTGCTTTGCTTTTTGTGGAATTCTCATAAAGCTCAATTTCAACACAGTGCGTTTTATGGCAAATACGCACAGAGTTACAAATCGGGGTTTTCGTGCAAAATGGGTCTAATGGTGATGGTGTGTGAGATTAGTGTCGTGAGTGGAGTTGGTCTCACACAAGAAACTCTCTGCCCATTGATGTTGAGTAAAAGCCTCATCCACATGCTGTGTTGTGTCCCTATAGCTAACATGTACTTGGTGCTGGAGCTGATGCCAGAGCCTTGCATTTCAAGGCTAGCTGAAAATTGCCTTGGCGATGAAAGTATCTCTGAACATGGAGTTCGTTGCATTTCAATGGAGTAGTTGCAGCTTTGCTTTGTGTGGAATTCTCATAAAGCTCAATTTCAACACATTGCGTTTTATGGCAAATATGCTCAGTGTTACGAAATAGGGTTTTCGTGCGAAACGGGTCTAATGGTGATGGTGTGTGAGGTTAGTGACCTGAGTGGAGTTGGTCTCACACAAGAAACTCTCTGCCCATTGATGTTGAGTAAAAGCCTCATCCACATGCTGTTTAGTCCGTATAGCGAACATGTATTTAAAGCTGAAGTTGATGTAAGCGCCTTCCATTTCAAAGCTAACTGAAAATTGCCTTGGTGATGAAGTGTTCTCTGAACGTGGAGTTGGTTGCACTTCAATGGAGCAGTTACAGCTTTGCTTTGTGGTGTATACGCAATAAACCAGTTTTCACTGCAATGCGTTCTATGACCATTACACACACTGTCACGAAACTGTTTTTTCGTGCGAAACGGGTCCAATGGTGATGGTGTGTGAGATTAGTGACCTGAGTGGAGTTGGTCACACACAAGAAACATTGTGCCCTTTTGTGTTGAATAAAGCCTCATCCACATGCTGTGTTGTGTCCGTATAGCTAGCATGCATTTAAAGCTGAAGTTGATGGAAGAGACCTGCATTTCAAGGCTAGCTGAAAATTGCCTTGGCAATGAAGGTATCTCTGAACGTGGAGTTCATTGTATTTCAATGGAGCAGTTACAGCTTTGCTTTGTCTGGAATTCTCATAAAGCTCAATTTCAAAACAGTGCGTTTTATGACAAATATGCACAGTGTGACCAAAAGGGTTTTCGTGCGAAACGGGTCTAATGGTGTAAGTGTGTGAGGTTAGCGACTTGAGTGGAGTTGGTCTCACACAAGAAACATTGTGCCTTTCGTGTTGAGTAACAGCCTCATCCACATGCTGTGTTGTGTCCGCATAGCTTGCATTTACTTGGTGCTGGAGCTGATGCCAGAGCCTTGCATTTCAAGGCTAGCTGAAAATTGCCTTGGCGATGAAGGTATCTCTGAACGTGGAGTTCATTGCATTTCAATGGAGCAGTTACTGCTTTGCTTTGTCTGGAATCGTATAAAGCTCAATTTTCACACAGTGCGTTTTATGGCAAATACGCACAGAGTTACAAACCAGGGTTTTCGTGCGAAACGGGTCTAATGGTGATGGTGTGTGAGATTAGTGTCGTCAATGGAGTTGGTCTCACACAAGAAACTCTCTGCCCATTGATGTTGAGTAAAAGCCTCATGCACATGCTGTGTTGTGTCCGTCTAGCTGACATGTATTTAAAGCTGAAGTTGATGGAAGAGACCTGCATTTCAAGGCTAGCTGAAAATTGCCTTGGCGATGGAAGTATCTCTGAACGTGGAGTTCATTGCATTTCAATGGAGCAGTTACAGCTTTGCTTTGTGTGGAATTATCATAAAGCTCAAATTCAAAACAGTGCGTTTTATGACAAATATGCACAGTGTGACCAAAAGATTTTTCGTGCGAAACGGGTCCAATGGTGTAAGTGTGTGAGGTTAGCGACTTGAGTGGAGTTGGTCTCACACAAGAAACGTTGTGCCTTTCGTGTTGAGTGAACGCCTCATCCACATGCTGTGCTGTGTCCCTATAGCTAATATGTAATTGGTGCTGGAGCTGATGCCAGAGCCTTGCATTTCAAGGCTAGCTGAAAATTGCCTTGGCGATGGAAGTATCTCTGAACATGGAGTTCGTTGCATTTCAATGGAGCAGTTGCAGCTTTGCTTTGTGTGGAATTCTCATAAAGCTCAATTTCAACACAGTGCGTTTTATGGCAAATATGCTCAGTGTTACGAAATAGGGTTTTCGTGCGAAACGGGTCTAATGGTGATGGTGTGTGAGGTTAGTGACCTGAGTGGAGTTGGTCTCACACAAGAAACTCTCTGCCCATTGATGTTGAGTAAAAGCCTCATCCACATGCTGTGTTGTGTCCGTATTGCTACCATGTATTTAAAGCTGAAGTTGACGGAAGAGACCTGCATTTCAAGGCTAGCTGAAAATTGCCTTGGCGATGAAGGTATCTCTGAACGTGGAGTTCCTTGCATTTCAATGGAGCAGTTACAGCTTTGCTTTGTCTGGAATCGTATAAAGCTCAATCTTCACACAGTGCGTTTTATGGCAAATACGCACAGAGTTACAAACCAGGGTTTTCGTGCGAAACGGGTCTAATGGTGATGGTGTGTGAGATTAGTGTCGTGAGTGGAGTTGGTCTCACACAAGAAACTCTCTGCCCATTGATGTTGAGTAAAAGCCTCATCCACATGCTGTGTTGTGTCCCTATAGCTAACATGTACTTGGTGCTGGAGCTGATGCCAGAGCCTTGCATTTCAAGGCTAGCTGAAAATTGCCTTGGCGATGAAAGTATCTCTGAACATGGAGTTCGTTGCATTTCAATGGAGCAGTTGCAGCTTTGCTTTGTGTGGAATTCTCATAAAGCTCAATTTCAACACAGTGCGTTTTATGGCAAATATGCTCAGTGTTACGAAATAGGGTTTTCGTGCGAATCGGGTCTAATGGTGATGGTGTGTGAGGTTAGTGACCTGAGTGGAGTTGGTCTCACACAAGAAACTCTCTGCCCATTGATGTTGAGTAAAAGCCTCATCCACATGCTGTTTAGTCCGTATAGCGAACATGTATTTAAAGCTGAAGTTGATGTAAGCGCCTTCCATTTCAAAGCTAACTGAAAATTGCCTTGGTGATGAAGTGTTCTCTGAACGTGGAGTTGGTTGCACTTCAATGGAGCAGTTACAGCTTTGCTTTGTGGTGTATACGCAATAAACCAGTTTTCACTGCAATGCGTTCTATGACCATTACACACACTGTCACGAAACTGTTTTTCGTGCGAAACGGGTGTAATGGTGATGGTGTGTGAGGTTAGTGACCTGAGTGGAGTTGGTCTCACACAAGAAACTCTCTGCCCATTGATGTTGAGTAAAAGCCTCATCCACATGCTGTGTTGTGTCCCTATAGCTAACATGTACTTGTTGCTCGAGCTGCATTTCAAGGCTAGCTGAAAATTGCCTTGGCGATGAAGGTATCTCTGAACGTGGAGTTCATTGCATTTTAATGGAGTAGTTACTGCTTTGCTTTGTCTGGAATCGTATAAAGCTCAATTTTCACACAGTGCGTTTTATGGCAAATACGCACAGAGTTACAAACCAGGGTTTTCGTGCAAAATGGGTCTAATGGTGATGGTGAGTGAGATTAGTGTCGTGAGTGCAGTTGGTCTCACACAAGAAACTCTCTGCCCATTGATGTTGAGTAAAAGCCTCATGCACATGCTGTGTTGTGTCCGTCTAGCTGACATGTATTTAAAGCTGAAGTTGATGGAAGAGACCTGCATTTCAAGGCTAGCTGAAAATTGCCTTGGCGATGGAAGTATCTCTGAACATGGATTTTGTTGCATTTCAATGGAGCAGTTACAGCTTTGCTTTTTGTGGAAATCTCATAAAGCTCAATTTCAACACAGTGCGTTTTATGGCAAATATGCTCAGTGTTACGAAATAGGGTTTTCGTGCGAAACGGGTCTAATGGTGATGGTGTGTGAGGTTAGTGACCTGAGTGGAGTTGGTCTCACACAAGAAACTCTCTGCCCATTGATGTTGAGTAAAAGCCTCATCAACATGATGTTTAGTCCGTATAGCGAACATATATTTAAAGCTGAAGTTGATGTAAGAGCCTTCCATTTGAAAGCTAACTGAAAATTGCCTTGGTGATGAAGTGTTCTCTGAACGTGGAGTTGGTTGCACTTCAATGGAGCAGTTACAGCTTTGCTTTGTGGTGTATACGCAATAAACCAGTTTTCACTGCAATGCGTTCTATGACCATTACACACACTGTGACGAAACTGTTTTTTCGTGCGAAACGAGTGTAATGGTGATGGTGTGTGAGGTTAGTGACCTGAGTGGAGTTGGTCACACACAAGAAACATTGTGCCCTTTTGTGTTGAATAAAGCCTCATCCACATGCTGTGTTGTGTCCGTATTGCTACCATGTATTTAAAGCTGAAGTTGATGGAAGAGACCTGCATTTCAAGGCTAGCTGAAAATTGCCTTGGCGATGAAGGTATCTCTGAACGTGGAGTTCATTGCATTTCAATGGAGCAGTTACAGCTTTGCTTTGTCTGGAATTCTCATAAAGCTCAATTTCAAAACAGTGAGTTTTATGACAAATATGCACAGTGTGACCAAAAGGGTTTTCGTGCGAAACGGGTCTAATGGTGTAAGTGTGTGAGGTTAGTGACTTGAGTGGAGTTGGTTTCACACAAGAAACATTGTGCCTTTCGTTTTGAGTAACAGCCTCATCCACATGCTGTGCTGTGTCCCTATAGCTAACATGTACTTGGTGCTGTAGCTGATGCCAGAGCCTTGCATTTCAAGGCTAGCTGAAAATTGCCTGGCGATGGAAGTATCTCTGAACATGGAGTTCGTTGCATTTCAATGGAGCAGTTACTGCTTTGCATTGTCTGGAATCGTATAAAGCTCAATTTTCACACAGTGCGTTTTATGGCAAATACGCACAGAGTTACAAACCAGGGTTTTCGTGCGAAACGGGTCTAATGGTGATGGTGTGTGAGATTAGTGTCGTAAATGGAGTTGGTCTCACACAAGAAACTCTCTGCCCATTGATGTTGAGTAAAAGCCTCATCCACATGCTGTGTTGTGACCGTATAGCTAACATATACTTGGTGCTGGAGCTGATGCCAGAGCCTTGCCTTTCAAGGCTAGCTGAAAATTGCCTTGGCGATGAAGGTATCTCTGAACGTGGAGTTCGTTGCATTTCAATGGAGCAGTTACAGCTTTGCTTTGTCTGGAATTCTCATAAAGCTCAATATAACACAGTGCGTTTTATGACAAATATGCACAATGTGAACAAACAGGGTTTTTGTGCGAAACGGATCTAATGGTGTAGGTGTGTGAGATTAGTGACCTGAGTGGAGTTGGTCTCACACAAGAAACTCTCTGCCCATTGATGTTGAGTAAAAGCCTCATCCACATGCTGTGTTGTGTCCCTATAGCTTGCACGTACTTAGTGCTGGAGCTGATGCCATTGCCTTGCATTTCAAGGCTAGCTGAAAATTGCCTTGGCGATGAAGGTATCTCTGAACGTGGAGTTCATTGCATTTCAATGGAGCAGTTACAGCTTTGCTTTGTCTGGAATTCTCATAAAGCTCAAATTCAAAACAGTGCCTTTTATGACTAATATGCACAGTGTGACCAAAAGGGTTTTCGTGCGAAACGGGTCTAATGGTGATGGTGTGTGAGGTTAGCGACTTGAGTGGAGTTGGTCTCACACAAGAAACGTTGTGCCTTTCGTGTTGAGTAACAGCCTCATCCACATGCTGTACTGTGTCCCTATAGCTAACATGTACTTGGTGCTGGAGCAGATGCCAGAGCCTTGCATTTCAAGGCTAGCTGAAAATTGCCTTGGCGATGGAAGTATCTCTGAACATGGATTTCGTTGCATTTCAATGGAGCAGTTGCAGCTTTGCTTTGTGTGGAATTCTCATAAAGCTCAATTTCAACACAGTGCGTTTTATGGCAAATATGCTCAGTGTTACGAAACAGGGTTTTCGTGCGAAACGGGTCTAATGGTGATGGTGTGTGAGGTTAGTGACCTGAGTGGAGTTGGTCTCACACAAGAAACTCTCTGCCCATTGATGTTGAGTAAAAGCCTCATCCACATGCTGTTTAGTCCGTATAGCGAACATGTATTTAAAGCCGAAGTTGATGTAAGAGCCTTCCATTTCAAAGCTAACTGAAAATTGCCTTGGTGATAAAGTGTTCTGTGAACGTGGAGTTGGTTGTACTTCAATGGAGCAGTTGCAGCTTTGCTTTGTGGTGTATACGCAATAAACCAGTTTTCACTGCAATGCGTTCTATGACCATTACACACACTGTGATGAAACTGTTTTTTCGTGCGAAACGGGTGTAATGGTGATGGTGTGTGAGGTTAGTGACCTGAGTGGAGTTGGTCACACACAAGAAACATTGTGCCCTTTTGTGTTGAATAAAGCCTCATCCACATGCTGTGTTGTGTCCCTATAGTTACCATGTACTTGGTGCTGGAGCTGATGCCAGAGCCTTGCATTTCAAGGCTAGCTGAAAATTGCCTTGGCGATGAAGGTATCTCTGAACGTGGAGTTCATTGCATTTCAATGGAGCAGTTACTGCTTTGCTTTGTCTGGATCTTATAAAGCTCAATTTCAACACAGTGCGTTTTATGCCAAATACGCACAGAGTTAAAAAGCAGGGTTTTCATGCCAAACGGGTCTAATGGTGTAAGTGTATGAGATTAGTGTCGTGAGTGGAGTTGGTCTCACACTAGAAACATTGTGCCATTTAGTGTTGAAGAAAAGCTACATTTACATGCTGTGCTGTGTCCCTATAGCTAACATGTACTTGGTGCTGGAGCTGATGCCAGAGCCTTGCATTTCAAGGCTAGCTGAAAATTGCCTTGGCGATGAAGGTATCTCTGAACGTGGAGTTCATTGCATTTCAATGGAGCAGTTACAGCTTTGCTTTTTGTGGAATTCTCATAAAGCTCAATTTCAACACAGTGCGTTTTATGCCAAATATGCACAGTGTGAACACACAGGGTTTTCGTGCGAAACGGATCTAATGGTAATGGTGTGTGAGGTTAGTGACTTGAGTGGAGTTGGTCTCACACAAGAAACATTGTGCCCTTTCGTGTTGAAGAAAAGCTACAACCACATGCTGTGCTGTGTCCCTATAGCTCACATGTCCTTGGTGCTGGAGCTGATGTCAGAGCCTTGGATTTCAAGGCTAGCTGAAAATTGCCTTGGCGATGGAAGTATCTCTGAACATGGATTTCGTTGCATTTCAATGGAGCAGTTGCAGCTTTGCTTTGTCTGGAATTCTCATAAAGCTCAATTTCAACAAGTGCGTTTTATGCCAAATACGCACAGTGTGAACACACAGCGTTTTCGTGCGAAACGGATCTAATGGTAATGGTGTGTGAGGTTAGTGACTTGAGTGGAGTTGGTCTCACACAAGAAACATTGTGCCCTTTCATGTTGAAGAAAAGCTACATCCACATGCTGTGCTGTGTCCGTATAGCTTGCATGTACTTAGTGCTTAAGCTGATGCCATTGCCTTGCATTTCAAGGCTAGCTGAAAATTGCCTTGGCGATGAAGGTATCTCTGAACGTGGAGTTCATTGCATTTCAATGGAGCAGTTACTGCTTTGCTTTGTCTGGAATCGTATAAAGCTCGATTTTCACACAGTGCGTTTTATGGCAAATACGCACATAGTTACAAAGCAGGGTTTTCATGCGAAACGGGTCTAATGGTGTAAGTGTGTGAGGTTAGTGACTTGAGTGGAGTTGGTCTCACACAAGAAACATTGTGCCTTTCGTGTTGAGTAACAGCCTCATCCACATGCTGTGCTGTGTCCCTATAACTAACATGTACTTGGTGCTGGAGCTGATGCCAGAGCCTTGCATTTCAAGGCTAGCTGAAAATTGCCTTGGCGATGGAAGTATCTCTGAAGATGGAGTTCGTTGCATTTCAATGGAGCAGTTGCAGCTTTGCTTTGTCTGGAATTCTCATAAAGCTCAATTTCAACACAGTGCGTTTTATGGCAAATATGCTCAGTGTTACGAAACAGGGTTTTCGTATGAAACGGGTCTAATGGTGATGGTGTGTGAGGTTAGTGACCTGAGTGGAGTTGGTCTCACACAAGAAACTCTCTGCCAATGGATGTTGAGTAAAAGCCTCATCCACATGCTGTGTTGTGTCCGTATAGCTACCATGTATTTAAAGCTGAAGTTGATGGAAGAGACCTGCATTTCAAGGCTAGCTGAAAATTGCCTTGGCGATGAAGGTATCTCTGAACGTGGAGTTCATTGCATTTCAATGGAGCAGTTACTGCTTTGCTTTGTCTGGAATCGTATAAAGCTCAATTTTCACACAGTGCGTTTCATGGCAAATACGCACAGAGTTATAAAGCAGGGTTTTCGTGCGAAACGGGTCTAATGGTGATGGTGTGTGAGATTAGTGTTGTGAGTGGAGTTGGTCTCACACAAGAAACTCTCTGCCCATTGATGTTGAGTAAAAGCCTCATCCACATGCTGTGTTGTGTCCCTATAGCTAACATATACTTGGTGCTGGAGCTGATGCCAGAGCCTTGCATTTCAAGGCTAGCTGAAAATTGCCTTGGCGATGAAGGTATCTCTGAACGTGGAGTTCGTTGCATTTCAATGGAGCAGTTACAGCTTTGCTTTGTCTGGAATTCTCATAAAGCTCAATATAACACAGTGCGTTTTACGACAAATATGCACAATGTGACCAAACAGGGTTTTCGTGCGAAACGGGTCTAATGGTGATGGTGTGTGAGATTAGTGACCTGAGTGGAGTTGGTCTCACACAAGAAACTCTCTGCCCATTGATGTTGAGTAAAAGCCTCATCCACATGCTGTGTTGTGTCCCTATAGCTAACATATACTTGGTGCTGGAGCTGATGCCAGAGCCTTGCATTTCAAGGCTAGCTGAAAATTGCCTTGGCGATGAAGGTATCTCTGAACGTGGAGTTCATTGCATTTCAATGGAGCAGTTACAGCTTTGCTTTGTCTGGAATCGTATAAAGTTCAATTTTACACAGTGCGTTTTATGGCAAATACGCACAGAGTTACAAAGCTGGGTTTTCGTGCGAAACGGGTCTAATGGTGATGGTGTGTGAGATTAGTGTCGTGAGTGGAGTTGGTCTCACACAAGAAACATTGTGCCCTTTCGTGTTGAAGAAAAGGTACATTTACATGCTGTGCTGTGTCCCTATAGCTTGCATGTACTTAGTGCTGGAGCTGATGCCATTGCCTTGCATTTCAAGGCTAGCTGAAAATTGCCTTGGCGATGAAGGTATCTCTGAACGTGGAGTTCATTGCATTTCAATGGAGCAGTTACAGCTTTGCTTTGTGTGGAATTCTCATAAAGCTCAATTTCAACACAGTGCGTTTTATGACAAATATGCACAGTGTTACGAAACAGGGTTTTCGTGCGAAACGGGTCTAATGGTGATCTGTGTGAGGTTAGCGACTTGAGTGGAGTTGGTCTCACACAAGAAACATTGTGCCTTTCGTGTTAACAGCCTCATCCACATGCTGTGCTGTGTCCCTATAGCTAACATGTACTTGGTGCTGGAGCAGATGCCAGAGCCTTGCATTTCAAGGCTTGCTGAAAATTGCCTTGGCGATGGAAGCATCTCTGAACATGGATTTCGTTGCATTTCAATGGACAGTTGCAGCTTTGCTTTGTGTGGAATTCTCATAAAGCTCAATTTCAACACAGTGCGTTTTATGGCAAATATACTCAGTGTTACGAAACAGGGTTTTCGTGCGAAACGGGTCTAATGGTGATGGTGTGTGAGGTTAGTGACCTGAGTGGAGTTGGTCTCACACAAGAAACTCTCTGCCCATTGATGTTGAGTAAAAGCCTCATCCACATGCTGTGTTGTGTCCGTATAGCTACCATGTATTTAAAGCTGAAGTTGAAGGAAGAGACCTGCATTTCAAGGCTAGCTGAAAATTGCCTTGGCGATGGAAGTATCTCTGAACGTGGAGTTCATTGCATTTCAATGGAGCAGTTACAGCTTTGCTTTGTCTGGAATTCTCATAAAGCTCAATTTCAAAACAGTGCGTTTTATGACAAATATGCTCAGTGTTACGAAACAGGGTTTTCGTGCGAAACGGGTCTAATGGTGATGGTGTGTGAGATTAGTGACCTGAGTGGAGTTGGTCTCACACAAGAAACATTGTGCCCTTTTGTGTTGAGTAAAAGCCTCATCCACATGCTGTGTTGTGTTCGTATAGCGAACATGTATTTAAAGCCGAAGTTGATGTAAGAGCCTTCCATTTCAAAGCTATCTGAAAATTGCCTTGGTGATGAAGTGTTCTCTGAACGTGGAGTTTGTTGCACTTCAATGGAGCAGTTACACCTTTGCTTTGTGGTGTATACGCAATAAACCGGTTTTCACTGCAATGCGTTCTATGACCATTACACACACTGTGACGAAACTGGTTTTTCGTGCGAAACGGGTGTAATGGTGATTTTGTGTGAGGTTAGTGACCTGAGTGGAGTTGGTCTCACACAAGAAACTCTCTGCCCATTGATGTTGAGTAAAGGCCTCATCCACATGCTGTTTAGTCCATATAGCGAACATGTATTTAAAGCCGAAGTTGAAGGAAGAGACCTGCATTTCAAGGCTAGCTGAAAATTGCCTTGGCGATGGAAGTATCTCTGAACGTGGAGTTCGTTGCATTTCAATGGAGCAGTTACAGCTTTGCTTTGTCTGGAATTCTCATAAAGCTCAATTTCAACACAGTGCGTTTTATGGCAAATATGCACAGTGTGACCAAACAGGGTTTTCGTGCGAAATGGTTCTAATGCTGAAGGTGTGTGAGGTTAGTGACCTGAGTGGAGTTGGTCTCACACAAGAAACTCTCTGCCCATTGATGTTGAGTAAAAGCCTCATCCACATGCTGTGTTGTGTCCATATAGCTTGCATGTACTTGGTGCTGGAGCTGATGCCAGAGCCTTGCATTTCAAGGCTAGCTGAAAATTGCCTTGGCGATGAAGGTATCTCTGAACGTGGAGTTCATTGCATTTCAATGGAGCAGTTACTGCTTTGCTTTGTCTGGAATCGTATAAAGCTCAATTTTCACACAGTGCGTTTTAAGGCAAATACGCACAGAGTTACAAAGCAGGATTTTCGTGCGAAACGGGTCTAATGGTGATGGTGTATGAGATTAGTGTCGTGAGTGGAGTTGGTCTCACACAAGAAACATTGTGCCCTTTCGTGTTGAAGAAAAGCTACATCCACATGCTGTGCTGTGTCCCTATAGCTTGCACGTACTTAGTGCTGGAGCTGATGCCATTGCCTTGCATTTCAAGGCTAGCTGAAAATTGCCTTGGCGATGAAGGTATCTCTAAACGTGGAGTTCATTGCATTTCAATGGAGCAGTTACAGCTTTGCTTTGTCTGGAATTCTCATAAAGCTCAAATTCAAAACAGTGCCTTTTATGACTAATATGCACAGTGTGACCAAAAGGGTTTTCGTGCGAAACGGGTCTAATGGTGATGGTGTGTGAGGTTAGCGACTTGAGTGGAGTTGGTCTCACACAAGAAACATTGTGCCTTTCGTGTTGAGTAACAGCCTCATCCACATGCTGTGCTGTGTCCCTATAGCTAACATGTACTTGGTGCTGGAGCAGATGCCAGAGCCTTGCATTTCAAGGCTAGCTGAAAATTGCCTTGGCGATGGAAGTATCTCTGAACATGGAGTTCGTTGCATTTCAATGGAGCAGTTGCAGCTTTGCTTTTTGTGGAATTCTCATAAAGCTCAATTTCAACACAGTGCGTTTTATGGCAAATATGCTCAGTGTTACGAAACAGGGTTTTCGTGCGAAACGGGTCTAATGGTGATGGTGTGTGAGGTTAGTGACCTGAGTGGAGTTGGTCTCACACAAGAAACTCTCTGCCCATTGATGTTGAGTAAAAGCCTCATCCACATGCTGTTTAGTCCGTATAGCGAACATGTATTTAAAGCCGAAGTTGATGTAAGAGCCTTCCATTTCAAAGCTAACTGAAAATTGCCTTGGTGATGAAGTGTTCTCTGAACGTGGAGTTGGTTGCACTTCAATGGAGCAGTTGCAGCTTTGCTTTGTGGTGTATACGCAATAAACCAGTTTTCACTGCAATGCGTTCTATGACCATTACACACACTGTGATGAAACTGTTTTTTCGTGCGAAACGGGTGTAATGGTGATGGTGTGTGAGGTTAGTGACCTGAGTGGAGTTGGTCACACACAAGAAACATTGTGCCCTTTTGTGTTGAGTAAAAGCCTCATCCACATGCTGTGTTTTGTCCCTATAGCTAACATGTACTTGGTGCTGGAGCTGATGCCAGAGCCTTGCATTTCAAGGCTAGCTGAAAATTGCCTTGGCGATGAAGGTATCTCTGAACGTGGAGTTCATTGCATTTCAATGGAGCAGTTACAGCTTTGCTTTTTGTGGAATTCTCATAAAGCTCAATTTCAACACAGTGCGTTTTATGCCGAATACGCACTTTGTGAACACACAGGGTTTTCGTGCGAAACGGATCTAATGGTAAGGGTGTGTGAGGTTAGTGACTTGAGCGGAGTTGGTCTCACACAAGAAACATTGTGCCCTTTCGTGTTGAAGAAAAGCTACATCCACATGCTGTGTTGTGTCCCTATAGCTTGCATGTACTTAGTGCTGGAGCTGATGCCATTGCCTTGCATTTCAAGGCTAGCTGAAAATTGCCTTGGCGATGAAGGTATCTCTGAACGTGGAGTTCATTGCATTTCAATGGAGCAGTTACTGCTTTGCTTTGTCTGGAATCGTATAAAGCTCAATTTTCACACAGTGCGTTTTAAGGCAAATACGCACAGAGTTACAAAGCAGGGTTTTCGTGCGAAACGGGTCTAATGGTGTAAGTGTGTGACGTTAGCGACTTGAGTGGAGTTGGTCTCACACAAGAAACATTGTGCCTTTCGTGTTGAGTAACAGCCTCATCCACATGCTGTGCTGTGTCCCTATAACTAACATGTACTTGGTGCTGGAGCTGATGCCAGAGCCTTGCATTTCAAGGCTAGCTGAAAATTGCCTTGGCGATGGAAGTATCTCTGAACATGGAGTTCGTTGCATTTCAATGGAGCAGTTGCAGCTTTGCTTTGTGTGGAATTCTCATAAAGCTCAATTTCAACACAGTGCGTTTTATTGCAAATATGCTCAGTGTTACGAAACAGGGTTTTCGTGCGAAACGGGTCTAATGGTGATGGTGTGTGAGATTAGTGACCTGAGTGGAGTTGGTCTCACACAAGAAACTCTCTGCACATTGATGTTGAGTAAAGGCCTCATCCACATGCTGTGTGGTGTTCGTATAGAGAACATGTATTTAAAGCCGAAGTTGATGTAAGAGCCTTCCATTTCAAAGCTATCTGAAAATTGCCTTGGTGATGAAGTGTTCTCTGAACGTGGAGTTTGTTGCACTTCAATGGAGCAGTTACAGCTTTGCTCTGTGGTGTTTACGCAATAAACCGGTTTTCACTGCAATGCGTTCTATGACCATTACACACACTGTGACGAAACTGGTTTTTCGTGCGAAATGGGTGTAATGGTGATGGTGTGTGAGGTTAGTGACCTGAGTGGAGTTGGTCTCACACAAGAAACTCTCTGCCCATTGATGTTGAGTAAAGGCCTCATCCACATGCTGTGTTGTGTCCCTATAGTTAACATGTACTTGGTGCTGGAGCTGATGCCAGAGCCTTGCATTTCAAGGCTAGCTGAAAATTGCCTTGGCGATGAAGGTATCTCTGAACGTGGAGTTCATTGCATTTCAATGGAGCAGTTACTGCTTTGCTTTGTCTGGAATCATATAAAGCTCAATTTCAACACAGTGCGTTTTATGGCAAATACGCACAGAGTTACAAAGCAGGGTTTTCATGCGAAACGGGTCTAATGGTGTAAGTGTATGAGATTAGTGTCGTGAGTGGAGTTGGTCTCACACAAGAAACATTGTGCCATTTAGTGTTGAGTAAAAGCCTCGTCCACATGCTGTTTTGTGTCCCTATAGCTAACATGTACTTGGTGCTGGAGCTGATGCCAGAGCCTTGCATTTCAAGGCTAGCTGAAAATTGCCTTGGCGATGAAGGTATCTCTGAACGTGGAGTTCATTGCATTTCAATGGAGCAGTTACAGCTTTGCTTTTTGTGGAATTCTCATAAAGCTCAATTTCAACACAGTGCGTTTTCTGCCAAATACGCACAGTGTGAACTCACAGGGTTTTCGTGCGAAACGGATCTAATGGTAATGGTGTGTGAGGTTAGTGACTTGAGTGGAGTTGGTCTCACACAAGAAACATTGTGCCCTTTCGTGTTGAAGAAAAGCTACATCCACATGCTGTGCTGTGTCCCTATAGCTCACATGTCCTTGGTGCTGGAGCTGATGTAAGAGCCTTGCATTTCAAGGCTAGCTGAAAATTGCCTTGGCGATGGAAGTATCTCTGAACATGGATTTCGTTGCATTTCAATGGAGCAGTTGCAGCTTTGCTTTGTCTGGAATTCTCATAAAGCTCAATTTCAACACAGTGCGTTTTACGGCAAATATGCTCAGTGTTACGAAATAGGGTTTTCGTGCGAAATGGGTCTAATGGTGATGGTTTGTGAGATTAGTGTCGTGAGTGGAGTTGGTCTCACACAAGAAACATTGTGCCCTTTCGTGTTGAGTAAAAGCCTCATCCACATGCTGTGTTGTGTCCCTATAGCTAACATGTACTTGGTGCTGGAGCTGATGCCAGAGCCTTGCATTTCAAGGCTAGCTGAAAATTGCCTTGGCGATGGAAGTATCTCTGAACATGGAGTTCGTTGCATTTCAATGGAGCAGTTGCAGCTTTGCTTTGTGTGGAATTCTCATAAAGCTCAATTTCAACACAGTGCGTTTTATTGCAAATATGCTCAGTGTTACGAAACAGGGTTTTCGTGCGAAACGGGTCTAATGGTGATGGTGTGTGAGATTAGTGACCTGAGTGGAGTTGGTCTCACACAAGAAACTCTCTGCACATTGATGTTGAGTAAAGGCCTCATCCACATGCTGTGTGGTGTTCGTATAGAGAACATGTATTTAAAGCCGAAGTTGATGTAAGAGCCTTCCATTTCAAAGCTATCTGAAAATTGCCTTGGTGATGAAGTGTTCTCTGAACGTGGAGTTGGTTGCACTTCAATGGAGCAGTTACAGCTTTGCTCTGTGGTGTTTACGCAATAAACCGGTTTTCACTGCAATGCGTTCTATGACCATTACACACACTGTGACGAAACTGGTTTTTCGTGCGAAACGGGTGTAATGGTGATGGTGTGTGAGGTTAGTGACCTGAGTGGAGTTGGTCTCACACAAGAAACTCTCTGCCCATTGATGTTGAGTAAAGGCCTCATCCACATGCTGTGTTGTGTCCGTATAGCTACCATGTATTTAAAGCCGAAGTTGAAGGAAGAGACCTGCATTTCAAGGCTAGCTGAAAATTGCCTTGGCGATGAAGGTATCTCTGAACGTGGAGTTCGTTGCATTTCAATGGAGCAGTTACAGCTTTGCTTTGTCTGGAATTCTCATAAAGCTCAATATAACACAGTGCGTTTTATGACAAATATGCACAATGTGACCAAACAAGGTTTTTGTGCCAAACGGGTCTAATGGTGTAGGTGTGTGAGATTAGTGACCTGAGTGGAGTTGGTCTCACACAAGAAACATTGTGCCCATTGATGTTGAGTAAAAGCCTCATCCACATGCTGTGTTGTGTCCCTATAGCTAACATATACTTGGTGCTGGAGCTGATGCCAGAGCCTTGCATTTCAAGGCTAGCTGAAAATTGCCTTCCCGATGAAGGTATCTCTGAACGTGGAGTTCATTGCATTTCAATGGAGCAGTTACAGCTTTGCTTTGTCTGGAATTCTCATAAAGCTCAATTTCAACAAGTGCGTTTTATGCCAAATACGCACAGTGTGAACACACAGCGTTTTCGTGCGAAACGGATCTAATGGTAATGGTGTGTGAGGTTAGTGACTTGAGTGGAGTTGGTCTCACACAAGAAACATTGTGCCATTTAGTGTTGAAGAAAAGCTACATCCACATGCTGTGCTGTGTCCGTATAGCTTGCATGTACTTAGTGCTTAAGCTGATGCCATTGCCTTGCATTTCAAGGCTAGCTGAAAATTGCCTTGGCGATGAAGGTATCTCTGAACGTGGAGTTCATTGCATTTCAATGGAGCAGTTACTGCTTTGCTTTGTCTGGAATCGTATAAAGCTCGATTTTCACACAGTGCGTTTTATGGCAAATACGCACATAGTTACAAAGCAGGGTTTTCATGCGAAACGGGTCTAATGGTGTAAGTGTGTGAGGTTAGTGACTTGAGTGGAGTTGGTCTCACACAAGAAACATTGTGCCTTTCGTGTTGAGTAACAGCCTCATCCACATGCTGTGCTGTGTCCCTATAACTAACATGTACTTGGTGCTGGAGCTGATGCCAGAGCCTTGCATTTCAAGGCTAGCTGAAAATTGCCTTGGCGATGGAAGTATCTCTGAAGATGGAGTTCGTTGCATTTCAATGGAGCAGTTGCAGCTTTGCTTTGTCTGGAATTCTCATAAAGCTCAATTTCAACACAGTGCGTTTTATGGCAAATATGCTCAGTGTTACGAAACAGGGTTTTCGTATGAAACGGGTCTAATGGTGATGGTGTGTGAGGTTAGTGACCTGAGTGGAGTTGGTCTCACACAAGAAACTCTCTGCCAATGGATGTTGAGTAAAAGCCTCATCCACATGCTGTGTTGTGTCCGTATAGCTACCATGTATTTAAAGCTGAAGTTGAAGGAAGAGACCTGCATTTCAAGGCTAGCTGAAAATTGCCTTGGCGATGAAGGTATCTCTGAACGTGGAGTTCATTGCATTTCAATGGAGCAGTTACTGCTTTGCTTTGTCTGGAATCGTATAAAGCTCAATTTTCACACAGTGCGTTTCATGGCAAATACGCACAGAGTTATAAACCAGGGTTTTCGTGCGAAACGGGTCTAATGGTGATGGTGTGTGAGATTAGTGTTGTGAGTGGAGTTGGTCTCACACAAGAAACTCTCTGCCCATTGATGTTGAGTAAAAGCCTCATCCACATGCTGTGTTGTGTCCCTATAGCTAACATATACTTGGTGCTGGAGCTGATGCCAGAGCCTTGCATTTCAAGGCTAGCTGAAAATTGCCTTGGCGATGAAGGTATCTATGAACGTGGAGTTCGTTGCATTTCAATGGAGCAGTTACAGCTTTGCTTTGTCTGGAATTCTCATAAAGCTCAATTTCAACACAGTGCGTTTTATGACAAATATGCACAATGTGACCAAACAGGGTTTTCGTGCGAAACGGGTCTAATGGTGATGGTGTGTGAGATTAGTGACCTGAGTGGAGTTGGTCTCACACAAGAAACTCTCTGCCCATTGATGTTGAGTAAAAGCCTCATCCACATGCTGTGTTGTGTCCCTATAGCTAACATATACTTGGTGCTGGAGCTGATGCCAGAGCCTTGCATTTCAAGGCTAGCTGAAAATTGCCTTGGCGATGAAGGTATCTCTGAACGTGGAGTTCATTGCATTTCAATGGAGCAGTTACAGCTTTGCTTTGTCTGGAATCGTATAAAGTTCAATTTTACACAGTGCGTTTTAAGGCAAATACGCACAGAGTTACAAAGCAGGGTTTTCGTGCGAAACGGGTCTAATGGTGATGGTGTGTGAGATTAGTGTCGTGAGTGGAGTTGGTCTCACACAAGAAACATTGTGCCCTTTCGTGTTGAAGAAAAGCTACATCCACATGCTGTGCTGTGTCCCTATAGCTTGCATGTACTTAGTGCTGGAGCTGATGCCATTGCCTTGCATTTCAAGGCTAGCTGAAAATTGCCTTGGCGATGAAGGTATCTCTGAACGTTGAGTTCATTGCATTTCAATGGAGCAGTTACAACTTTGCTTTGTCTGGAATTCTCATAAAGCTCAATTTCAACACAGTGCGTTTTATGACAAATATGCACAGTGTTACGAAACAGGGTTTTCGTGCGAAACGGGTCTAATGGTGATCTGTGTGAGGTTAGCGACTTGAGTGGAGTTGGTCTCACACAAGAAACATTGTGCCTTTCGTGTTAACAGCCTCATCCACATGCTGTGCTGTGTCCCTATAGCTAACATGTACTTGGTGCTGGAGCAGATGCCAGAGCCTTGCATTTCAAGGCTAGCTGAAAATTGCCTTGGCGATGGAAGCATCTCTGAACATGGATTTCGTTGCATTTCAATGGAGCAGTTGCAGCTTTGCTTTGTGTGGAATTCTCATAAAGCTCAATTTCAACACAGTGCGTTTTATGGCAAATATACTCAGTGTTACGAAACAGGGTTTTCGTGCGAAACGGGTCTAATGGTGATGGTGTGTGAGGTTAGTGAACTGAGTGGAGTTGGTCTCACACAAGAAACTCTCTGCCCATTGATGTTGAGTAAAAGCCTCATCCACATGCTGTGTTGTGTCCGTATAGCTACCATGTATTTAAAGCTGAAGTTGAAGGAAGAGACCTGCATTTCAAGGCTAGCTGAAAATTGCCTTGGCGATGGAAGTATCTCTGAACGTGGAGTTCGTTGCATTTCAATGGAGCAGTTACAGCTTTGCTTTGTCTGGAATTCTCATAAAGCTCAATTTCAACACAGTGCGTTTTATGACAAATATGCTCAGTGTTACGAAACAGGGTTTTCGTGCGAAACGGGTCTAATGGTGATGGTGTGTGAGATTAGTGACCTGAGTGGAGTTGGTCTCACACAAGAAACATTGTGCCCTTTTGTGTTGAGTAAAAGCCTCATCCACATGCTGTGTTGTGTTCGTATAGCGAACATGTATTTAAAGCCGAAGTTGATGTAAGAGCCTTCCATTTCAAAGCTATCTGAAAATTGCCTTGGTGATGAAGTGTTCTCTGAACGTGGAGTTTGTTGCACTTCAATGGAGCAGTTACACCTTTGCTTTGTGGTGTATACGCAATAAACCGGTTTTCACTGCAATGCGTTCTATGACCATTACACACACTGTGACGAAACTGGTTTTTCGTGCGAAACGGGTGTAATGGTGATTTTGTGTGAGGTTAGTGACCTGAGTGGAGTTGGTCTCACACAAGAAACTCTCTGCCCATTGATGTTGAGTAAAGGCCTCATCCACATGCTGTTTAGTCCATATAGCGAACATGTATTTAAAGCCGAAGTTGAAGGAAGAGACCTGCATTTCAAGGCTAGCTGAAAATTGCCTTGGCGATGGAAGTATCTCTGAACGTGGAGTTCGTTGCATTTCAATGGAGCAGTTACAGCTTTGCTTTGTCTGGAATTCTCATAAAGCTCAATTTCAACACAGTGCGTTTTATGGCAAATATGCACAGTGTGACCAAACAGGGTTTTCGTGCGAAACGGTTCTAATGCTGAAGGTGTGTGAGGTTAGTGACCTGAGTGGAGTTGGTCTCACACAAGAAACTCTCTGCCAATTGATGTTGAGTAAAAGCCTCATCCACATGCTGTGTTGTGTCCATATAGCTTGCATGTACTTGGTGCTGGAGCTGATGCCAGAGCCTTGCATTTCAAGGCTAGCTGAAAATTGCCTTGGCGATGAAGGTATCTCTGAACATGGAGTTCATTGCATTTCAATGGAGCAGTTACTGCTTTGCTTTGTCTGGAATCGTATAAAGCTCAATTTTCACACAGTGCGTTTTAAGGCAAATACGCACAGAGTTACAAAGCAGGATTTTCGTGCGAAACGGGTCTAATGGTGATGGTGTATGAGATTAGTGTCGTGAGTGGAGTTGGTCTCACACAAGAAACATTGTGCCCTTTCGTGTTGAAGAAAAGCTACATCCACATGCTGTGCTGTGTCCCTATAGCTTGCACGTACTTAGTGCTGGAGCTGATGCCATTGCCTTGCATTTCAAGGCTAGCTGAAAATTGCCTTGGCGATGAAGGTATCTCTGAACGTGGAGTTCATTGCATTTCAATGGAGCAGTTACAGCTTTGCTTTGTCTGGAATTCTCATAAAGCTCAAATTCAAAACAGTGCCTTTTATGACTAATATGCACAGTGTGACCAAAAGGGTTTTCGTGCGAAACGGGTCTAATGGTGATGGTGTGTGAGGTTAGCGACTTGAGTGGAGTTGGTCTCACACAAGAAACGTTGTGCCTTTCGTGTTGAGTAACAGCCTCATCCACATGCTGTACTGTGTCCCTATAGCTAACATGTACTTGGTGCTGGAGCAGATGCCAGAGCCTTGCATTTCAAGGCTAGCTGAAAATTGCCTTGGCGATGGAAGTATCTCTGAACATGGATTTCGTTGCATTTCAATGGAGCAGTTGCAGCTTTGCTTTTTGTGGAATTCTCATAAAGCTCAATTTCAACACAGTGCGTTTTATGGCAAATATGCTCAGTGTTACGAAACAGGGTTTTCGTGCGAAACGGGTCTAATGGTGATGGTGTGTGAGGTTAGTGACCTGAGTGGAGTTGGTCTCACACAAGAAACTCTCTGCCCATTGATGTTGAGTAAAAGCCTCATCCACATGCTGTTTAGTCCGTATAGCGAACATGTATTTAAAGCCGAAGTTGATGTAAGAGCCTTCCATTTCAAAGCTAACTGAAAATTGCCTTGGTGATAAAGTGTTCTCTGAACGTGGAGTTGGTTGTACTTCAATGGAGCAGTTGCAGCTTTGCTTTGTGGTGTATACGCAATAAACCAGTTTTCACTGCAATGCGTTCTATGACCATTACACACACTGTGATGAAACTGTTTTTTCGTGCGAAACGGGTGTAATGGTGATGGTGTGAGGGGGTTAGTGACCTGAGTGGAGTTGGTCACACACAAGAAACATTGTGCCCTTTTGTGTTGAATAAAGCCTCATCCACATGCTGTGTTGTGTCCCTATAGTTAACATGTACTTGGTGCTGGAGCTGATGCCAGAGCCTTGCATTTCAAGGCTAGCTGAAAATTGCCTTGGCGATGAAGGTATCTCTGAACGTGGAGTTCATTGCATTTCAATGGAGCAGTTACTGCTTTGCTTTGTCTGGATCTTATAAAGCTCAATTTCAACACAGTGCGTTTTATGCCAAATACGCACAGAGTTAAAAAGCAGGGTTTTCATGCCAAACGGGTCTAATGGTGTAAGTGTATGAGATTAGTGTCGTGAGTGGAGTTGGTCTCACACTAGAAACATTGTGCCATTTAGTGTTGAAGAAAAGCTACATTTACATGCTGTGCTGTGTCCCTATAGCTAACATGTACTTGGTGCTGGAGCTGATGCCAGAGCCTTGCATTTCAAGGCTAGCTGAAAATTGCCTTGGCGATGAAGGTATCTCTGAACGTGGAGTTCATTGCATTTCAATGGAGCAGTTACAGCTTTGCTTTTTGTGGAATTCTCATAAAGCTCAATTTCAACACAGTGCGTTTTATGCCAAATACGCACAGTGTGAACACACAGGGTTTTCGTGCGAAACGGATCTAATGGTAATGGTGTGTGAGGTTAGTGACTTGAGTGGAGTTGGTCTCACACAAGAAACATTGTGCCCTTTCGTGTTGAAGAAAAGCTACAACCACATGCTGTGCTGTGTCCCTATAGCTCACATGTCCTTGGTGCTGGAGCTGATGTCAGAGCCTTGGATTTCAAGGCTAGCTGAAAATTGCCTTGGCGATGGAAGTATCTCTGAACATGGATTTCGTTGCATTTCAATGGAGCAGTTGCAGCTTTGCTTTGTCTGGAATTCTCATAAAGCTCAATTTCAACAAGTGCGTTTTATGCCAAATACGCACAGTGTGAACACACAGCGTTTTCGTGCGAAACGGATCTAATGGTAATGGTGTGTGAGGTTAGTGACTTGAGTGGAGTTGGTCTCACACAAGAAACATTGTGCCCTTTCGTGTTGAAGAAAAGCTACATCCACATGCTGTGCTGTGTCCGTATAGCTTGCATGTACTTAGTGCTTAAGCTGATGCCATTGCCTTGCATTTCAAGGCTAGCTGAAAATTGCCTTGGCGATGAAGGTATCTCTGAACGTGGAGTTCATTGCATTTCAATGGAGCAGTTACTGCTTTGCTTTGTCTGGAATCGTATAAAGCTCGATTTTCACACAGTGCGTTTTATGGCAAATACGCACATAGTTACAAAGCAGGGTTTTCATGCGAAACGGGTCTAATGGTGTAAGTGTGTGAGGTTAGTGACTTGAGTGGAGTTGGTCTCACACAAGAAACATTGTGCCTTTCGTGTTGAGTAACAGCCTCATCCACATGCTGTGCTGTGTCCCTATAACTAACATGTACTTGGTGCTGGAGCTGATGCCAGAGCCTTGCATTTCAAGGCTAGCTGAAAATTGCCTTGGCGATGGAAGTATCTCTGAAGATGGAGTTCGTTGCATTTCAATGGAGCAGTTGCAGCTTTGCTTTGTCTGGAATTCTCATAAAGCTCAATTTCAACACAGTGCGTTTTATGGCAAATATGCTCAGTGTTACGAAACAGGGTTTTCGTATGAAGCGGGTCTAATGGTGATGGTGTGTGAGGTTAGTGACCTGAGTGGAGTTGGTCTCACACAAGAAACTCTCTGCCAATGGATGTTGAGTAAAAGCCTCATCCACATGCTGTGTTGTGTCCGTATAGCTACCATGTATTTAAAGCTGAAGTTGATGGAAGAGACCTGCATTTCAAGGCTAGCTGAAAATTGCCTTGGCGATGAAGGTATCTCTGAACGTGGAGTTCATTGCATTTCAATGGAGCAGTTACTGCTTTGCTTTGTCTGGAATCGTATAAAGCTCAATTTTCACACAGTGCGTTTCATGGCAAATACGCACAGAGTTATAAAGCAGGGTTTTCGTGCGAAACGGGTCTAATGGTGATGGTGTGTGAGATTAGTGTTGTGAGTGGAGTTGGTCTCACACAAGAAACTCTCTGCCCATTGATGTTGAGTAAAAGCCTCATCCACATGCTGTGTTGTGTCCCTATAGCTTGCACGTACTTAGTGCTGGAGCTGATGCCATTGCCTTGCATTTCAAGGCTAGCTGAAAATTGCCTTGGCGATGAAGGTATCTCTGAACGTGGAGTTCATTGCATTTCAATGGAGCAGTTACAGCTTTGCTTTGTCTGGAATTCTCATAAAGCTCAAATTCAAAACAGTGCCTTTTATGACTAATATGCACAGTGTGACCAAAAGGGTTTTCGTGCGAAACGGGTCTAATGGTGATGGTGTGTGAGGTTAGCGACTTGAGTGGAGTTGGTCTCACACAAGAAACGTTGTGCCTTTCGTGTTGAGTAACAGCCTCATCCACATGCTGTACTGTGTCCCTATAGCTAACATGTACTTGGTGCTGGAGCAGATGCCAGAGCCTTGCATTTCAAGGCTAGCTGAAAATTGCCTTGGCGATGGAAGTATCTCTGAACATGGATTTCGTTGCATTTCAATGGAGCAGTTGCAGCTTTGCTTTTTGTGGAATTCTCATAAAGCTCAATTTCAACACAGTGCGTTTTATGGCAAATATGCTCAGTGTTACGAAACAGGGTTTTCGTGCGAAACGGGTCTAATGGTGATGGTGTGTGAGGTTAGTGACCTGAGTGGAGTTGGTCTCACACAAGAAACTCTCTGCCCATTGATGTTGAGTAAAAGCCTCATCCACATGCTGTTTAGTCCGTATAGCGAACATGTATTTAAAGCCGAAGTTGATGTAAGAGCCTTCCATTTCAAAGCTAACTGAAAATTGCCTTGGTGATAAAGTGTTCTCTGAACGTGGAGTTGGTTGTACTTCAATGGAGCAGTTGCAGCTTTGCTTTGTGGTGTATACGCAATAAACCAGTTTTCACTGCAATGCGTTCTATGACCATTACACACACTGTGATGAAACTGTTTTTTCGTGCGAAACGGGTGTAATGGTGATGGTGTGAGGGGGTTAGTGACCTGAGTGGAGTTGGTCACACACAAGAAACATTGTGCCCTTTTGTGTTGAATAAAGCCTCATCCACATGCTGTGTTGTGTCCCTATAGTTAACATGTACTTGGTGCTGGAGCTGATGCCAGAGCCTTGCATTTCAAGGCTAGCTGAAAATTGCCTTGGCGATGAAGGTATCTCTGAACGTGGAGTTCATTGCATTTCAATGGAGCAGTTACTGCTTTGCTTTGTCTGGATCTTATAAAGCTCAATTTCAACACAGTGCGTTTTATGCCAAATACGCACAGAGTTAAAAAGCAGGGTTTTCATGCCAAACGGGTCTAATGGTGTAAGTGTATGAGATTAGTGTCGTGAGTGGAGTTGGTCTCACACTAGAAACATTGTGCCATTTAGTGTTGAAGAAAAGCTACATTTACATGCTGTGCTGTGTCCCTATAGCTAACATGTACTTGGTGCTGGAGCTGATGCCAGAGCCTTGCATTTCAAGGCTAGCTGAAAATTGCCTTGGCGATGAAGGTATCTCTGAACGTGGAGTTCATTGCATTTCAATGGAGCAGTTACAGCTTTGCTTTTTGTGGAATTCTCATAAAGCTCAATTTCAACACAGTGCGTTTTATGCCAAATACGCACAGTGTGAACACACAGGGTTTTCGTGCGAAACGGATCTAATGGTAATGGTGTGTGAGGTTAGTGACTTGAGTGGAGTTGGTCTCACACAAGAAACATTGTGCCCTTTCGTGTTGAAGAAAAGCTACAACCACATGCTGTGCTGTGTCCCTATAGCTCACATGTCCTTGGTGCTGGAGCTGATGTCAGAGCCTTGGATTTCAAGGCTAGCTGAAAATTGCCTTGGCGATGGAAGTATCTCTGAACATGGATTTCGTTGCATTTCAATGGAGCAGTTGCAGCTTTGCTTTGTCTGGAATTCTCATAAAGCTCAATTTCAACAAGTGCGTTTTATGCCAAATACGCACAGTGTGAACACACAGCGTTTTCGTGCGAAACGGATCTAATGGTAATGGTGTGTGAGGTTAGTGACTTGAGTGGAGTTGGTCTCACACAAGAAACATTGTGCCCTTTCGTGTTGAAGAAAAGCTACATCCACATGCTGTGCTGTGTCCGTATAGCTTGCATGTACTTAGTGCTTAAGCTGATGCCATTGCCTTGCATTTCAAGGCTAGCTGAAAATTGCCTTGGCGATGAAGGTATCTCTGAACGTGGAGTTCATTGCATTTCAATGGAGCAGTTACTGCTTTGCTTTGTCTGGAATCGTATAAAGCTCGATTTTCACACAGTGCGTTTTATGGCAAATACGCACATAGTTACAAAGCAGGGTTTTCATGCGAAACGGGTCTAATGGTGTAAGTGTGTGAGGTTAGTGACTTGAGTGGAGTTGGTCTCACACAAGAAACATTGTGCCTTTCGTGTTGAGTAACAGCCTCATCCACATGCTGTGCTGTGTCCCTATAACTAACATGTACTTGGTGCTGGAGCTGATGCCAGAGCCTTGCATTTCAAGGCTAGCTGAAAATTGCCTTGGCGATGGAAGTATCTCTGAAGATGGAGTTCGTTGCATTTCAATGGAGCAGTTGCAGCTTTGCTTTGTCTGGAATTCTCATAAAGCTCAATTTCAACACAGTGCGTTTTATGGCAAATATGCTCAGTGTTACGAAACAGGGTTTTCGTATGAAGCGGGTCTAATGGTGATGGTGTGTGAGGTTAGTGACCTGAGTGGAGTTGGTCTCACACAAGAAACTCTCTGCCAATGGATGTTGAGTAAAAGCCTCATCCACATGCTGTGTTGTGTCCGTATAGCTACCATGTATTTAAAGCTGAAGTTGATGGAAGAGACCTGCATTTCAAGGCTAGCTGAAAATTGCCTTGGCGATGAAGGTATCTCTGAACGTGGAGTTCATTGCATTTCAATGGAGCAGTTACTGCTTTGCTTTGTCTGGAATCGTATAAAGCTCAATTTTCACACAGTGCGTTTCATGGCAAATACGCACAGAGTTATAAAGCAGGGTTTTCGTGCGAAACGGGTCTAATGGTGATGGTGTGTGAGATTAGTGTTGTGAGTGGAGTTGGTCTCACACAAGAAACTCTCTGCCCATTGATGTTGAGTAAAAGCCTCATCCACATGCTGTGTTGTGTCCCTATAGCTTGCACGTACTTAGTGCTGGAGCTGATGCCATTGCCTTGCATTTCAAGGCTAGCTGAAAATTGCCTTGGCGATGAAGGTATCTCTGAACGTGGAGTTCATTGCATTTCAATGGAGCAGTTACAGCTTTGCTTTGTCTGGAATTCTCATAAAGCTCAAATTCAAAACAGTGCCTTTTATGACTAATATGCACAGTGTGACCAAAAGGGTTTTCGTGCGAAACGGGTCTAATGGTGATGGTGTGTGAGGTTAGCGACTTGAGTGGAGTTGGTCTCACACAAGAAACGTTGTGCCTTTCGTGTTGAGTAACAGCCTCATCCACATGCTGTACTGTGTCCCTATAGCTAACATGTACTTGGTGCTGGAGCAGATGCCAGAGCCTTGCATTTCAAGGCTAGCTGAAAATTGCCTTGGCGATGGAAGTATCTCTGAACATGGATTTCGTTGCATTTCAATGGAGCAGTTGCAGCTTTGCTTTTTGTGGAATTCTCATAAAGCTCAATTTCAACACAGTGCGTTTTATGGCAAATATGCTCAGTGTTACGAAACAGGGTTTTCGTGCGAAACGGGTCTAATGGTGATGGTGTGTGAGGTTAGTGACCTGAGTGGAGTTGGTCTCACACAAGAAACTCTCTGCCCATTGATGTTGAGTAAAAGCCTCATCCACATGCTGTTTAGTCCGTATAGCGAACATGTATTTAAAGCCGAAGTTGATGTAAGAGCCTTCCATTTCAAAGCTAACTGAAAATTGCCTTGGTGATAAAGTGTTCTCTGAACGTGGAGTTGGTTGTACTTCAATGGAGCAGTTGCAGCTTTGCTTTGTGGTGTATACGCAATAAACCAGTTTTCACTGCAATGCGTTCTATGACCATTACACACACTGTGATGAAACTGTTTTTTCGTGCGAAACGGGTGTAATGGTGATGGTGTGAGGGGGTTAGTGACCTGAGTGGAGTTGGTCACACACAAGAAACATTGTGCCCTTTTGTGTTGAATAAAGCCTCATCCACATGCTGTGTTGTGTCCCTATAGTTAACATGTACTTGGTGCTGGAGCTGATGCCAGAGCCTTGCATTTCAAGGCTAGCTGAAAATTGCCTTGGCGATGAAGGTATCTCTGAACGTGGAGTTCATTGCATTTCAATGGAGCAGTTACTGCTTTGCTTTGTCTGGATCTTATAAAGCTCAATTTCAACACAGTGCGTTTTATGCCAAATACGCACAGAGTTAAAAAGCAGGGTTTTCATGCCAAACGGGTCTAATGGTGTAAGTGTATGAGATTAGTGTCGTGAGTGGAGTTGGTCTCACACTAGAAACATTGTGCCATTTAGTGTTGAAGAAAAGCTACATTTACATGCTGTGCTGTGTCCCTATAGCTAACATGTACTTGGTGCTGGAGCTGATGCCAGAGCCTTGCATTTCAAGGCTAGCTGAAAATTGCCTTGGCGATGAAGGTATCTCTGAACGTGGAGTTCATTGCATTTCAATGGAGCAGTTACAGCTTTGCTTTTTGTGGAATTCTCATAAAGCTCAATTTCAACACAGTGCGTTTTATGCCAAATACGCACAGTGTGAACACACAGGGTTTTCGTGCGAAACGGATCTAATGGTAATGGTGTGTGAGGTTAGTGACTTGAGTGGAGTTGGTCTCACACAAGAAACATTGTGCCCTTTCGTGTTGAAGAAAAGCTACAACCACATGCTGTGCTGTGTCCCTATAGCTCACATGTCCTTGGTGCTGGAGCTGATGTCAGAGCCTTGGATTTCAAGGCTAGCTGAAAATTGCCTTGGCGATGGAAGTATCTCTGAACATGGATTTCGTTGCATTTCAATGGAGCAGTTGCAGCTTTGCTTTGTCTGGAATTCTCATAAAGCTCAATTTCAACAAGTGCGTTTTATGCCAAATACGCACAGTGTGAACACACAGCGTTTTCGTGCGAAACGGATCTAATGGTAATGGTGTGTGAGGTTAGTGACTTGAGTGGAGTTGGTCTCACACAAGAAACATTGTGCCCTTTCGTGTTGAAGAAAAGCTACATCCACATGCTGTGCTGTGTCCGTATAGCTTGCATGTACTTAGTGCTTAAGCTGATGCCATTGCCTTGCATTTCAAGGCTAGCTGAAAATTGCCTTGGCGATGAAGGTATCTCTGAACGTGGAGTTCATTGCATTTCAATGGAGCAGTTACTGCTTTGCTTTGTCTGGAATCGTATAAAGCTCGATTTTCACACAGTGCGTTTTATGGCAAATACGCACATAGTTACAAAGCAGGGTTTTCATGCGAAACGGGTCTAATGGTGTAAGTGTGTGAGGTTAGTGACTTGAGTGGAGTTGGTCTCACACAAGAAACATTGTGCCTTTCGTGTTGAGTAACAGCCTCATCCACATGCTGTGCTGTGTCCCTATAACTAACATGTACTTGGTGCTGGAGCTGATGCCAGAGCCTTGCATTTCAAGGCTAGCTGAAAATTGCCTTGGCGATGGAAGTATCTCTGAAGATGGAGTTCGTTGCATTTCAATGGAGCAGTTGCAGCTTTGCTTTGTCTGGAATTCTCATAAAGCTCAATTTCAACACAGTGCGTTTTATGGCAAATATGCTCAGTGTTACGAAACAGGGTTTTCGTATGAAGCGGGTCTAATGGTGATGGTGTGTGAGGTTAGTGACCTGAGTGGAGTTGGTCTCACACAAGAAACTCTCTGCCAATGGATGTTGAGTAAAAGCCTCATCCACATGCTGTGTTGTGTCCGTATAGCTACCATGTATTTAAAGCTGAAGTTGATGGAAGAGACCTGCATTTCAAGGCTAGCTGAAAATTGCCTTGGCGATGAAGGTATCTCTGAACGTGGAGTTCATTGCATTTCAATGGAGCAGTTACTGCTTTGCTTTGTCTGGAATCGTATAAAGCTCAATTTTCACACAGTGCGTTTCATGGCAAATACGCACAGAGTTATAAAGCAGGGTTTTCGTGCGAAACGGGTCTAATGGTGATGGTGTGTGAGATTAGTGTTGTGAGTGGAGTTGGTCTCACACAAGAAACTCTCTGCCCATTGATGTTGAGTAAAAGCCTCATCCACATGCTGTGTTGTGTCCCTATAGCTAACATATACTTGGTGCTGGAGCTGATGCCAGAGCCTTGCATTTCAAGGCTAGCTGAAAATTGCCTTGGCGATGAAGCTATCTCTGAACGTGGAGTTCGTTGCATTTCAATGGAGCAGTTACAGCTTTGCTTTGTCTGGAATTCTCATAAAGCTCAATATAACACAGTGCGTTTTATGACAAATATGCACAATGTGACCAAACAGGGTTTTCGTGCGAAACGGGTCTAATGGTGATGGTGTGTGAGATTAGTGACCTGAGTGGAGTTGGTCTCACACAAGAAACTCTCTGCCCATTGATGTTGAGTAAAAGCCTCATCCACATGCTGTGTTGTGTCCCTATAGCTAACATATACTTGGTGCTGGAGCAGATGCCAGAGCCTTGCATTTCAAGGCTAGCTGAAAATTGCCTTGGCGATGAAGGTATCTCTGAACGTGGAGTTCATTGCATTTCAATGGAGCAGTTACAGCTTTGCTTTGTCTGGAATCGTATAAAGTTCAATTTTACACAGTGCGTTTTATGGCAAATACGCACAGAGTTACAAAGCTGGGTTTTCGTGCGAAACGGATCTAATGGTGATGGTGTGTGAGATTAGTGTCGTGAGTGGAGTTGGTCTCACACAAGAAACATTGTGCCCTTTCGTGTTGAAGAAAAGCTACATTTACATGCTGTGCTGTGTCCCTATAGCTTGCATGTACTTAGTGCTGGAGCTGATGCCATTGCCTTGCATTTCAAGGCTAGCTGAAAATTGCCTTGGCGATGAAGGTATCTCTGAACGTGGAGTTCATTGCATTTCAATGGAGCAGTTACAGCTTTGCTTTGTGTGGAATTCTCATAAAGCTCAATTTCAACACAGTGCGTTTTATGACAAATATGCACAGTGTTACGAAACAGGGTTTTCGTGCGAAACTGGTCTAATGGTGATCTGTGTGAGGTTAGCGACTTGAGTGGAGTTGGTCTCACACAAGAAACATTGTGCCTTTCGTGTTAACAGCCTCATCCACATGCTGTGCTGTGTCCCTATAGCTAACATGTACTTGGTGCTGGAGCAGATGCCAGAGCCTTGCATTTCAAGGCTAGCTGAAAATTGCCTTGGCGATGGAAGCATCTCTGAACATGGATTTCGTTGCATTTCAATGGACAGTTGCAGCTTTGCTTTGTGTGGAATTCTCATAAAGCTCAATTTCAACACAGTGCGTTTTATGGCAAATATACTCAGTGTTACGAAACAGGGTTTTCGTGCGAAACGGGTCTAATGGTGATGGTGTGTGAGGTTAGTGACCTGAGTGGAGTTGGTCTCACACAAGAAACTCTCTGCCCATTGATGTTGAGTAAAAGCCTCATCCACATGCTGTGTTGTGTCCGTATAGCTACCATGTATTTAAAGCTGAAGTTGAAGGAAGAGACCTGCATTTCAAGGCTAGCTGAAAATTGCCTTGGCGATGGAAGTATCTCTGAACGTGGAGTTCGTTGCATTTCAATGGAGCAGTTACAGCTTTGCTTTGTCTGGAATTCTCATAAAGCTCAATTTCAACACAGTGCGTTTTATGACAAATATGCTCAGTGTTACGAAACAGGGTTTTCGTGCGAAACGGGTCTAATGGTGATGGTGTGTGAGATTAGTGACCTGAGTGGAGTTGGTCTCACACAAGAAACATTGTGCCCTTTTGTGTTGAGTAAAAGCCTCATCCACATGCTGTGTTGTGTTCGTATAGCGAACATGTATTTAAAGCCGAAGTTGATGTAAGAGCCTTCCATTTCAAAGCTATCTGAAAATTGCCTTGGTGATGAAGTGTTCTCTGAACGTGGAGTTTGTTGCACTTCAATGGAGCAGTTACACCTTTGCTTTGTGGTGTATACGCAATAAACCGGTTTTCACTGCAATGCGTTCTATGACCATTACACACACTGTGACGAAACTGGTTTTTCGTGCGAAACGGGTGTAATGGTGATTTTGTGTGAGGTTAGTGACCTGAGTGGAGTTGGTCTCACACAAGAAACTCTCTGCCCATTGATGTTGAGTAAAGGCCTCATCCACATGCTGTTTAGTCCATATAGCGAACATGTATTTAAAGCCGAAGTTGAAGGAAGAGACCTGCATTTCAAGGCTAGCTGAAAATTGCCTTGGCGATGGAAGTATCTCTGAACGTGGAGTTCGTTGCATTTCAATGGAGCAGTTACAGCTTTGCTTTGTCTGGAATTCTCATAAAGCTCAATTTCAACACAGTGCGTTTTATGGCAAATATGCACAGTGTGACCAAACAGGGTTTTCGTGCGAAACGGGTCTAATGGTGTAAGTGTATGAGATTAGTGTCGTGAGTGGAGTTGGTCTCACACAAGAAACATTGTGCCATTTAGTGTTGAGTAAAAGCCTCGTCCACATGCTGTTTTGTGTCCCTATAGCTAACATGTACTTGGTGCTGGAGCTGATGCCAGAGCCTTGCATTTCAAGGCTAGCTGAAAATTGCCTTGGCGATGAAGGTATCTCTGAACGTGGAGTTCATTGCATTTCAATGGAGCAGTTACAGCTTTGCTTTTTGTGGAATTCTCATAAAGCTCAATTTCAACACAGTGCGTTTTCTGCCAAATACACACAGTGTGAACACACAGGGTTTTCGTGCGAAACGGATCTAATGGTAATGGTGTGTGAGGTTAGTGACTTGAGTGGAGTTGGTCTCACACAAGAAACATTGTGCCCTTTCGTGTTGAAGAAAAGCTACATCCACATGCTGTGCTGTGTCCCTATAGCTCACATGTCCTTGGTGCTGGAGCTGATGTCAGAGCCTTGCATTTCAAGGCTAGCTGAAAATTGCCTTGGCGATGGAAGTATCTCTGAACATGGATTTCGTTGCATTTCAATGGAGCAGTTGCAGCTTTGCTTTGTCTGGAATTCTCATAAAGCTCAATTTCAACACAGTGCGTTTTACGGCAAATATGCTCAGTGTTACGAAATAGGGTTTTCGTGCGAAATGGGTCTAATGGTGATGGTGTGTGAGATTAGTGTCGTGAGTGGAGTTGGTCTCACACAAGAAACTCTCTGCCCATTGATGTTGAGTAAAAGCCTCATCCACATGCTGTGTTGTGTCCCTATAGCTAACATATACTTGGTGCTGGAGCTGATGCCAGAGCCTTGCATTTCAAGGCTAGCTGAAAATTGCCTTGGCGATGAAGGTATCTCTGAACGTGGAGTTCATTGCATTTCAATGGAGCAGTTACAGCTTTGCTTTGTCTGGAATCGTATAAAGTTCAATTTTACACAGTGCGTTTTATGGCAAATACGCACAGAGTTACAAAGCTGGGTTTTCGTGCGAAACGGATCTAATGGTGATGGTGTGTGAGATTAGTGTCGTGAGTGGAGTTGGTCTCACACAAGAAACATTGTGCCCTTTCGTGTTGAAGAAAAGCTACATTTACATGCTGTGCTGTGTCCCTATAGCTTGCATGTACTTAGTGCTGGAGCTGATGCCATTGCCTTGCATTTCAAGGCTAGCTGAAAATTGCCTTGGCGATGAAGGTATCTCTGAACGTGGAGTTCATTGCATTTCAATGGAGCAGTTACAGCTTTGCTTTGTGTGGAATTCTCATAAAGCTCAATTTCAACACAGTGCGTTTTATGACAAATATGCACAGTGTTACGAAACAGGGTTTTCGTGCGAAACTGGTCTAATGGTGATCTGTGTGAGGTTAGCGACTTGAGTGGAGTTGGTCTCACACAAGAAACATTGTGCCTTTCGTGTTAACAGCCTCATCCACATGCTGTGCTGTGTCCCTATAGCTAACATGTACTTGGTGCTGGAGCAGATGCCAGAGCCTTGCATTTCAAGGCTAGCTGAAAATTGCCTTGGCGATGGAAGCATCTCTGAACATGGATTTCGTTGCATTTCAATGGACAGTTGCAGCTTTGCTTTGTGTGGAATTCTCATAAAGCTCAATTTCAACACAGTGCGTTTTATGGCAAATATACTCAGTGTTACGAAACAGGGTTTTCGTGCGAAACGGGTCTAATGGTGATGGTGTGTGAGGTTAGTGACCTGAGTGGAGTTGGTCTCACACAAGAAACTCTCTGCCCATTGATGTTGAGTAAAAGCCTCATCCACATGCTGTGTTGTGTCCGTATAGCTACCATGTATTTAAAGCTGAAGTTGAAGGAAGAGACCTGCATTTCAAGGCTAGCTGAAAATTGCCTTGGCGATGGAAGTATCTCTGAACGTGGAGTTCGTTGCATTTCAATGGAGCAGTTACAGCTTTGCTTTGTCTGGAATTCTCATAAAGCTCAATTTCAACACAGTGCGTTTTATGACAAATATGCTCAGTGTTACGAAACAGGGTTTTCGTGCGAAACGGGTCTAATGGTGATGGTGTGTGAGATTAGTGACCTGAGTGGAGTTGGTCTCACACAAGAAACATTGTGCCCTTTTGTGTTGAGTAAAAGCCTCATCCACATGCTGTGTTGTGTTCGTATAGCGAACATGTATTTAAAGCCGAAGTTGATGTAAGAGCCTTCCATTTCAAAGCTATCTGAAAATTGCCTTGGTGATGAAGTGTTCTCTGAACGTGGAGTTTGTTGCACTTCAATGGAGCAGTTACACCTTTGCTTTGTGGTGTATACGCAATAAACCGGTTTTCACTGCAATGCGTTCTATGACCATTACACACACCTTGACGAAACTGGTTTTTCGTGCGAAACGGGTGTAATGGTGATTTTGTGTGAGGTTAGTGACCTGAGTGGAGTTGGTCTCACACAAGAAACTCTCTGCCCATTGATGTTGAGTAAAGGCCTCATCCACATGCTGTTTAGTCCATATAGCGAACATGTATTTAAAGCCGAAGTTGAAGGAAGAGACCTGCATTTCAAGGCTAGCTGAAAATTGCCTTGGCGATGGAAGTATCTCTGAACGTGGAGTTCGTTGCATTTCAATGGAGCAGTTACAGCTTTGCTTTGTCTGGAATTCTCATAAAGCTCAATTTCAACACAGTGCGTTTTATGGCAAATATGCACAGTGTGACCAAACAGGGTTTTCGTGCGAAACGGGTCTAATGGTGTAAGTGTATGAGATTAGTGTCGTGAGTGGAGTTGGTCTCACACAAGAAACATTGTGCCATTTAGTGTTGAGTAAAAGCCTCGTCCACATGCTGTTTTGTGTCCCTATAGCTCACATGTCCTTGGTGCTGGAGCTGATGCCAGAGCCTTGCATTTCAAGGCTAGCTGAAAATTGCCTTGGCGATGAAGGTATCTCTGAACGTGGAGTTCATTGCATTTCAATGGAGCAGTTACAGCTTTGCTTTTTGTGGAATTCTCATAAAGCTCAATTTCAACACAGTGCGTTTTCTGCCAAATACGCACAGTGTGAACACACAGGGTTTTCGTGCGAAACGGATCTAATGGTAATGGTGTGTGAGGTTAGTGACTTGAGTGGAGTTGGTCTCACACAAGAAACATTGTGCCCTTTCGTGTTGAAGAAAAGCTACATCCACATGCTGTGCTGTGTCCCTATAGCTCACATGTCCTTGGTGCTGGAGCTGATGTCAGAGCCTTGCATTTCAAGGCTAGCTGAAAATTGCCTTGGCGATGGAAGTATCTCTGAACATGGATTTCGTTGCATTTCAATGGAGCAGTTGCAGCTTTGCTTTGTCTGGAATTCTCATAAAGCTCAATTTCAACACAGTGCGTTTTACGGCAAATATGCTCAGTGTTACGAAATAGGGTTTTCGTGCGAAATGGGTCTAATTGTGATGGTGTGTGAGATTAGTGTCGTGAGTGGAGTTGGTCTCACACTAGAAACATTGTGCCCTTTTGTGTTGAGTAAAAGCCTCATCCACATGCTGTGTTGTGTCCCTATAGCTAACATGTACTTGGTGCTGGAGCTGATGCCATTGCCTTGCATTTCAAGGCTAGCTGAAAATTGCCTTGGCGATGAAGGTATCTCTGAACGTGGAGTTCATTGCATTTCAATGGAGCAGTTACAGCTTTGCTTTTTGTGGAATTCTCATAAAGCTCAATTTCAACACAGTGCATTTTATGCCGAATACGCACAGTGTGAACACACAGGGTTTTCGTGCGAAACGGATCTAATGGTAATGGTGTGTGAGGTTAGTGACTTGAGCGGAGTTGGTCTCACACAAGAAACATTGTGCCCTTTCGTGTTGAAGAAAAGCTACATCCACATGCTGTGTTGTGTCCCTATAGCTTGCATGTACTTAGTGCTGGAGCTGATGCCATTGCCTTGCATTTCAAGGCTAGCTGAAAATTGCCTTGGCGATGAAGGTATCTCTGAACGTGGAGTTCATTGCATTTCAATGGAGCAGTTACTGCTTTGCTTTGTCTGGAATCGTATAAAGCTCGATTTTCACACAGTGCGTTTTAAGGCAAATACGCACATAGTTACAAAGCAGCGTTTTCGTGCGAAACGGGTTTAATGGTGTAAGTGTGTGACGTTAGCGACTTGAGTGGAGTTGGTCTCACACAAGAAACATTGTGCCTTTCGTGTTGAGTAACAGCCTCATCCACATGCTGTGCTGTGTCCCTATAACTAACATGTACTTGGTGCTGGAGCTGATGCCAGAGCCTTGCATTTCAAGGCTAGCTGAAAATTGCCTTGGCGATGAAGGTATCTCTGAACTTGGAGTTCGTTGCACTTCAATGGAGCAGTTACTGCTTTGCTTTGTCTGGAATCGTATAAAGCTCAATTTTCACACAGTGCGTTTTATAGCAAATATGATCAGTGTTACGAAACAGGGTTTTCGTGCGAAACGGGTCTAATGGTGATGGTGTGTGAGATTAGTGTTGTGAGTGGAGTTGGTCTCACACAAGAAACATTGTGCCCTTTCGTGTTGAAGAAAAGCTACATCCACATGCTGTACTGTGTCCCTATCGCTTGCATGTACTTAGTGCTGGAGCTGATGCCATTGCCTTGCATTTCTAGGCTAGCTGAAAATTGCCTTGGCGATGAAGGTATCTCTGAACGTGGAGTTCATTGCATTTCAATGGAGCAGTTACAGCTTTGCTTTGTCTGGAATTCTCATAAAGCTCAATTTCACAACAGTGCGTTATACGCCAAATACGCACAATGTGAACAAACAGGGTTTTCGTGCGAAACGGGTCTAATGGTGTAAGTGTGTGAAGTTAGTGACTTGAGTGGAGTTGGTCTCACACAAGAAACATTGTGCCTTTCGTGTTGAGTAACAGCCTCATCCACATGCTGTGCTGTGTCCCTATAGCTAACATGTACTTGGTGCTGGAGCTGATGCCAGAGCCTTGTATTTCAAGGCTAGCTGAAAATTGCCTTGGCGATGGAAGTATCTCTGAACGTGGAGTTCGTTGCATTTCAATGGAGCAGTTACAGCTTTGCTTTGTGTGGAATTCTCATAAAGCTCAATTTCAACACAGTGCGTTTTATGACAAATATGCTCAGTGTTACGGAACAGGGTTTTCGTGCGAAACGGGTCTAATGGTGATGGTGTGTGAGATTAGTGACCTGAGTGGAGTTGGTCTCACACAAGAAACTCTCTGCCCATTGATGTTGAGTAAAAGCCTCATCCACATGCTGTTTAGTCCGTATAGCGAACATGTATTTAAAGCCGAAGTTGATGTAAGAGCCTTCCATTTCAAAGCTATCTGAAAATTGCCTTGGTGATGAAGTGTTCTCTGAACGTGGAGTTGGTTGCACTTCAATGGAGCAGTTACACCTTTGCTTTGTGGTGTATACGCAATAAACCGGTTTTCACTGCAATGCGTTCTATGACCATTACACACACTGTGACGAAACTGGTTTTTCGTGCGAAACGGGTGTAATGGTGATGGTGTGTGAGGTTAGTGACCTGAGTGGAGTTGGTCTCACACAAGAAACTCTCTGCCCATTGATGTTGAGTAAAGGCCTCATCCACATGCTGTTTAGTCCATATAGCGAACATGTATTTAAAGCCGAAGTTGAAGGAAGATACCTGCATTTCAAGGCTAGCTGAAAATTGCCTTGGCGATGGAAGTATCTCTGAACGTGGAGTTCGTTGCATTTCAATGGAGCAGTTACAGCTTTGCTTTGTGTGGAATTCTCATAAAGCTCAATTTCAACACAGTGCGTTTTATGGCAAATATGCACACTGTGACCAAACAGGGTTTTCGTGCGAAACGGTTCTAATGCTGTAGGTGTGTGAGGTTAGTGACCTGAGTGGAGTTGGTCTCACACAAGAAACTCTCTGCCCATTGATGTTGAGTAAAAGCCTCATCCACATGCTGTGTTGTGTCCATATAGCTTGCATGTACTTGGTGCTGGAGCTGATGCCAGAGCCTTGCATTTCAAGGCTAGCTGAAAATTGCCTTGGCGATGAAGGTATCTCTGAACGTGGAGTTCATTGCATTTCAATGGAGCAGTTACTGCTTTGCTTTGTCTGGAATCGTATAAAGCTCAATTTTCACACAGTGCGTTTTAAGGCAAATACGCACAGAGTTACAAAGCAGGATTTTCGTGCGAAACGGGTCTAATGGTGATGGTGTATGAGATTAGTGTCGTGAGTGGAGTTGGTCTCACACAAGAAACATTGTGCCCTTTCGTGTTGAAGAAAAGCTACATTTACATGCTGTGCTGTGTCCCTATAGCTTGCACGTACTTAGTGCTGGAGCTGATGCCATTGCCTTGCATTTCAAGGCTAGCTGAAAATTGCCTTGGCGATGAAGGTATCTCTAAACGTGGAGTTCATTGCATTTCAATGGAGCAGTTACAGCTTTGCTTTGTCTGGAATTCTCATAAAGCTCAAATTCAAAACAGTGCCTTTTATGACTAATATGCACAGTGTGACCAAAAGGGTTTTCGTGCGAAACGGGTCTAATGGTGATGGTGTGTGAGGTTAGCGACTTGAGTGGAGTTGTTCTCACACAAGAAACATTGTGCCTTTCGTGTTGAGTAACAGCCTCATCCACATGCTGTGCTGTGTCCCTATAGCTAACATGTACTTGGTGCTGGAGCAGATGCCAGAGCCTTGCATTTCAAGGCTAGCTGAAAATTGCCTTGGCGATGGAAGTATCTCTGAACATGGAGTTCGTTGCATTTCAATGGAGCAGTTGCAGCTTTGCTTTTTGTGGAATTCTCATAAAGCTCAATTTCAACACAGTGCGTTTTATGGCAAATATGCTCAGTGTTACGAAATAGGGTTTTCGTGCGAAACGGGTCTAATGGTGATGGTGTGTGAGGTTAGTGACCTGAGTGGAGTTGGTCTCACACAAGAAACTCTCTGCCCATTGATGTTGAGTAAAAGCCTCATCCACATGCTGTTTAGTCTGTATAGCGAACATGTATTTAAAGCCGAAGTTGATGTAAGAGCCTTCCATTTCAAAGCTAACTGAAAATTGCCTTGGTGATGAAGTGTTCTCTGAACGTGGAGTTGGTTGCACTTCAATGGAGCAGTTGCAGCTTTGCTTTGTGGTGTATACGCAATAAACCAGTTTTCACTGCAATGCGTTCTATGACCATTACACACACTGTGATGAAACTGTTTTTTCGTGCGAAACGGGTGTAATGGTGATGGTGTGTGAGGTTAGTGACCTGAGTGGAGTTGGTCACACACAAGAAACATTGTGCCCTTTTGTGTTGAATAAAGCCTCATCCACATGCTGTGTTGTGTCCCTATAGTTAACATGTACTTGGTGCTGGAGCTGATGCCAGAGCCTTGCATTTCAAGGCTAGCTGAAAATTGCCTTGGCGATGAAGGTATCTCTGAACGTGGAGTTCATTGCATTTCAATGGAGCAGTTACTGCTTTGCTTTGTCTGGAATCATATAAAGCTCAATTTCAACACAGTGCGTTTTATGGCAAATACGCACAGAGTTACAAAGCAGGGTTTTCATGCGAAACGGGTCTAATGGTGTAAGTGTATGAGATGAGTGTCGTGAGTGGAGTTGGTCTCACACAAGAAACATTGTGCCATTTAGTGTTGAATAAAAGCCTCGTCCACATGCTGTGTTGTGTCCCTATAGCTAACATGTACTTGGTGCTGGAGCTGATGCCAGAGCCTTGCATTTCAAGGCTAGCTGAAAATTGCCTTGGCGATGAAGGTATCTCTGAACGTGGAGTTCATTGCATTTCAATGGAGCAGTTACAGCTTTGCTTTTTGTGGAATTCTCATAAAGCTCAATTTCAACACAGTGCGTTTTATGCCAAATACGCACAGTGTGAACACACAGGGTTTTCGTGCGAAACGGATCTAATGGTAATGGTGTGTGAGGTTAGTGACTTGAGTGGAGTTGGTCTCACACAAGAAACATTGTGCCCTTTCGTGTTGAAGAAAAGCTACATTCACATGCTGTGCTGTGTCCCTATAGCTCACATGTCCTTGGTGCTGGAGCTGATGTCAGAGCCTTGCATTTCAAGGCTAGCTGAAAATTGCCTTGGCGATGGAAGTATCTCTGAACATGGATTTCGTTGCATTTCAATGGAGCAGTTGCAGCTTTGCTTTGTCTGGAATTCTCATAAAGCTCAATTTCAACACAGTGCGTTTTACGGCAAATATGCTCAGTGTTACGAAATAGGGTTTTCGTGCGAAATGGGTCTAATGGTGATGGTGTGTGAGATTAGTGTCGTGAGTGGAGTTGGTCTCACACAAGAAACATTGTGCCCTTTTGTGTTGAGTAAAAGCCTCATCCACATGCTGTGTTGTGTCCCTATAGCTAACATGTACTTGGTGCTGGAGCTGATGCCAGAGCCTTGCATTTCAAGGCTAGCTGAAAATTGCCTTGGCGATGAAGGTATCTCTGAACGTGGAGTTCATTGCATTTCAATGGAGCAGTTACAGCTTTGCTTTTTGTGGAATTCTCATAAAGCTCAATTTCAACACAGTGCGTTTTATGCCGAATACGCACAGTGTGAACACACAGGGTTTTCGTGCGAAACGGATCTAATGGTAATGGTGTGTGAGGTTAGTGACTTGAGCGGAGTTGGTCTCACACAAGAAACATTGTGCCCTTTCGTGTTGAAGAAAAGCTACATCCACATGCTGTGTTGTGTCCCTATAGCTTGCATGTACTTAGTGCTGGAGCTGATGCCATTGCCTTGCATTTCAAGGCTAGCTGAAAATTGCCTTGGTGATGAAGGTATCTCTGAACGTGGAGTTCATTGCATTTCAATGGAGCAGTTACTGCTTTGCTTTGTCTGGAATCGTATAAAGCTCGATTTTCACACAGTGCGTTTTAAGGCAAATACGCACATAGTTACAAAGCAGGGTTTTCGTGCGAAACGGGTCTAATGGTGTAAGTGTGTGACGTTAGCGACTTGAGTGGAGTTGGTCTCACACAAGAAACATTGTGCCTTTCGTGTTGAGTAACAGCCTCATCCACATGCTGTGCTGTGTCCCTATAGCTAACATGTACTTGGTGCTGGAGCAGATGCCAGAGCCTTGCATTTCAAGGCTAGCTGAAAATTGCCTTGGCGATGGAAGTATCTCTGAACATGGAGTTCGTTGCATTTCAATGGAGCAGTTGCAGCTTTGCTTTGTGTGGAATTCTCATAAAGCTCAATTTCAACACAGTGCGTTTTATGGCAAATATGCTCAGTGTTACGAAACAGGGTTTTCGTGCGAAACGGGTCTAATGGTGATGGTGTGTGAGATTAGTGACCTGAGTGGAGTTGGTCTCACACAAGAAACTCTCTGCCCATTGATGTTGAGTAAAGGCCTCATCCACATGCTGTGTGGTGTTCGTATAGAGAACATGTATTTAAAGCCGAAGTTGATGTAAGAGCCTTCCATTTCAAAGCTATCTGAAAATTGCCTTGGTGATGAAGTGTTCTCTGAACGTGGAGTTGGTTGCACTTCAATGGAGCAGTTACAGCTTTGCTCTGTGGTGTTTACGCAATAAACCGGTTTTCACTGCAATGCGTTCTATGACCATTACACACACTGTGACCAAACAGGGTTTTCGTGCGAAACGGGTGTAATGGTGATGGTGTGTGAGGTTAGTGACCTGAGTGGAGTTGGTCTCACACAAGAAACTCTCTGCCCATTGATGTTGAGTAAAGGCCTCATCCACATGCTGTGTTGTGTCCGTATAGCTACCATGTATTTAAAGCCGAAGTTGAAGGAAGAGACCTGCATTTCAAGGCTAGCTGAAAATTGCCTTGGCGATGAAGGTATCTCTGAACGTGGAGTTCGTTGCATTTCAATGGAGCAGTTACAGCTTTGCTTTGTCTGGAATTCTCATAAAGCTCAATATAACACAGTGCGTTTTATGACAAATATGCACAATGTGACCAAACAAGGTTTTTGTGCGAAACGGGTCTAATGGTGTAGGTGTGTGAGATTAGTGACCTGAGTGGAGTTGGTCTCACACAAGAAACATTGTGCCCATTGATGTTGAGTAAAAGCCTCATCCACATGCTGTGTTGTGTCCCTATAGCTAACATATACTTGGTGCTGGAGCTGATGCCAGAGCCTTGCATTTCAAGGCTAGCTGAAAATTGCCTTCCCGATGAAGGTATCTCTGAACGTGGAGTTCATTGCATTTCAATGGAGCAGTTACAGCTTTGCTTTGTCTGGAATTCTCATAAAGCTCAATTTCAACAAGTGCGTTTTATGCCAAATACGCACAGTGTGAACACACAGCGTTTTCGTGCGAAACGGATCTAATGGTAATGGTGTGTGAGGTTAGTGACTTGAGTGGAGTTGGTCTCACACAAGAAACATTGTGCCATTTAGTGTTGAAGAAAAGCTACATCCACATGCTGTGCTGTGTCCATATAGCTTGCATGTACTTAGTGCTTAAGCTGATGCCATTGCCTTGCATTTCAAGGCTAGCTGAAAATTGCCTTGGCGATGAAGGTATCTCTGAACGTGGAGTTCATTGCATTTCAATGGAGCAGTTACTGCTTTGCTTTGTCTGGAATCGTATAAAGCTCGATTTTCACACAGTGCGTTTTATGGCAAATACGCACATAGTTACAAAGCAGGGTTTTCATGCGAAACGGGTCTAATGGTGTAAGTGTGTGAGGTTAGTGACTTGAGTGGAGTTGGTCTCACACAAGAAACATTGTGCCTTTCGTGTTGAGTAACAGCCTCATCCACATGCTGTGCTGTGTCCCTATAACTAACATGTACTTGGTGCTGGAGCTGATGCCAGAGCCTTGCATTTCAAGGCTAGCTGAAAATTGCCTTGGCGATGGAAGTATCTCTGAAGATGGAGTTCGTTGCATTTCAATGGAGCAGTTGCAGCTTTGCTTTGTCTGGAATTCTCATAAAGCTCAATTTCAACACAGTGCGTTTTATGGCAAATATGCTCAGTGTTACGAAACAGGGTTTTCGTATGAAACGGGTCTAATGGTGATGGTGTGTGAGGTTAGTGACCTGAGTGGAGTTGGTCTCACACAAGAAACTCTCTGCCAATGGATGTTGAGTAAAAGCCTCATCCACATGCTGTGTTGTGTCCGTATAGCTACCATGTATTTAAAGCTGAAGTTGATGGAAGAGACCTGCATTTCAAGGCTAGCTGAAAATTGCCTTGGCGATGAAGGTATCTCTGAACGTGGAGTTCATTGCATTTCAATGGAGCAGTTACTGCTTTGCTTTGTCTGGAATCGTATAAAGCTCAATTTTCACACAGTGCGTTTCATGGCAAATACGCACAGAGTTATAAAGCAGGGTTTTCGTGCGAAACGGGTCTAATGGTGATGGTGTGTGAGATTAGTGTTGTGAGTGGAGTTGGTCTCACACAAGAAACTCTCTGCCCATTGATGTTGAGTAAAAGCCTCATCCACATGCTGTGTTGTGTCCCTATAGCTAACATATACTTGGTGCTGGAGCTGATGCCAGAGCCTTGCATTTCAAGGCTAGCTGAAAATTGCCTTGGCGATGAAGGTATCTCTGAACGTGGAGTTCGTTGCATTTCAATGGAGCAGTTACAGCTTTGCTTTGTCTGGAATTCTCATAAAGCTCAATATAACACAGTGCGTTTTATGACAAATATGCACAATGTGACCAAACAGGGTTTTCGTGCGAAACGGGTCTAATGGTGATGGTGTGTGAGATTAGTGACCTGAGTGGAGTTGGTCTCACACAAGAAACTCTCTGCCCATTGATGTTGAGTAAAAGCCTCATCCACATGCTGTGTTGTGTCCGTATAGCTTGCATGTACTTGTTGCTGGAGCTGATGCCAGAGCCTTGCATTTCAAGGCTAGCTGAAAATTGCCTTGGCGATGAAGGTATCTCTGAACGTGGAGTTCATTGCATTTCAATGGAGCAGTTACAGCTTTGCTTTGTCTGGAATCGTATAAAGTTCAATTTTACACAGTGCGTTTTATGGCAGATACGGACAGAGATACAAAGCAGGGTTTTCGTGCGAAACGGGTGTAATGGTGATGGTGTGTGAGATTAGTGTCGTGAGTGGAGTTGGTCTCACACAAGAAACATTGTGCCTTTCGTTTTGAGTAACAGCCTCATCCACATGCTGTGCTGTGTCCCTATAGCTAACATGTACTTGGTGCTGGAGCTGATGCCAGAGCCTTGCATTTCAAGGGTAGCTGAAAATTGCCTTGGCGATGGAAGTATCTCTGAACGTGGAGTTCGTTGCATTTCAATGGAGCAGTTACAGCTTTGCTTTGTGTGGAATTCTCATAAAGCTCAATTTCAACACAGTGCGTTTTATGACAAATATGCTCAGTGTTACGGAACAGGGTTTTCGTGCGAAACGGATCTAATGGTGATGGTGTGTGAGATTAGTGACCTGAGTGGAGTTGGTCTCACACAAGAAACTCTCTGCCCATTGATGTTGAGTAAAAGCCTCATCCACATGCTGTTTAGTCCGTATAGCGAACATGTATTTAAAGCCGAAGTTGATGTAAGAGCCTTCCATTTCAAAGCTATCTGAAAATTGCCTTGGTGATGAAGTGTTCTCTGAACGTGGAGTTGGTTGCACTTCAATGGAGCAGTTACACCTTTGCTTTGTGGTGTATACGCAATAAACCGGTTTTCACTGCAATGCGTTCTATGACCATTACACACACTGTGACGAAACTGGTTTTTCGTGCGAAACGGGTGTAATGGTGATGGTGTGTGAGGTTAGTGACCTGAGTGGAGTTGGTCTCACACAAGAAACTCTCTGCCCATTGATGTTGAGTAAAGGCCTCATCCACATGCTGTTTAGTCCATATAGCGAACATGTATTTAAAGCCGAAGTTGAAGGAAGATACCTGCATTTCAAGGCTAGCTGAAAATTGCCTTGGCGATGGAAGTATCTCTGAACGTGGAGTTCGTTGCATTTCAATGGAGCAGTTACAGCTTTGCTTTGTGTGGAATTCTCATAAAGCTCAATTTCAACACAGTGCGTTTTATGGCAAATATGCACAGTGTGACCAAACAGGGTTTTCGTGCGAAACGGTTCTAATGCTGTAGGTGTGTGAGGTTAGTGACCTGAGTGGAGTTGGTCTCACACAAGAAACTCTCTGCCCATTGATGTTGAGTAAAAGCCTCATCCACATGCTGTGTTGTGTCCATATAGCTTGCATGTACTTGGTGCTGGAGCTGATGCCAGAGCCTTGCATTTCAAGGCTAGCTGAAAATTGCCTTGGCGATGAAGGTATCTCTGAACGTGGAGTTCATTGCATTTCAATGGAGCAGTTACTGCTTTGCTTTGTCTGGAATCGTATAAAGCTCAATTTTCACACAGTGCGTTTTAAGGCAAATACGCACAGAGTTACAAAGCAGGATTTTCGTGCGAAACGGGTCTAATGGTGATGGTGTATGAGATTAGTGTCGTGAGTGGAGTTGGTCTCACACAAGAAACATTGTGCCCTTTCGTGTTGAAGAAAAGCTACATCCACATGCTGTGCTGTGTCCCTATAGCTTGCACGTACTTAGTGCTGGAGCTGATGCCATTGCCTTGCATTTCAAGGCTAGCTGAAAATTGCCTTGGCGATGAAGGTATCTCTGAACGTGGAGTTCATTGCATTTCAATGGAGCAGTTACAGCTTTGCTTTGTCTGGAATTCTCATAAAGCTCAAATTCAAAACAGTGCCTTTTATGACTAATATGCACAGTGTGACCAAAAGGGTTTTCGTGCGAAACGGGTCTAATGGTGATGGTGTGTGAGGTTAGCGACTTGAGTGGAGTTGTTCTCACACAAGAAACATTGTGCCTTTCGTGTTGAGTAACAGCCTCATCCTCATGCTGTGCTGTGTCCCTATAGCTAACATGTACTTGTTGCTGGAGCAGATGCCAGAGCCTTGCATTTCAAGGCTAGCTGAAAATTGCCTTGGCGATGGAAGAATCTCTGAACATGGAGTTCGTTGCATTTCAATGGAGCAGTTGCAGCTTTGCTTTTTGTGGAAGTCTCATAAAGCTCAATTTCAACACAGTGCGTTTTATGGCAAATATGCTCAGTGTTACGAAATAGGGTTTTCGTGCGAAACGGGTCTAATGGTGATGGTGTGTGAGGTTAGTGACCTGAGTGGAGTTGGTCTCACACAAGAAACTCTCTGCCCATTGATGTTGAGTAAAAGCCTCATCCACATGCTGTTTAGTCCGTATAGCGAACATGTATTTAAAGCCGAAGTTGATGTAAGAGCCTTCCATTTCAAAGCTAACTGAAAATTGCCTTGGTGATGAAGTGTTCTCTGAACGTGGAGTTGGTTGCACTTCAATGGAGCAGTTGCAGCTTTGCTTTGTGGTGTATACGCAATAAACCAGTTTTCACTGCAATGCGTTCTATGACCATTACACACACTGATGAAACTGTTTTTTCGTGCGAAACGGGTGTAATGGTGATGGTGTGTGAGGTTAGTGACCTGAGTGGAGTTGGTCACACACAAGAAACATTGTGCCCTTTTGTGTTGAATAAAGCCTCATCCACATGCTGTGTTGTGTCCCTATAGTTAACATGTACTTGGTGCTGGAGCTGATGCCAGAGCCTTGCATTTCAAGGCTAGCTGAAAATTGCCTTGGCGATGAAGGTATCTCTGAACGTGGAGTTCATTGCATTTCAATGGAGCAGTTACTGCTTTGCTTTGTCTGGAATCATATAAAGCTCAATTTCAACACAGTGCGTTTTATGGCAAATACGCACAGAGTTACAAAGCAGGGTTTTCATGCGAAACGGGTCTAATGGTGTAAGTGTATGAGATGAGTGTCGTGAGTGGAGTTGGTCTCACACAAGAAACATTGTGCCATTTAGTGTTGAATAAAAGCCTCGTCCACATGCTGTGTTGTGTCCCTATAGCTAACATGTACTTGGTGCTGGAGCTGATGCCAGAGCCTTGCATTTCAAGGCTAGCTGAAAATTGCCTTGGCGATGAAGGTATCTCTGAACGTGGAGTTCATTGCATTTCAATGGAGCAGTTACAGCTTTGCTTTTTGTGGAATTCTCATAAAGCTCAATTTCAACACAGTGCGTTTTATGCCAAATACGCACAGTGTGAACACACAGGGTTTTCGTGCGAAACGGATCTAATGGTAATGGTGTGTGAGGTTAGTGACTTGAGTGGAGTTGGTCTCACACAAGAAACATTGTGCCCTTTCGTGTTGAAGAAAAGCTACATTCACATGCTGTGCTGTGTCCCTATAGCTCACATGTCCTTGGTGCTGGAGCTGATGTCAGAGCCTTGCATTTCAAGGCTAGCTGAAAATTGCCTTGGCGATGGAAGTATCTCTGAACATGGATTTCGTTGCATTTCAATGGAGCAGTTGCAGCTTTGCTTTGTCTGGAATTCTCATAAAGCTCAATTTCAACACAGTGCGTTTTACGGCAAATATGCTCAGTGTTACGAAATAGGGTTTTCGTGCGAAATGGGTCTAATGGTGATGGTGTGTGAGATTAGTGTCGTGAGTGGAGTTGGTCTCACACAATAAACATTGTGCCCTTTTGTGTTGAGTAAAAGCCTCATCCACATGCTGTGTTGTGTCCCTATAGCTAACATGTACTTGGTGCTGGAGCTGATGCCAGAGCCTTGCATTTCAAGGCTAGCTGAAAATTGCCTTGGCGATGAAGGTATCTCTGAACGTGGAGTTCATTGCATTTCAATGGAGCAGTTACAGCTTTGCTTTTTGTGGAATTCTCATAAAGCTCAATTTCAACACAGTGCGTTTTATGCCGAATACGCACAGTGTGAACACACAGGGTTTTCGTGCGAAACGGATCTAATGGTAATGGTGTGTGAGGTTAGTGACTTGAGCGGAGTTGGTCTCACACAAGAAACATTGTGCCCTTTCGTGTTGAAGAAAAGCTACATCCACATGCTGTGTTGTGTCCCTATAGCTTGCATGTACTTAGTGCTGGAGCTGATGCCATTGCCTTGCATTTCAAGGCTAGCTGAAAATTGCCTTGGTGATGAAGGTATCTCTGAACGTGGAGTTCATTGCATTTCAATGGAGCAGTTACTGCTTTGCTTTGTCTGGAATCGTATAAAGCTCGATTTTCACACAGTGCGTTTTAAGGCAAATACGCACATAGTTACAAAGCAGGGTTTTCGTGCGAAACGGGTCTAATGGTGTAAGTGTGTGACGTTAGCGACTTGAGTGGAGTTGGTCTCACACAAGAAACATTGTGCCTTTCGTGTTGAGTAACAGCCTCATCCACATGCTGTGCTGTGTCCCTATAACTAACATGTACTTGGTGCTGGAGCTGATGCCAGAGCCTTGCATTTCAAGGCTAGCTGAAAATTGCCTTGGCGATGGAAGTATCTCTGAACATGGAGTTCGTTGCATTTCAATGGAGCAGTTGCAGCTTTGCTTTGTGTGGAATTCTCATAAAGCTCAATTTCAACACAGTGCGTTTTATTGCAAATATGCTCAGTGTTACGAAACAGGGTTTTCGTGCGAAACGGGTCTAATGGTGATGGTGTGTGAGATTAGTGACCTGAGTGGAGTTGGTCTCACACAAGAAACTCTCTGCACATTGATGTTGAGTAAAGGCCTCATCCACATGCTGTGTGGTGTTCGTATAGAGAACATGTATTTAAAGCCGAAGTTGATGTAAGAGCCTTCCATTTCAAAGCTATCTGAAAATTGCCTTGGTGATGAAGTGTTCTCTGAACGTGGAGTTGGTTGCACTTCAATGGAGCAGTTACAGCTTTGCTCTGTGGTGTTTACGCAATAAACCGGTTTTCACTGCAATGCGTTCTATGACCATTACACACACTGTGACGAAACTGGTTTTTCGTGCGAAACGGGTGTAATGGTGATGTTGTGTGAGGTTAGTGACCTGAGTGGAGTTGGTCTCACACAAGAAACTCTCTGCCCATTGATGTTGAGTAAAGGCCTCATCCACATGCTGTGTTGTGTCCCTATAGTTAACATGTACTTGGTGCTGGAGCTGATGCCAGAGACTTGCATTTCAAGGCTAGCTGAAAATTGCCTTCCCGATGAAGGTATCTCTGAACGTGGAGTTCATTGCATTTCAATGGAGCAGTTACTGCTTTGCTTTGTCTGGAATCATATAAAGCTCAATTTCAACACAGTGCGTTTTATGGCAAATACGCACAGAGTTACAAAGCAGGGTTTTCATGCGAAACGGGTCTAATGGTGTAAGTGTATGAGATTAGTGTCGTGAGTGGAGTTGGTCTCACACAAGAAACATTGTGCCATTTAGTGTTGAGTAAAAGCCTCGTCCACATGTTGTTTTGTGTCCCTGTAGCTAACATGTACTTAGTGCTGGAGCTGATGCCAGAGCCTTGCATTTCAAGGCTAGCTGAAAATTGCCTTGGCGATGAAGGTATCTCTGAACGTGGAGTTCATTGCATTTCAATGGAGCAGTTACAGCTTTGCTTTTTGTGGAATTCTCATAAAGCTCAATTTCAACACAGTGCGTTTTATGCCAAATACGCACAGTGTGAACACACAGGGTTTTCGTGCGAAACGGATCTAATGGTAATGGTGTGTGAGGTTAGTGACTTGAGTGGAGTTGGTCTCACACAAGAAACATTGTGCCCTTTCGTGTTGAAGAAAAGCTACATCCACATGCTGTGCTGTGTCCCTATAGCTCACATGTCCTTGGTGCTGGAGCTGATGTCAGAGCCTTGCATTTCAAGGCTAGCTGAAAATTGCCTTGGCGATGAAGGTATCTCTGAACGTGGAGTTCATTGCATTTCAATGGAGCAGTTACTGCTTTGCTTTGTCTGGAATCATATAAAGCTCAATTTCAACACAGTGCGTTTTATGGCAAATACGCACAGAGTTACAAAGCAGGGTTTTCATGCGAAACGGGTCTAATGGTGTAAGTGTATGAGATGAGTGTCGTGAGTGGAGTTGGTCTCACACAAGAAACATTGTGCCATTTAGTGTTGAGTAACAGCCTCGTCCACATGCTGTGTTGTGTCCCTATAGCTAACATGTACTTGGTGCTGGAGCTGATGCCAGAGCCTTGCATTTCAAGGCTAGCTGAAAATTGCCTTGGCGATGAAGGTATCTCTGAACGTGGAGTTCATTGCATTTCAATGGAGCAGTTACAGCTTTGCTTTTTGTGGAATTCTCATAAAGCTCAATTTCAACACAGTGCGTTTTATGCCGAATACGCACAGTGTGAACACACAGGGTTTTCGTGCGAAACGGGTCTAATGGTGATGGTGTGTGAGATTAGTGACCTGAGTGGAGTTGGTCTCACACAAGAAACTCTCTGCACATTGATGTTGAGTAAAGGCCTCATCCACATGCTGTGTGGTGTTCGTATAGAGAACATGTATTTAAAGCCGAAGTTGATGTAAGAGCCTTCCATTTCAAAGCTATCTGAAAATTGCCTTGGTGATGAAGTGTTCTCTGAACGTGGAGTTGGTTGCACTTCAATGGAGCAGTTACAGCTTTGCTTTGTCTGGAATTCTCATAAAACTCAATTTCAACACAGTGCGTTTTATGGCAAATATGCACAGTGTGACCAAACAGGGTTTTCGTGCGAAACGGTTCTAATGGTGTAGGTGTGTGAGATTAGTGACCTGAGTGGAGTTGGTCTCACACAAGAAACATTGTGCCCATTGATGTTGAGTAAAAGCCTCATCCACATGCTGTGTTGTGTCCATATAGCTTGTATGTACTTAGTGCTGGAGCTGATGCCATTGCCTTGCATTTCTAGGCTAGCTGAAAATTGCCTTGGCGATGAAGGTATCTCTGAACGTGGAGTTCATTGCATTTCAATGGAGCAGTTACAGCTTTGCTTTGTCTGGAATCGTATAAATCTCAATTTCACAACAGTGCGTTATACTCCAAATACGCACAATGTGAACAAACAGGGTTTTCGTGCGAAACGGGTCTAATGGTGTAAGTGTGTGAGGTTAGTGACTTGAGTGGAGTTGGTCTCACACAAGAAACTCTCTGCCCATTGATGTTGAGTAAAAGCCTCATCCACATGCTGTGTTGTGTCCGTATAGCTAACATATACTTGGTGCTGGAGCTGATGCCAGAGCCTTGCATTTCAAGGCTTGCTGAAAATTGCCTTGGCGATGAAGGTATCTCTGAACGTGGAGTTCATTGCATTTCAATGGAGCAGTTACAGCTTTGCTTTGTCTGGAATTCTCATAAAGCTCAATATAACACAGTGCGTTTTATGACAAATATGCACAGTGTGACCAAACAGGGTTTTCGTGCGAAACGGGTCTAATGGTGTAGGTGTGTGAGATTAGTGACCTGAGTGGAGTTGGTCTCACACAAGAAACTCTCTGCCCATTGATGTTGAGTAAAAGCCTCATCCACATGCTGTGTTGTGTCCGTATAGCTTGCATGTACTTGGTGCTGGAGCTGATGCCAGAGCCTTGCATTTCAAGGCTAGCTGAAAATTGCCTTGGCGATGAAGGTATCTCTGAACGTGGAGTTCATTGCATTTCAATGGAGCAGTTACAGCTTTGCTTTGTCTGGAATCGTATAAAGTTCAATTTTACACAGTGCGTTTTATGGCAGATACGCACAGAGATACAAAGCAGGGTTTTCGTGCGAAACGGGTGTAATGGTGATGGTGTGTGAGATTAGTGTCGTGAGTGGAGTTGGTCTCACACAAGAAACATTGTGCCTTTCGTTTTGAGTAACAGCCTCATCCACATGCTGTGCTGTGTCCCTATAGCTCACATGTCCTTGGTGCTGGAGCTGATGCCAGAGCCTTGCATTTCAAGGCTAGCTGAAAATTGCCTTGGCGATGGAAGTATCTCTGAACATGGAGTTCGTTGCATTTCAATGGAGAAGTTGCAGCTTTGCTTTGTGTGGAATTCTCATAAAGCTCAATTTCAACACAGTGCGTTTTATGGCAAATATGCTCAGTGTTACGAAACAGGGTTTTCGTGCGAAATGGGTCTAATGGTGATGGTGTGTGAGATTAGTGACCTGAGTGGAGTTGGTCTCACACAAGAAACTCTCTGCCCATTGATGTTGAGTAAAGGCCTCATCCACATGCTGTGTTGTGTTCGTATAGCGAACATGTATTTAAAGCCGAAGTTGATGTAAGAGCCTTCCATTTCAAAGCTATCTGAAAATTGCCTTGGTGATGAAGTGTTCTCTGAACGTGGAGTTGGTTGCACTTCAATGGAGCAGTTACAGCTTTGCTTTGTGGTGTATACGCAATAAACCGGTTTTCACTGCAATGCGTTCTATGACCATTACACACACTGTGACGAAACTGGTTTTTCGTACGAAACGGGTGTAATGGTGATGGTGTGTGAGGTTAGTGACCTGAGTGGAGTTGGTCTCACACAAGAAACTCTCTGCCCATTGATGTTGAGTAAAGGCCTCATCCACATGCTGTTTAGTCCATATAGCGAACATGTATTTAAAGCCGAAGTTGAAGGAAGAGACCTGCATTTCAAGGCTAGCTGAAAATTGCCTTCCCGATGAAGGTATCTCTGAACGTGGAGTTCATTGCATTTCAATGGAGCAGTTACTGCTTTGCTTTGTCTGGAATCATATAAAGCTCAATTTCAACACAGTGCGTTTTATGGCAAATACGCACAGAGTTACAAAGCAGGGTTTTCATGCGAAACGGGTCTAATGGTGTAAGTGTATGAGATTAGTGTCGTGAGTGGAGTTGGTCTCACACAAGAAACATTGTGCCATTTAGTGTTGAGTAAAAGCCTCGTCCACATGTTGTTTTGTGTCCCTGTAGCTAACATGTACTTAGTGCTGGAGCTGATGCCAGAGCCTTGCATTTCAAGGCTAGCTGAAAATTGCCTTGGCGATGAAGGTATCTCTGAACGTGGAGTTCATTGCATTTCAATGGAGCAGTTACAGCTTTGCTTTTTGTGGAATTCTCATAAAGCTCAATTTCAACACAGTGCGTTTTATGCCAAATACGCACAGTGTGAACACACAGGGTTTTCGTGCGAAACGGATCTAATGGTAATGGTGTGTGAGGTTAGTGACTTGAGTGGAGTTGGTCTCACACAAGAAACATTGTGCCCTTTCGTGTTGAAGAAAAGCTACATCCACATGCTGTGCTGTGTCCCTATAGCTCACATGTCCTTGGTGCTGGAGCTGATGTCAGAGCCTTGCATTTCAAGGCTAGCTGAAAATTGCCTTGGCGATGAAGGTATCTCTGAACGTGGAGTTCATTGCATTTCAATGGAGCAGTTACTGCTTTGCTTTGTCTGGAATCATATAAAGCTCAATTTCAACACAGTGCGTTTTATGGCAAATACGCACAGAGTTACAAAGCAGGGTTTTCATGCGAAACGGGTCTAATGGTGTAAGTGTATGAGATGAGTGTCGTGAGTGGAGTTGGTCTCACACAAGAAACATTGTGCCATTTAGTGTTGAGTAACAGCCTCGTCCACATGCTGTGTTGTGTCCCTATAGCTAACATGTACTTGGTGCTGGAGCTGATGCCAGAGCCTTGCATTTCAAGGCTAGCTGAAAATTGCCTTGGCGATGAAGGTATCTCTGAACGTGGAGTTCATTGCATTTCAATGGAGCAGTTACAGCTTTGCTTTTTGTGGAATTCTCATAAAGCTCAATTTCAACACAGTGCGTTTTATGCCGAATACGCACAGTGTGAACACACAGGGTTTTCGTGCGAAACGGGTCTAATGGTGATGGTGTGTGAGATTAGTGACCTGAGTGGAGTTGGTCTCACACAAGAAACTCTCTGCACATTGATGTTGAGTAAAGGCCTCATCCACATGCTGTGTGGTGTTCGTATAGAGAACATGTATTTAAAGCCGAAGTTGATGTAAGAGCCTTCCATTTCAAAGCTATCTGAAAATTGCCTTGGTGATGAAGTGTTCTCTGAACGTGGAGTTGGTTGCACTTCAATGGAGCAGTTACAGCTTTGCTTTGTCTGGAATTCTCATAAAACTCAATTTCAACACAGTGCGTTTTATGGCAAATATGCACAGTGTGACCAAACAGGGTTTTCGTGCAAAACGGTTCTAATGGTGTAGGTGTGTGAGATTAGTGACCTGAGTGGAGTTGGTCTCACACAAGAAACATTGTGCCCATTGATGTTGAGTAAAAGCCTCATCCACATGCTGTGTTGTGTCCATATAGCTTGTATGTACTTAGTGCTGGAGCTGATGCCATTGCCTTGCATTTCTAGGCTAGCTGAAAATTGCCTTGGCGATGAAGGTATCTCTGAACGTGGAGTTCATTGCATTTCAATGGAGCAGTTACAGCTTTGCTTTGTCTGGAATCGTATAAATCTCAATTTCACAACAGTGCGTTATACTCCAAATACGCACAATGTGAACAAACAGGGTTTTCGTGCGAAACGGGTCTAATGGTGTAAGTGTGTGAGGTTAGTGACTTGAGTGGAGTTGGTCTCACACAAGAAACTCTCTGCCCATTGATGTTGAGTAAAAGCCTCATCCACATGCTGTGTTGTGTCCGTATAGCTAACATATACTTGGTGCTGGAGCTGATGCCAGAGCCTTGCATTTCAAGGCTTGCTGAAAATTGCCTTGGCGATGAAGGTATCTCTGAACGTGGAGTTCATTGCATTTCAATGGAGCAGTTACAGCTTTGCTTTGTCTGGAATTCTCATAAAGCTCAATATAACACAGTGCGTTTTATGACAAATATGCACAGTGTGACCAAACAGGGTTTTCATGCGAAACGGGTCTAATGGTGTAGGTGTGTGAGATTAGTGACCTGAGTGGAGTTGGTCTCACACAAGAAACTCTCTGCCCATTGATGTTGAGTAAAAGCCTCATCCACATGCTGTGTTGTGTCCGTATAGCTTGCATGTACTTGGTGCTGGAGCTGATGCCAGAGCCTTGCATTTCAAGGCTAGCTGAAAATTGCCTTGGCGATGAAGGTATCTCTGAACGTGGAGTTCATTGCATTTCAATGGAGCAGTTACAGCTTTGCTTTGTCTGGAATCGTATAAAGTTCAATTTTACACAGTGCGTTTTATGGCAGATACGCACAGAGATACAAAGCAGGGTTTTCGTGCGAAACGGGTGTAATGGTGATGGTGTGTGAGATTAGTGTCGTGAGTGGAGTTGGTCTCACACAAGAAACATTGTGCCTTTCGTTTTGAGTAACAGCCTCATCCACATGCTGTGCTGTGTCCCTATAGCTAACATGTACTTGGTGCTGGAGCTGATGCCAGAGCCTTGCATTTCAAGGCTAGCTGAAAATTGCCTTGGCGATGGAAGTATCTCTGAACATGGAGTTCGTTGCATTTCAATGGAGAAGTTGCAGCTTTGCTTTGTGTGGAATTCTCATAAAGCTCAATTTCAACACAGTGCGTTTTATGGCAAATATGCTCAGTGTTACGAAACAGGGTTTTCGTGCGAAATGGGTCTAATGGTGATGGTGTGTGAGATTAGTGACCTGAGTGGAGTTGGTCTCACACAAGAAACTCTCTGCCCATTGATGTTGAGTAAAGGCCTCATCCACATGCTGTGTTGTGTTCGTATAGCGAACATGTATTTAAAGCCGAAGTTGATGTAAGAGCCTTCCATTTCAAAGCTATCTGAAAATTGCCTTGGTGATGAAGTGTTCTCTGAACGTGGAGTTGGTTGCACTTCAATGGAGCAGTTACAGCTTTGCTTTGTGGTGTATACGCAATAAACCGGTTTTCACTGCAATGCGTTCTATGACCATTACACACACTGTGACGAAACTGGTTTTTCGTACGAAACGGGTGTAATGGTGATGGTGTGTGAGGTTAGTGACCTGAGTGGAGTTGGTCTCACACAAGAAACTCTCTGCCCATTGATGTTGAGTAAAGGCCTCATCCACATGCTGTTTAGTCCATATAGCGAACATGTATTTAAAGCCGAAGTTGAAGGAAGAGACCTGCATTTCAAGGCTAGCTGAAAATTGCCTTGGCGATGGAAGTATCTCTGAACGTGGAGTTCGTTGCATTTCAATGGAGCAGTTACAGCTTTGCTTTGTGTGGAATTCTCATAAAGCTCAATTTCAACACAGTGCGTTTTATGGCAAATATGCACAGTGTGACCAAACAGGGTTTTCGTGCGAAACGGTTCTAATGGTGTAGGTGTGTGAGATTAGTGACCTGAGTGGAGTTGGTCTCACACAAGAAACATTGTGCCCATTGATGTTGAGTAAAAGCCTCATCCACATGCTGTGTTGTGTCCATATAGCTTGCATGTACTTGGTGCTGGAGCTGATGCCAGAGCCTTGCATTTCAAGGCTAGCTGAAAATTGTCTTGGCGATGAAGGTATCTCTGAACGTGGAGTTCATTGCATTTCAATGGAGCAGTTACTGCTTTGCTTTGTCTGGAATCGTATAAAGCTCAATTTTCACACAGTGCGTTTTATGGCAAATACGCACAGAGTTACAAAGCAGGGTTTTCGTGCGAAACGGGTCTAATGGTGATGGTGTGTGAGATTAGTGTCGTGAGTGGAGTTGGTCTCACACAAGAAACATTGTGCCCTTTCGTGTTGAAGAAAAGCTACATCCACATGCTGTGCTGTGTCCCTATAGCTTGCATGTACTTAGTGCTGGAGCTGATGCCATTGCCTTGCATTTCAAGGCTAGCTGAAAATTGCCTTGGCGATGAAGGTATCTCTGAACGTGGAGTTCATTGCATTTCAATGGAGCAGTTACAGCTTTGCTTTGTCTGGAATCGTATAAAGCTCAATTTCACAACAGTGCGTTATACTCCAAATACGCACAATGTGAACAAACAGGGTTTTCGTGCGAAACGGGTCTAATGGTGTAAGTGTGTGAGGTTAGCGACTTGAGTGGAGTTGGTCTCACACAAGAAACTCTCTGCCCATTGATGTTGAGTAAAAGCCTCATCCACATGCTGTGTTGTGTCCATATAGCTTGCATGTACTTGGTGCTGGAGCTGATGCCAGAGCCTTGCATTTCAAGGCTAGCTGAAAATTGTCTTGGCGATGAAGGTATCTCTGAACGTGGAGTTCATTGCATTTCAATGGAGCAGTTACTGCTTTGCTTTGTCTGGAATCGTATAAAGCTCAATTTTCACACAGTGCGTTTTATGGCAAATACGCACAGAGTTACAAAGCAGGGTTTTCGTGCGAAACGGGTCTAATGGTGATGGTGTGTGAGATTAGTGTCGTGAGTGGAGTTGGTCTCACACAAGAAACATTGTGCCCTTTCGTGTTGAAGAAAAGCTACATCCACATGCTGTGCTGTGTCCCTATAGCTTGCATGTACTTAGTGCTGGAGCTGATGCCAGAGCCTTGCATTTCAAGGCTAGCTGAAAATTGCCTTGGCGATGAAGGTATCTCTGAACGTGGAGTTCATTGCATTTCAATGGAGCAGTTACAGCTTTGCTTTGTCTGGAATTCTCATAAAGCTCAATTTCACAACAGTGCGTTATACGCCAAATACGCACAATGTGAACAAACAGGGTTTTCGTGCGAAACGGGTCTAATGGTGTAAGTGTGTGAAGTTAGTGACTTGAGTGGAGTTGGTCTCACACAAGAAACATTGTGCCTTTCGTGTTGAGTAACAGCCTCATCCACATGCTGTGCTGTGTCCCTATAACTAACATGTACTTGGTGCTGGAGCTGATGCCAGAGCCTTGCATTTCAAGGCTAGCTGAAAATTGCCTTGGCGATGGAAGTATCTCTGAACATGGAGTTCGTTGCATTTCAATGGAGCAGTTGCAGCTTTGCTTTGTCTGGAATTCTCATAAAGCTCAATTCAATACAGTGCGTTTTATAGCAAATACGCACAGAATTACAAAGCAGGGTTTTCGTGCGAAACGGGTCTAATGGTGATGGTGTGTGAGATTAGTGTTGTGAGTGGAGTTGGTCTCACACAAGAAACTCTCTGCCCATTGATGTTGAGTAAAAGCCTCATCCACATGCTGTGTTGTGTCCGTATAGCTAACATATACTTGGTGCTGGAGCTGATGCCAGAGCCTTGCATTTCAAGGCTAGCTGAAAATTGCCTTGGCGATGAAGGTATCTCTGAACGTGGAGTTCGTTGCATTTCAATGGAGCAGTTACAGCTTTGCTTTGTCTGGAATTCTCATAAAGCTCAATATAACACAGTGCGTTTTATGACAAATATGCACAGTGTGACCAAACAGGGTTTTCGTGCGAAACGGGTCTAATGGTGTAGGTGTGTGAGATTAGTGACCTGAGTGGAGTTGGTCTCACACAAGAAACTCTCTGCCCATTGATGTTGAGTAAAAGCCTCATCCACATGCTGTGTTTTGTCCGTATAGCTTGCAAGTACTTGGTGCTGGAGCTGATGCCAGAGCCTTGCATTTCAAGGCTAGCTGAAAATTGCCTTGGCGATGGAAGTATCTCTGAACGTGGAGTTCATTGCATTTCAATGGAGCAGTTACTGCTTTGCTTTGTCTGGAATCGTATAAAGCTCAATTTTCACACAGTGCGTTTTATGGCAAATACGCCCAGAGTTACAAAGCAGGGTTTTCGTGCGAAACGGGTCTAATGGTGATGGTGTGTGAGGTTAGCGACTTGAGTGGAGTTCGTCTCACACAAGAAACATTGTGCCCTTTCGTGTTGAGTAACAGCCTCATCCACATGCTGTGCTGTGTCCCTATAGCTAACATGTACTTGGTGCTGGAGCTGATGCCAGAGCCTTGCATTTCAAGGCTAGCTGAAAATTGCCTTGGCGATGGAAGTATCTCTGAACATGGAGTTCATTGCATTTCAATGGAGCAGTTGCAGCTTTGCTTTGTCTGGAATCGTATAAAGCTCAATTTCAACACAGTGCGTTTTATGGCAAATATGCTCAGTGTTACGAAACAGGGTTTTCGTGCGAAACGGGTCTAATGGTGATGGTTTGTGAGGTTAGTGACCTGAGTGGAGTTGGTCTCACACAAGAAACTCTCTGCCCATTGATGTTGAGTAAAAGCCTCATCCACATGCTGTGTTGTGTCCGTAAGCGAACATGTATTTAAAGCCGAAGTTGATGTAAGAGCCTTCCATTTCAAAGCTAACTGAAAATTGCCTTGGTGATGAAGTGCTCTCTGAACGTGGAGTTTGTTGCACTTCAATGGAGCAGTTACAGCTTTGCTTTGTGGTGTATACGCAATAAAACAGTTTTCACTGCAATGCGTTCTATGACCATTACACACACTGTGACGAAACTGTTTTTTCGTGCGAAACGGGTGTAATGGTGCTGGTGTGTGAGGTTAGTGACCTGAGTGGAGTTGGTCTCACACAAGAAACTCTCTGCCCTTTCGTCTTGAGTAAAAGCCTCATCCACATGCTGTGTTGTGTCCGTATATCTTGCATGTATTTAGTGCTGGAGCTGATGCCATTGCCTTGCATTTCAAGGCTAGCTGAAAATTGCCTTGGCGATGAAGGTATCTCTGAACGTGGAGTTCATTGCATTTCAATAGAGCATTTACAGCATTGCTTTGTATGGAATTCTCATAAAGCTCAATTTCAAAACAGTGCGTTTTATGACAAATATGCACAGTGTGACCAAAAGGGTTTTCGTGCGAAACGGGTCTAATGGTGTAAGTGTGTGAGGTTAGCGACTTGAGTGGAGTTGGTCTCACACAAGAAACATTGTGCCCTTTCGTGTTGAGTAACAGACTCATCCACATGCTGTGCTGTGTCCCTATAGCTAACATGTACTTGGTGCTGGAGCTGATGCCAGAGCCTTGCATTTCAAGGCTAGCTGAAAATTGCCTTGGCGATGAAGGTATCTCTGAACGTGGAGTTCATTGCATTTCAATGGAGCAGTTACAGCTTTGCTTTGTGTGGAATTCTCATAAAGCTCAATTTCAACACAGTGCGTTTTATGGCAAATATGCTCAGTGTTACGAAACAGGGTTTTCGTGCAAAACGGGTCTAATGGTGATGGTGTGTGAGGTTAGTGACCTGAGTGGAGTTCGTCTCACACAAGAAACTCTCTGCCCATTGATGTTGAGTAAAAGCCTCATCCACATGCTGTTTAGTCCGTACAGCGAACATGTATTTAAAGCCAAAGTTGATGTAAGAGCCTTCCATTTCAAAGCTAACTGAAAATTGCCTTGGTGATGAAGTGTTCTCTGAACGTGGAGTTGGTTGCACTTCAATGGAGCAGTTACAGCTTTGCTTTGTGGTGTATACGCAATAAACCAGTTTTCACTGCAATGCGTTCTATGACCATTACACACACTGTGACGAAACTGTTTTTTCGTGCGAAACGGGTGTAATGGTGCTGGTGTGTGAGGTTAGTGACCTGAGTGGAGTTGGTCACACACAAGAAACATTGTGCCCTTTTGTGTTGAATAAAGCCTCATCCTAATGCTGTGTTGTGTCCGTATAGCTAGCATGCATTTAAAGCTGAAGTTGAAGGAAGAGACCTGCATTTCAAGTTTAGCTGAAAATTGCCTTGGCGATGAAGGTATCTCTGAACGTGGAGTTCATTGCATTTCAATGGAGCAGTTACAGCTTTGCTTTGTGGGGAATTCTCATAAAGCTCAATTTCAAAACAGTGCGTTTTATGACTAATATGCACAGTGTGACCAAAAGTTTTTTCGTGCGAAACGGGTCTAATGGTGATGGTGTGTGAGGTTAGCGACTTGAGTGGAGTTGTTCTCACACAAGAAACCTTGTGCCCTTCCGTGTTGAGTAACAGCCTCATCCACATGCTGTGTTGTGTCCGTATAGCTTGCATGTACTTGGTGCTGGAGCTGATGCCAGAGCCTTGCATTTAAAGGCTAGCTGAAAATTGCCTTGGCGATGGAAGTATCTCTGAACATGGAGTTCGTTGCATTTCAATGGAACAGTTGCAGCTTTGCTTTTTGTGGAATTCTCATAAAGCTCAATTTCAACACAGTGCGTTTTATGGCAAATATGCTCAGTGTTACGAAACAGGGTTTTCGTGCGAAACGGGTCTAATGGTGATGGTGTGTGAGGTTAGTGACCTGAGTGGAGTTGGTCTCACACCAGAAACTCTCTGAACATTGATGTTGAGTAAAAGCCTCATCCACATGCTGTTTAGTCCGTATAGCGAACATGTATTTAAAGCCATAGTTGATGTAAGAGCCTTCCATTACAAAGCTAACTGAAAATTGCCTTGGTGATGGAAGTATCTCTGAACATGGAGTTGGTTGCACTTCAATGGAGCAGTTACAGCTTTGCTCTGTGGTGTATACGCAATAAACCAGTTTTCACTGCAATGCGTTCTATGACCATTACACACACTGTGACGAAATTGTTTTTCGTGCGAAACGGGTGTAATGGTGCTGGTGTGTGAGGTTAGTGACCTGAGTGGAGTTGGTCACACACAAGAAACATTGTGCCCTTTCGTCTTGAGTAAAAGCCTCATCCACATGCTGTGTTGTGTCCGTATATCTTGCATGTATTTAGTGCTGGAGCTGATGCCATTGCCTTGCATTTCAAGGCTAGCTGAAAATTGCCTTGGCGATGAAGGTATCTCTGAACGTGGAGTTCATTGCATTTCAATAGAGCATTTACAGCTTTGCTTTGTGTGGAATTCTCATAAAGCTCAATTTCAAAACAGTGCGTTTTATGACAAATATGCACAGTGTGACCAAAAGGGTTTTCGTGCGAAACGGGTCTAATGGTGTAAGTGTGTGAGGTTAGCGACTTGAGTGGAGTTGGTCTCACACAAGAAACATTGTGCCCTTTCGTCTTGAGTAAAAGCCTCATCCACATGCTGTGCTGTGTCCCTATAGCTAACATGTACTTGGTGCTGGAGCTGATGCCAGAGCCTTGCATTTCAAGGCTAGCTGAAAATTGCCTTGGCGATGGAAGTATCTCTGAACGTGGAGTTCATTGCATTTCAATGGAGCAGTTACAGCTATGCTTTGTCTGGAATTCTCATAAAGCTCAATTTCAACACAGTGCGTTTTATGGCAAATATGCTCAGTGTTACGAAACAGGGTTTTCGTGCAAAACGGGTCTAATGGTGATGGTGTGTGAGGTTAGTGACCTGAGTGGAGTTCGTCTCACACAAGAAACTCTCTGCCCATTGATGTTGAGTAAAAGCCTCATCCACATGCTGTTTAGTCCGTACAGCGAACATGTATTTAAAGCCAAAGTTGATGTAAGAGCCTTCCATTTCAAAGCTAACTGAAAATTGCCTTGGTGATGAAGTGTTCTCTGAACGTGGAGTTGGTTGCACTTCAATGGAGCAGTTACAGCTTTGCTTTGTGGTGTATACGCAATAAACCAGTTTTCACTGCAATGCGTTCTATGACCATTACACACACTGTGACGAAACTGTTTTTTCGTGCGAAACGGGTGTAATGGTGCTGGTGTGTGAGGTTAGTGACCTGAGTGGAGTTGGTCACACACAAGAAACATTGTGCCCTTTTGTGTTGAATAAAGCCTCATCCTAATGCTGTGTTGTGTCCGTATAGCTAGCATGCATTTAAAGCTGAAGTTGAAGGAAGAGACCTGCATTTCAAGTTTAGCTGAAAATTGCCTTGGCGATGAAGGTATCTCTGAACGTGGAGTTCATTGCATTTCAATGGAGCAGTTACAGCTTTGCTTTGTGGGGAATTCTCATAAAGCTCAATTTCAAAACAGTGCGTTTTATGACTAATATGCACAGTGTGACCAAAAGTTTTTTCGTGCGAAACGGGTCTAATGGTGATGGTGTGTGAGGTTAGCGACTTGAGTGGAGTTGTTCTCACACAAGAAACCTTGTGCCCTTCCGTGTTGAGTAACAGCCTCATCCACATGCTGTGTTGTGTCCGTATAGCTTGCATGTACTTGGTGCTGGAGCTGATGCCAGAGCCTTGCATTTAAAGGCTAGCTGAAAATTGCCTTGGCGATGGAAGTATCTCTGAACATGGAGTTCGTTGCATTTCAATGGAACAGTTGCAGCTTTGCTTTTTGTGGAATTCTCATAAAGCTCAATTTCAACACAGTGCGTTTTATGGCAAATATGCTCAGTGTTACGAAACAGGGTTTTCGTGCGAAACGGGTCTAATGGTGATGGTGTGTGAGGTTAGTGACCTGAGTGGAGTTGGTCTCACACCAGAAACTCTCTGAACATTGATGTTGAGTAAAAGCCTCATCCACATGCTGTTTAGTCCGTATAGCGAACATGTATTTAAAGCCATAGTTGATGTAAGAGCCTTCCATTACAAAGCTAACTGAAAATTGCCTTGGTGATGGAAGTATCTCTGAACATGGAGTTGGTTGCACTTCAATGGAGCAGTTACAGCTTTGCTCTGTGGTGTATACGCAATAAACCAGTTTTCACTGCAATGCGTTCTATGACCATTACACACACTGTGACGAAACTGTTTTTCGTGCGAAACGGGTGTAATGGTGCTGGTGTGTGAGGTTAGTGACCTGAGTGGAGTTGGTCACACACAAGAAACATTGTGCCCTTTCGTCTTGAGTAAAAGCCTCATCCACATGCTGTGTTGTGTCCGTATATCTTGCATGTATTTAGTGCTGGAGCTGATGCCATTGCCTTGCATTTCAAGGCTAGCTGAAAATTGCCTTGGCGATGAAGGTATCTCTGAACGTGGAGTTCATTGCATTTCAATAGAGCATTTACAGCTTTGCTTTGTGTGGAATTCTCATAAAGCTCAATTTCAAAACAGTGCGTTTTATGACAAATATGCACAGTGTGACCAAAAGGGTTTTCGTGCGAAACGGGTCTAATGGTGTAAGTGTGTGAGGTTAGCGACTTGAGTGGAGTTGGTCTCACACAAGAAACATTGTGCCCTTTCGTCTTGAGTAAAAGCCTCATCCACATGCTGTGCTGTGTCCCTATAGCTAACATGTACTTGGTGCTGGAGCTGATGCCAGAGCCTTGCATTTCAAGGCTAGCTGAAAATTGCCTTGGCGATGGAAGTATCTCTGAACGTGGAGTTCATTGCATTTCAATGGAGCAGTTACAGCTATGCTTTGTCTGGAATTCTCATAAAGCTCAATTTCAACACAGTGCGTTTTATGACAAATATGCACAGTGTGACCAAACAGGGTTTTCGTGCGAAACGGGTCTAATGGTGTAGGTGTGTGAGATTAGTGACCTGAGTGGAGTTGGTCTCACACAAGAAACTCTCTGCCCATTGATGTTGAGTAAAAGCCTCATCCACATGCTGTGTTTTGTCCGTATAGCTTGCAAGTACTTGGTGCTGGAGCTGATGCCAGAGCCTTGCATTTCAAGGCTAGCTGAAAATTGCCTTGGCGATGGAAGTATCTGTGAACGTGGAGTTCATTGCATTTCAATGGAGCAGTTACAGCTTTGCTTTGTCTGGAATCGTATAAAGCTCAATTTTCACACAGTGCGTTTTATGGCAAATACGCCCAGAGTTACAAAGCAGGGTTTTCGTGCGAAACGGGTCTAATGGTGATGGTGTGTGAGGTTAGCGACTTGAGTGGAGTTCGTCTCACACAAGAAACATTGTGCCCTTTCGTGTTGAGTAACAGCCTCATCCACATGCTGTGCTGTGTCCCTATAGCTAACATGTACTTGGTGCTGGAGCTGATGCCAGAGCCTTGCATTTCAAGGCTAGCTGAAAATTGCCTTGGCGATGGAAGTATCTGTGAACGTGGAGTTCATTGCATTTCAATGGAGCAGTTGCAGCTTTGCTTTGTCTGGAATCGTATAAAGCTCAATTTCAACACAGTGCGTTTTATGGCAAATATGCTCAGTGTTACGAAACAGGGTTTTCGTGCGAAACGGGTCTAATGGTGATGGTTTGTGAGGTTAGTGACCTGAGTGGAGTTGGTCTCACACAAGAAACTCTCTGCCCATTGATGTTGAGTAAAAGCCTCATCCACATGCTGTGTTGTGTCCGTATAGCGAACATGTATTTAAAGCCGAAGTTGATGTAAGAGCCTTCCATTTCAAAGCTAACTGAAAATTGCCTTGGTGATGAAGTGCTCTCTGAACGTGGAGTTTGTTGCACGTCAATGGAGCAGTTACAGCTTTGCTTTGTGGTGTATACGCAATAAAACAGTTTTCACTGCAATGCTTTCTATGACCATTACACACACTGTGACGAAACTGTTTTTTCGTGCGAAACGGGTGTAATGGTGCTGGTGTGTGAGGTTAGTGACCTGAGTGGAGTTGGTCTCACACAAGAAACTCTCTGCCCTTTCGTCTTGAGTAAAAGCCTCATCCACATGCTGTGTTGTGTCCGTATATCTTGCATGTATTTAGTGCTGGAGCTGATGCCATTGCCTTGCATTTCAAGGCTAGCTGAAAATTGCCTTGGCGATGAAGGTATCTCTGAACATGGAGTTCATTGCATTTCAATAGAGCATTTACAGCATTGCTTTGTATGGAATTCTCATAAAGCTCAATTTCAAAACAGTGCGTTTTATGACAAATATGCACAGTGTGACCAAAAGGGTTTTCGTGCGAAACGGGTCTAATGGTGTAAGTGTGTGAGGTTAGCGACTTGAGTGGAGTTGGTCTCACACAAGAAACATTGTGCCCTTTCGTCTTGAGTAACAGCCTCATCCACATGCTGTGCTGTGTCCCTATAGCTAACATGTACTTGGTGCTGGAGCTGATGCCAGAGCCTTGCATTTCAAGGCTAGCTGAAAATTGCCTTGGCGATGAAGGTATCTCTGAACGTGGAGTTCATTGCATTTCAATGGAGCAGTTACAGCTTTGCTTTGTGTGGAATTCTCATAAAGCTCAATTTCAACACAGTGCGTTTTATGGCAAATATGCTCAGTGTTACGAAACAGGGTTTTCGTGCAAAACGGGTCTAATGGTGATGGTGTGTGAGGTTAGTGACCTGAGTGGAGTTCGTCTCACACAAGAAACTCTCTGCCCATTGATGTTGAGTAAAAGCCTCATCCACATGCTGTTTAGTCCGTACAGCGAACATGTATTTAAAGCCAAAGTTGATGTAAGAGCCTTCCATTTCAAAGCTAACTGAAAATTGCCTTGGTGATGAAGTGTTCTCTGAACGTGGAGTTGGTTGCACTTCAATGGAGCAGTTACAGCTTTGCTTTGTGGTGTATACGCAATAAACCAGTTTTCACTGCAATGCGTTCTATGACCATTACACACACTGTGACGAAACTGTTTTTTCGTGCGAAACGGGTGTAATGGTGCTGGTGTGTGAGGTTAGTGACCTGAGTGGAGTTGGTCACACACAAGAAACATTGTGCCCTTTTGTGTTGAATAAAGCCTCATCCTAATGCTGTGTTGTGTCCGTATAGCTAGCATGCATTTAAAGCTGAAGTTGAAGGAAGAGACCTGCATTTCAAGTTTAGCTGAAAATTGCCTTGGCGATGAAGGTATCTCTGAACGTGGAGTTCATTGCATTTCAATGGAGCAGTTACAGCTTTGCTTTGTGTGGAATTCTCATAAAGCTCAATTTCAAAACAGTGCGTTTTATGACAAATATGCACAGTGTGACCAAAAGGGTTTTCGTGCGAAACGGGTCTAATGGTGATGGTGTGTGAGGTTAGCGACTTGAGTGGAGTTGTTCTCACACAAGAAACATTGTGCCCTTTCGTGTTGAATAACAGCCTCATCCACATGCTGTGCTGTGTCCCTATAGCTAACATGTACTTGGTGCTGGAGCTGATGCCAGAGCCTTGCATTTCAAGGCTAGCTGAAAATTGCCTTGGCGATGGAAGTATCTCTGAACATGGAGTTCGTTGCATTTCAATGGAGCAGTTGCAGCTTTGCTTTTTGTGGAATTCTCATAAAGCTCAATTTCAACACAGTGCGTTTTATGGCAAATATGCTCAGTGTTACAAAACAGGTTTTTCGTGCAAAACGGGTCTAATAGTGATGGTGTGTGAGGTTAGTGACCTGAGTGGAGTTGGTCTCACACAAGAAACTCTCTGCCCATTGATGTTGAGTAAAAGCCTCATCCACATGCTGTTTAGTCCGTATAGCGAACATGTATTTAAAGCCGAAGTTGATGTAAGAGCCTTCCATTACAAAGCTAACTGAAAATTGCCTTGGTGATGGAAGTATCTCTGAACGTGGAGTTGGTTGCACTTCAATGGAGCAGTTACAGCTTTGCTTTGTGGTGTATACGCAATAAACCAGTTTTCACTGCAATGCGTTCTATGACCATTACACACACTGTGACGAAACTGTTTTTCGTGCGAAACGGGTGTAATGGTGCTGGTGTGTGAGGTTAGTGACCTGAGTGGAGTTGGTCACACACAAGAAACATTGTGCCCTTTCGTCTTGAGTAAAAGCCTCATCCACATGCTGTGTTGTGTCCGTATATCTTGCATGTATTTAGTGCTGGAGCTGATGCGATTGCCTTGCATTTCAAGGCTAGCTGAAAATTGCCTTGGCGATGAAGGTATCTCTGAACGTGGAGTTCATTGCATTTCAATAGAGCATTTACAGCTTTGCTTTGTGTGGAATTCTCATAAAGCTCAATTTCAAAACAGTGCGTTTTATGACAAATATGCACAGTGTGACCAAAAGGGTTTTCGTGCGAAACGGGTCTAATGGTGTAAGTGTGTGAGGTTAGCGACTTGAGTGGAGTTGGTCTCACACAAGAAACATTGTGCCCTTTCGTCTTGAGTAAAAGCCTCATCCACATGCTGTGCTGTGTCCCTATAGCTAACATGTACTTGGTGCTGGAGCTGATGCCAGAGCCTTGCATTTCAAGGCTAGCTGAAAATTGCCTTGGCGATGGAAGTATCTCTGAACGTGGAGTTCATTGCATTTCAATGGAGCAGTTACAGCTATGCTTTGTCTGGAATTCTCATAAAGCTCAATTTCAACACAGTGCGTTTTATGGCAAATATGCTCAGTGTTACGAAACAGGGTTTTCGTGCAAAACGGGTCTAATGGTGATGGTGTGTGAGGTTAGTGACCTGAGTGGAGTTCGTCTCACACAAGAAACTCTCTGCCCATTGATGTTGAGTAAAAGCCTCATCCACATGCTGTTTAGTCCGTACAGCGAACATGTATTTAAAGCCAAAGTTGATGTAAGAGCCTTCCATTTCAAAGCTAACTGAAAATTGCCTTGGTGATGAAGTGTTCTCTGAACGTGGAGTTGGTTGCACTTCAATGGAGCAGTTACAGCTTTGCTTTGTGGTGTATACGCAATAAACCAGTTTTCACTGCAATGCGTTCTATGACCATTACACACACTGTGACGAAACTGTTTTTTCGTGCGAAACGGGTGTAATGGTGCTGGTGTGTGAGGTTAGTGACCTGAGTGGAGTTGGTCACACACAAGAAACATTGTGCCCTTTTGTGTTGAATAAAGCCTCATCCTAATGCTGTGTTGTGTCCGTATAGCTAGCATGCATTTAAAGCTGAAGTTGAAGGAAGAGACCTGCATTTCAAGTTTAGCTGAAAATTGCCTTGGCGATGAAGGTATCTCTGAACGTGGAGTTCATTGCATTTCAATGGAGCAGTTACAGCTTTGCTTTGTGGGGAATTCTCATAAAGCTCAATTTCAAAACAGTGCGTTTTATGACTAATATGCACAGTGTGACCAAAAGTTTTTTCGTGCGAAACGGGTCTAATGGTGATGGTGTGTGAGGTTAGCGACTTGAGTGGAGTTGTTCTCACACAAGAAACCTTGTGCCCTTCCGTGTTGAGTAACAGCCTCATCCACATGCTGTGTTGTGTCCGTATAGCTTGCATGTACTTGGTGCTGGAGCTGATGCCAGAGCCTTGCATTTAAAGGCTAGCTGAAAATTGCCTTGGCGATGGAAGTATCTCTGAACATGGAGTTCGTTGCATTTCAATGGAACAGTTGCAGCTTTGCTTTTTGTGGAATTCTCATAAAGCTCAATTTCAACACAGTGCGTTTTATGGCAAATATGCTCAGTGTTACGAAACAGGGTTTTCGTGCGAAACGGGTCTAATGGTGATGGTGTGTGAGGTTAGTGACCTGAGTGGAGTTGGTCTCACACCAGAAACTCTCTGCCCATTGATGTTGAGTAAAAGCCTCATCCACATGCTGTTTAGTCCGTATAGCGAACATGTATTTAAAGCCATAGTTGATGTAAGAGCCTTCCATTACAAAGCTAACTGAAAATTGCCTTGGTGATGGAAGTATCTCTGAACATGGAGTTGGTTGCACTTCAATGGAGCAGTTACAGCTTTGCTCTGTGGTGTATACGCAATAAACCAGTTTTCACTGCAATGCGTTCTATGACCATTACACACACTGTGACGAAACTGTTTTTCGTGCGAAACGGGTGTAATGGTGCTGGTGTGTGAGGTTAGTGACCTGAGTGGAGTTGGTCACACACAAGAAACATTGTGCCCTTTCGTCTTGAGTAAAAGCCTCATCCACATGCTGTGTTGTGTCCGTATATCTTGCATGTATTTAGTGCTGGAGCTGATGCCATTGCCTTGCATTTCAAGGCTAGCTGAAAATTGCCTTGGCGATGAAGGTATCTCTGAACGTGGAGTTCATTGCATTTCAATAGAGCATTTACAGCTTTGCTTTGTGTGGAATTCTCATAAAGCTCAATTTCAAAACAGTGCGTTTTATGACAAATATGCACAGTGTGACCAAAAGGGTTTTCGTGCGAAACGGGTCTAATGGTGTAAGTGTGTGAGGTTAGCGACTTGAGTGGAGTTGGTCTCACACAAGAAACATTGTGCCCTTTCGTCTTGAGTAAAAGCCTCATCCACATGCTGTGCTGTGTCCCTATAGCTAACATGTACTTGGTGCTGGAGCTGATGCCAGAGCCTTGCATTTCAAGGCTAGCTGAAAATTGCCTTGGCGATGGAAGTATCTCTGAACGTGGAGTTCATTGCATTTCAATGGAGCAGTTACAGCTATGCTTTGTCTGGAATTCTCATAAAGCTCAATTTCAACACAGTGCGTTTTATGACAAATATGCACAGTGTGACCAAACAGGGTTTTCGTGCGAAACGGGTCTAATGGTGTAGGTGTGTGAGATTAGTGACCTGAGTGGAGTTGGTCTCACACAAGAAACTCTCTGCCCATTGATGTTGAGTAAAAGCCTCATCCACATGCTGTGTTTTGTCCGTATAGCTTGCAAGTACTTGGTGCTGGAGCTGATGCCAGAGCCTTGCATTTCAAGGCTAGCTGAAAATTGCCTTGGCGATGGAAGTATCTGTGAACGTGGAGTTCATTGCATTTCAATGGAGCAGTTACAGCTTTGCTTTGTCTGGAATCGTATAAAGCTCAATTTTCACACAGTGCGTTTTATGGCAAATACGCCCAGAGTTACAAAGCAGGGTTTTCGTGCGAAACGGGTCTAATGGTGATGGTGTGTGAGGTTAGCGACTTGAGTGGAGTTCGTCTCACACAAGAAACATTGTGCCCTTTCGTGTTGAGTAACAGCCTCATCCACATGCTGTGCTGTGTCCCTATAGCTAACATGTACTTGGTGCTGGAGCTGATGCCAGAGCCTTGCATTTCAAGGCTAGCTGAAAATTGCCTTGGCGATGGAAGTATCTGTGAACGTGGAGTTCATTGCATTTCAATGGAGCAGTTGCAGCTTTGCTTTGTCTGGAATCGTATAAAGCTCAATTTCAACACAGTGCGTTTTATGGCAAATATGCTCAGTGTTACGAAACAGGGTTTTCGTGCGAAACGGGTCTAATGGTGATGGTTTGTGAGGTTAGTGACCTGAGTGGAGTTGGTCTCACACAAGAAACTCTCTGCCCATTGATGTTGAGTAAAAGCCTCATCCACATGCTGTGTTGTGTCCGTATAGCGAACATGTATTTAAAGCCGAAGTTGATGTAAGAGCCTTCCATTTCAAAGCTAACTGAAAATTGCCTTGGTGATGAAGTGCTCTCTGAACGTGGAGTTTGTTGCACGTCAATGGAGCAGTTACAGCTTTGCTTTGTGGTGTATACGCAATAAAACAGTTTTCACTGCAATGCTTTCTATGACCATTACACACACTGTGACGAAACTGTTTTTTCGTGCGAAACGGGTGTAATGGTGCTGGTGTGTGAGGTTAGTGACCTGAGTGGAGTTGGTCTCACACAAGAAACTCTCTGCCCTTTCGTCTTGAGTAAAAGCCTCATCCACATGCTGTGTTGTGTCCGTATATCTTGCATGTATTTAGTGCTGGAGCTGATGCCATTGCCTTGCATTTCAAGGCTAGCTGAAAATTGCCTTGGCGATGAAGGTATCTCTGAACATGGAGTTCATTGCATTTCAATAGAGCATTTACAGCATTGCTTTGTATGGAATTCTCATAAAGCTCAATTTCAAAACAGTGCGTTTTATGACAAATATGCACAGTGTGACCAAAAGGGTTTTCGTGCGAAACGGGTCTAATGGTGTAAGTGTGTGAGGTTAGCGACTTGAGTGGAGTTGGTCTCACACAAGAAACATTGTGCCCTTTCGTCTTGAGTAACAGCCTCATCCACATGCTGTGCTGTGTCCCTATAGCTAACATGTACTTGGTGCTGGAGCTGATGCCAGAGCCTTGCATTTCAAGGCTAGCTGAAAATTGCCTTGGCGATGAAGGTATCTCTGAACGTGGAGTTCATTGCATTTCAATGGAGCAGTTACAGCTTTGCTTTGTGTGGAATTCTCATAAAGCTCAATTTCAACACAGTGCGTTTTATGGCAAATATGCTCAGTGTTACGAAACAGGGTTTTCGTGCAAAACGGGTCTAATGGTGATGGTGTGTGAGGTTAGTGACCTGAGTGGAGTTCGTCTCACACAAGAAACTCTCTGCCCATTGATGTTGAGTAAAAGCCTCATCCACATGCTGTTTAGTCCGTACAGCGAACATGTATTTAAAGCCAAAGTTGATGTAAGAGCCTTCCATTTCAAAGCTAACTGAAAATTGCCTTGGTGATGAAGTGTTCTCTGAACGTGGAGTTGGTTGCACTTCAATGGAGCAGTTACAGCTTTGCTTTGTGGTGTATACGCAATAAACCAGTTTTCACTGCAATGCGTTCTATGACCATTACACACACTGTGACGAAACTGTTTTTTCGTGCGAAACGGGTGTAATGGTGCTGGTGTGTGAGGTTAGTGACCTGAGTGGAGTTGGTCACACACAAGAAACATTGTGCCCTTTTGTGTTGAATAAAGCCTCATCCTAATGCTGTGTTGTGTCCGTATAGCTAGCATGCATTTAAAGCTGAAGTTGAAGGAAGAGACCTGCATTTCAAGTTTAGCTGAAAATTGCCTTGGCGATGAAGGTATCTCTGAACGTGGAGTTCATTGCATTTCAATGGAGCAGTTACAGCTTTGCTTTGTGTGGAATTCTCATAAAGCTCAATTTCAAAACAGTGCGTTTTATGACAAATATGCACAGTGTGACCAAAAGGGTTTTCGTGCGAAACGGGTCTAATGGTGATGGTGTGTGAGGTTAGCGACTTGAGTGGAGTTGTTCTCACACAAGAAACATTGTGCCCTTTCGTGTTGAATAACAGCCTCATCCACATGCTGTGCTGTGTCCCTATAGCTAACATGTACTTGGTGCTGGAGCTGATGCCAGAGCCTTGCATTTCAAGGCTAGCTGAAAATTGCCTTGGCGATGGAAGTATCTCTGAACATGGAGTTCGTTGCATTTCAATGGAGCAGTTGCAGCTTTGCTTTGTGTGGAATTCTCATAAAGCTCAATTTCAACACAGTGCGTTTTATGGCAAATATGCTCAGTGTTACAAAACAGGTTTTTCGTGCAAAACGGGTCTAATAGTGATGGTGTGTGAGGTTAGTGACCTGAGTGGAGTTGGTCTCACACAAGAAACTCTCTGCCCATTGATGTTGAGTAAAAGCCTCATCCACATGCTGTTTAGTCCGTATAGCGAACATGTATTTAAAGCCGAAGTTGATGTAAGAGCCTTCCATTACAAAGCTAACTGAAAATTGCCTTGGTGATGGAAGTATCTCTGAACGTGGAGTTGGTTGCACTTCAATGGAGCAGTTACAGCTTTGCTTTGTGGTGTATACGCAATAAACCAGTTTTCACTGCAATGCGTTCTATGACCATTACACACACTGTGACGAAACTGTTTTTCGTGCGAAACGGGTGTAATGGTGCTGGTGTGTGAGGTTAGTGACCTGAGTGGAGTTGGTCACACACAAGAAACATTGTGCCCTTTCGTCTTGAGTAAAAGCCTCATCCACATGCTGTGTTGTGTCCGTATATCTTGCATGTATTTAGTGCTGGAGCTGATGCCATTGCCTTGCATTTCAAGGCTAGCTGAAAATTGCCTTGGCGATGAAGGTATCTCTGAACGTGGAGTTCATTGCATTTCAATAGAGCATTTACAGCTTTGCTTTGTGTGGAATTCTCATAAAGCTCAATTTCAAAACAGTGCGTTTTATGACAAATATGCACAGTGTGACCAAAAGGGTTTTCGTGCGAAACGGGTCTAATGGTGTAAGTGTGTGAGGTTAGCGACTTGAGTGGAGTTGGTCTCACACAAGAAACATTGTGCCCTTTCGTCTTGAGTAAAAGCCTCATCCACATGCTGTGCTGTGTCCCTATAGCTAACATGTACTTGGTGCTGGAGCTGATGCCAGAGCCTTGCATTTCAAGGCTAGCTGAAAATTGCCTTGGCGATGGAAGTATCTCTGAACGTGGAGTTCATTGCATTTCAATGGAGCAGTTACAGCTATGCTTTGTCTGGAATTCTCATAAAGCTCAATTTCAACACAGTGCGTTTTATGACAAATATGCACAGTGTGACCAAACAGGGTTTTCGTGCGAAACGGGTCTAATGGTGTAGGTGTGTGAGATTAGTGACCTGAGTGGAGTTGGTCTCACACAAGAAACTCTCTGCCCATTGATGTTGAGTAAAAGCCTCATCCACATGCTGTGTTTTGTCCGTATAGCTTGCAAGTACTTGGTGCTGGAGCTGATGCCAGAGCCTTGCATTTCAAGGCTAGCTGAAAATTGCCTTGGCGATGGAAGTATCTGTGAACGTGGAGTTCATTGCATTTCAATGGAGCAGTTACAGCTCTGCTTTGTCTGGAATCGTATAAAGCTCAATTTTCACACAGTGCGTTTTATGGCAAATACGCCCAGAGTTACAAAGCAGGGTTTTCGTGCGAAACGGGTCTAATGGTGATGGTGTGTGAGGTTAGCGACTTGAGTGGAGTTCGTCTCACACAAGAAACATTGTGCCCTTTCGTGTTGAGTAACAGCCTCATCCACATGCTGTGCTGTGTCCCTATAGCTAACATGTACTTGGTGCTGGAGCTGATGCCAGAGCCTTGCATTTCAAGGCTAGCTGAAAATTGCCTTGGCGATGGAAGTATCTCTGAACATGGAGTTCATTGCATTTCAATGGAGCAGTTGCAGCTTTGCTTTGTCTGGAATCGTATAAAGCTCAATTTCAACACAGTGCTTTTTATGGCAAATATGCTCAGTGTTACGAAACAGGGTTTTCGTGCGAAACGGGTCTAATGGTGATGGTTTGTGAGGTTAGTGACCTGAGTGGAGTTGGTCTCACACAAGAAACTCTCTGCCCATTGATGTTGAGTAAAAGCCTCATCCACATGCTGTGTTTAGTCCGTATAGCGAACATGTATTTAAAGCCGAAGTTGATGTAAGAGCCTTCCATTTCAAAGCTAACTGAAAATTGCCTTGGTGATGAAGTGCTCTCTGAACGTGGACTTGGTTGCACTTCAATGGAGCAGTTACAGCTTTGCTTTGTGGTGTATACGCAATAAAACAGTTTTCACTGCAATGCGTTCTATGACCATTACACACACTGTGACGAAACTGTTTTTTCGTGCGAAACGGGTGTAATGGTGCTGGTGTGTGAGGTTAGTGACCTGAGTGGAGTTGGTCTCACACAAGAAACTCTCTGCCCATTGATGTTGAGTAAAAGCCTCATCCACATGCTGTGTTGTGTCCGTATATCTTGCATGTATTTAGTGCTGGAGCTGATGCCATTGCCTTGCATTTCAAGGCTAGCTGAAAATTGCCTTGGCGATGAAGGTATCTCTGAACATGGAGTTCATTGCATTTCAATAGAGCATTTACAGCATTGCTTTGTATGGAATTCTCATAAAGCTCAATTTCAAAACAGTGCGTTTTATGACAAATATGCACAGTGTGACCAAAAGGGTTTTCGTGCGAAACGGGTCTAATGGTGTAAGTGTGTGAGGTTAGCGACTTGAGTGGAGTTGGTCTCACACAAGAAACATTGTGCCCTTTCGTCTTGAGTAACAGCCTCATCCACATGCTGTGCTGTGTCCCTATAGCTAACATGTACTTGGTGCTGGAGCTGATGCCAGAGCCTTGCATTTCAAGGCTAGCTGAAAATTGCCTTGGTGATGAAGGTATCTCTGAACGTGGAGTTCATTGCATTTCAATGGAGCAGTTACAGCTTTGCTTTTTGTGGAATTCTCATAAAGCTCAATTTCAACACAGTGCGTTTTATGGCAAATATGCTCAGTGTTACGAAACAGGGTTTTCGTGCAAAACGGGTCTAATGGTGATGGTGTGTGAGGTTAGTGACCTGAGTGGAGTTCGTCTCACACAAGAAACTCTCTGCCCATTGATGTTGAGTAAAAGCCTCATCCACATGCTGTTTAGTCCGTACAGCGAACATGTATTTAAAGCCAAAGTTGATGTAAGAGCCTTCCATTTCAAAGCTAACTGAAAATTGCCTTGGTGATGAAGTGTTCTCTGAACGTGGAGTTGGTTGCACTTCAATGGAGCAGTTACAGCTTTGCTTTGTGGTGTATACGCAATAAACCAGTTTTCACTGCAATGCGTTCTATGACCATTACACACACTGTGACGAAACTGTTTTTTCGTGCGAAACGGGTGTAATGGTGCTGGTGTGTGAGGTTAGTGACCTGAGTGGAGTTGGTCACACACAAGAAACATTGTGCCCTTTTGTGTTGAATAAAGCCTCATCCTAATGCTGTGTTGTGTCCGTATAGCTAGCATGCATTTAAAGCTGAAGTTCGAAGGAAGAGACCTGCATTTCAAGTTTAGCTGAAAATTGCCTTGGCGATGAAGGTATCTCTGAACGTGGAGTTCATTGCATTTCAATGGAGCAGTTACAGCTTTGCTTTGTGTGGAATTCTCATAAAGCTCAATTTCAAAACAGTGCGTTTTATGACAAATATGCACAGTGTGACCAAAAGGGTTTTCGTGCGAAACAGGTCTAATGGTGATGGTGTGTGAGGTTAGCGACTTGAGTGGAGTTGTTCTCACACAAGAAACATTGTGCCCTTTCGTGTTGAATAACAGCCTCATCCACATGCTGTGCTGTGTCCCTATAGCTAACATGTACTTGGTGCTGGAGCTGATGCCAGAGCCTTGCATTTCAAGGCTAGCTGAAAATTGCCTTGGCGATGGAAGTATCTCTGAACATGGAGTTCGTTGCATTTCAATGGAGCAGTTGCAGCTTTGCTTTTTGTGGAATTCTCATAAAGCTCAATTTCAACACAGTGCGTTTTATGGCAAATATGCTCAGTGTTACAAAACAGGTTTTTCGTGCAAAACGGGTCTAATAGTGATGGTGTGTGAGGTTAGTGACCTGAGTGGAGTTGGTCTCACACAAGAAACTCTCTGCCCATTGATGTTGAGTAAAAGCCTCATCCACATGCTGTTTAGTCCGTATAGCGAACATGTATTTAAAGCCGAAGTTGATGTAAGAGCCTTCCATTACAAAGCTAACTGAAAATTGCCTTGGTGATGAAGTGCTCTCTGAACGTGGAGTTGGTTGCACTTCAATGGAGCAGTTACAGCTTTGCTTTGTGGTGTATACGCAATAAACCAGTTTTCACTGCAATGCGTTCTATGACCATTACACACACTGTGACGAAACTGTTTTTCGTGCGAAACGGGTGTAATGGTGCTGGTGTGTGAGGTTAGTGACCTGAGTGGAGTTGGTCACACACAAGAAACATTGTGCCCTTTCGTCTTGAGTAAAAGCCTCATCCACATGCTGTGTTGTGTCCGTATATCTTGCATGTATTTAGTGCTGGAGCTGATGCCATTGCCTTGCATTTCAAGGCTAGCTGAAAATTGCCTTGGCGATGAAGGTATCTCTGAACGTGGAGTTCATTGCATTTCAATAGAGCATTTACAGCTTTGCTTTGTGTGGAATTCTCATAAAGCTCAATTTCAAAACAGTGCGTTTTATGACAAATATGCACAGTGTGACCAAAAGGGTTTTCGTGCGAAACAGGTCTAATGGTGTAAGTGTGTGAGGTTAGCGACTTGAGTGGAGTTGGTCTCACACAAGAAACATTGTGCCCTTTCGTCTTGAGTAAAAGCCTCATCCACATGCTGTGCTGTGTCCCTATAGCTAACATGTACTTGGTGCTGGAGCTGATGCCAGAGCCTTGCATTTCAAGGCTAGCTGAAAATTGCCTTGGCGATGGAAGTATCTCTGAACGTGGAGTTCATTGCATTTCAATGGAGCAGTTACAGCTATGCTTTGTCTGGAATTCTCATAAAGCTCAATTTCAACACAGTGCGTTTTATGACAAATATGCACAGTGTGACCAAACAGGGTTTTCGTGCGAAACGGGTCTAATGGTGTAGGTGTGTGAGATTAGTGACCTGAGTGGAGTTGGTCTCACACAAGAAACTCTCTGCCCATTGATGTTGAGTAAAAGCCTCATCCACATGCTGTGTTTTGTCCGTATAGCTTGCAAGTACTTGGTGCTGGAGCTGATGCCAGAGCCTTGCATTTCAAGGCTAGCTGAAAATTGCCTTGGCGATGGAAGTATCTGTGAACGTGGAGTTCATTGCATTTCAATGGAGCAGTTACTGCTTTGCTTTGTCTGGAATCGTATAAAGCTCAATTTTCACACAGTGCGTTTTATGGCAAATACGCCCAGAGTTACAAAGCAGGGTTTTCGTGCGAAACGGGTCTAATGGTGATGGTGTGTGAGGTTAGCGACTTGAGTGGAGTTCGTCTCACACAAGAAACATTGTGCCCTTTCGTGTTGAGTAACAGCCTCATCCACATGCTGTGCTGTGTCCCTATAGCTAACATGTACTTGGTGCTGGAGCTGATGCCAGAGCCTTGCATTTCAAGGCTAGCTGAAAATTGCCTTGGCGATGGAAGTATCTCTGAACATGGAGTTCATTGCATTTCAATGGAGCAGTTGCAGCTTTGCTTTGTATGGAATTCTCATAAAGCTCAATTTCAACACAGTGCGTTTTATGGCAAATATGCTCAGTGTTACGAAACAGGGTTTTCGTGCAAAACGGGTCTAATGGTGATGGTTTGTGAGGTTAGTGACCTGAGTGGAGTTGGTCTCACACAAGAAACTCTCTGCCCATTGATGTTGAGTAAAAGCCTCATCCACATGCTGTTTAGTCCGTATAGCGAACATGTATTTAAAGCCGAAGTTGATGTAAGAGCCTTCCATTTCAAAGCTAACTGAAAATTGCCTTGGTGATGAAGTGCTCTCTGAACGTGGACTTGGTTGCACTTCAATGGAGCAGTTACAGCTTTGCTTTGTGGTGTATACGCAATAAACCAGTTTTCACTGCAATGCGTTCTATGACCATTACACACACTGTGACGAAACTGTTTTTCGTGCGAAACGGGTGTAATGGTGCTGGTGTGTGAGGTTAGTGACCTGAGTGGAGTTGGTCACACACAAGAAACATTGTGCCCTTTCGTCTTGAGTAAAAGCCTCATCCACATGCTGTGTTGTGTCCGTATATCTTGCATGTATTTAGTGCTGGAGCTGATGCCATTGCCTTGCATTTCAAGGCTAGCTGAAAATTGCCTTGGCGATGAAGGTATCTCTGAACGTGGAGTTCATTGCATTTCAATAGAGCATTTACAGCTTTGCTTTGTGTGGAATTCTCATAAAGCTCAATTTCAAAACAGTGCGTTTTATGACAAATATGCACAGTGTGACCAAAAGGGTTTTCGTGCGAAACAGGTCTAATGGTGTAAGTGTGTGAGGTTAGCGACTTGAGTGGAGTTGGTCTCACACAAGAAACATTGTGCCCTTTCGTCTTGAGTAAAAACCTCATCCACATGCTGTGCTGTGTCCCTATAGCTAACATGTACTTGGTGCTGGAGCTGATGCCAGAGCCTTGCATTTCAAGGCTAGCTGAAAATTGCCTTGGCGATGGAAGTATCTCTGAACGTGGAGTTCATTGCATTTCAATGGAGCAGTTACAGCTATGCTTTGTCTGGAATTCTCATAAAGCTCAATTTCAACACAGTGCGTTTTATGACAAATATGCACAGTGTGACCAAACAGGGTTTTCGTGCGAAACGGGTCTAATGGTGTAGGTGTGTGAGATTAGTGACCTGAGTGGAGTTGGTCTCACACAAGAAACTCTCTGCCCATTGATGTTGAGTAAAAGCCTCATCCACATGCTGTGTTGTGTCCGTATAGCTTGCAAGTACTTGGTGCTGGAGCTGATGCCAGAGCCTTGCATTTCAAGGCTAGCTGAAAATTGCCTTGGCGATGGAAGTATCTCTGAACGTGGAGTTCATTGCATTTCAATGGAGCAGTTACTGCTTTGCTTTGTCTGGAATCGTATAAAGCTCAATTTTCACACAGTGCGTTTTATGGCAAATACGCCCAGAGTTACAAAGCAGGGTTTTCGTGCGAAACGGGTCTAATGGTGATGGTGTGTGAGGTTAGCGACTTGAGTGGAGTTCGTCTCACACAAGAAACATTGTGCCCTTTCGTGTTGAGTAACAGCCTCATCCACATGCTGTGCTGTGTCCCTATAGCTAACATGTACTTGGTGCTGGAGCTGATGCCAGAGCCTTGCATTTCAAGGCTAGCTGAAAATTGCCTTGGCGATGGAAGTATCTCTGAACATGGAGTTCATTGCATTTCAATGGAGCAGTTGCAGCTTTGCTTTGTCTGGAATCGTATAAAGCTCAATTTCAACACAGTGCGTTTTATGGCAAATATGCTCAGTGTTACGAAACAGGGTTTTCGTGCAAAACGGGTCTAATGGTGATGGTTTGTGAGGTTAGTGACCTGAGTGGAGTTGGTCTCACACAAGAAACTCTCTGCCCATTGATGTTGAGTAAAAGCCTCATCCACATGCTGTGTTGTGTCCGTATAGCGAACATGTATTTAAAGCCGAAGTTGATGTAAGAGCCTTCCATTTCAAAGCTAACTGAAAATTGCCTTGGTGATGAAGTGCTCTCTGAACGTGGACTTGGTTGCACTTCAATGGAGCAGTTACAGCTTTGCTTTGTGGTGTATACGCAATAAAACAGTTTTCACTGCAATGCGTTCTATGACCATTACACACACTGTGACGAAACTGTTTTTTCGTGCGAAACGGGTGTAATGGTGCTGGTGTGTGAGGTTAGTGACCTGAGTGGAGTTGGTCTCACACAAGAAACTCTCTGCCCTTTCGTCTTGAGTAAAAGCCTCATCCACATGCTGTGTTGTGTCCGTATATCTTGCATGTATTTAGTGCTGGAGCTGATGCCATTGCCTTGCATTTCAAGGCTAGCTGAAAATTGCCTTGGCGATGAAGGTATCTCTGAACGTGGAGTTCATTGCATTTCAATAGAGCATTTACAGCATTGCTTTGTATGGAATTCTCATAAAGCTCAATTTCAAAACAGTGCGTTTTATGACAAATATGCACAGTGTGACCAAAAGGGTTTTCGTGCGAAACGGGTCTAATGGTGTAAGTGTGTGAGGTTAGCGACTTGAGTGGAGTTGGTCTCACACAAGAAACATTGTGCCCATTGATGTTGAGTAACAGACTCATCCACATGCTGTGCTGTGTCCCTATAGCTAACATGTACTTGGTGCTGGAGCTGATGCCAGAGCCTTGCATTTCAAGGCTAGCTGAAAATTGCCTTGGCGATGAAGGTATCTCTGAACGTGGAGTTCATTGCATTTCAATGGAGCAGTTACAGCTTTGCTTTGTGTGGAATTCTCATAAAGCTCAATTTCAACACAGTGCGTTTTATGGCAAATATGCTCAGTGTTACGAAACAGGGTTTTCGTGCAAAACGGGTCTAATGGTGATGGTGTGTGAGGTTAGTGACCTGAGTGGAGTTCGTCTCACACAAGAAACTCTCTGCCCATTGATGTTGAGTAAAAGCCTCATCCACATGCTGTTTAGTCCGTACAGCGAACATGTATTTAAAGCCAAAGTTGATGTAAGAGCCTTCCATTTCAAAGCTAACTGAAAATTGCCTTGGTGATGAAGTGTTCTCTGAACGTGGAGTTGGTTGCACTTCAATGGAGCAGTTACAGCTTTGCTTTGTGGTGTATACGCAATAAACCAGTTTTCACTGCAATGCGTTCTATGACCATTACACACACTGTGACGAAACTGTTTTTTCGTGCGAAACGGGTGTAATGGTGCTGGTGTGTGAGGTTAGTGACCTGAGTGGAGTTGGTCACACACAAGAAACATTGTGCCCTTTTGTGTTGAATAAAGCCTCATCCACATGCTGTGTTGTGTCCGTATAGCTAGCATGCATTTAAAGCTGAAGTTGAAGGAAGAGACCTGCATTTCAAGTTTAGCTGAAAATTGCCTTGGCGATGAAGGTATCTCTGAACGTGGAGTTCATTGCATTTCAATGGAGCAGTTACAGCTTTGCTTTGTGGGGAATTCTCATAAAGCTCAATTTCAAAACAGTGCGTTTTATGACTAATATGCACAGTGTGACCAAAAGTTTTTTCGTGCGAAACGGGTCTAATGGTGATGGTGTGTGAGGTTAGCGACTTGAGTGGAGTTGTTCTCACACAAGAAACCTTGTGCCCTTCCGTGTTGAGTAACAGCCTCATCCACATGCTGTGTTGTGTCCGTATAGCTTGCATGTACTTGGTGCTGGAGCTGATGCCAGAGCCTTGCATTTAAAGGCTAGCTGAAAATTGCCTTGGCGATGGAAGTATCTCTGAACATGGAGTTCGTTGCATTTCAATGGAACAGTTGCAGCTTTGCTTTTTGTGGAATTCTCATAAAGCTCAATTTCAACACAGTGCGTTTTATGGCAAATATGCTCAGTGTTACGAAACAGGGTTTCCGTGCGAAACGGGTCTAATGGTGATGGTGTGTGAGGTTAGTGACCTGAGTGGAGTTGGTCTCACACAAGAAACTCTCTGAACATTGATGTTGAGTAAAAGCCTCATCCACATGCTGTTTAGTCCGTATAGCGAACATGTATTTAAAGCCATAGTTGATGTAAGAGCCTTCCATTACAAAGCTAACTGAAAATTGCCTTGGTGATGGAAGTATCTCTGAACATGGAGTTGGTTGCACTTCAATGGAGCAGTTACAGCTTTGCTCTGTGGTGTATACGCAATAAACCAGTTTTCACTGCAATGCGTTCTATGACCATTACACACACTGTGACGAAACTGTTTTTCGTGCGAAACGGGTGTAATGGTGCTGGTGTGTGAGGTTAGTGACCTGAGTGGAGTTGGTCACACACAAGAAACATTGTGCCCTTTCGTCTTGAGTAAAAGCCTCATCCACATGCTGTGTTGTGTCCGTATATCTTGCATGTATTTAGTGCTGGAGCTGATGCCATTGCCTTGCATTTCAAGGCTAGCTGAAAATTGCCTTGGCGATGAAGGTATCTCTGAACGTGGAGTTCATTGCATTTCAATAGAGCATTTACAGCTTTGCTTTGTGTGGAATTCTCATAAAGCTCAATTTCAAAACAGTGCGTTTTATGACAAATATGCACAGTGTGACCAAAAGGGTTTTCGTGTGAAACGGGTCTAATGGTGTAAGTGTGTGAGGTTAGCGACTTGAGTGGAGTTGGTCTCACACAAGAAACATTGTGCCCTTTCGTCTTGAGTAAAAGCCTCATCCACATGCTGTGCTGTGTCCCTATAGCTAACATGTACTTGGTGCTGGAGCTGATGCCAGAGCCTTGCATTTCAAGGCTAGCTGAAAATTGCCTTGGCGATGGAAGTATCTCTGAACGTGGAGTTCATTGCATTTCAATGGAGCAGTTACAGCTATGCTTTGTCTGGAATTCTCATAAAGCTCAATTTCAACACAGTGCGTTTTATGACAAATATGCACAGTGTGACCAAACAGGGTTTTCGTGCGAAACGGGTCTAATGGTGTAGGTGTGTGAGATTAGTGACCTGAGTGGAGTTGGTCTCACACAAGAAACTCTCTGCCCATTGATGTTGAGTAAAAGCCTCATCCACATGCTGTGTTTTGTCCGTATAGCTTGCAAGTACTTGGTGCTGGAGCTGATGCCAGAGCCTTGCATTTCAAGGCTAGCTGAAAATTGCCTTGGCGATGGAAGTATCTGTGAACGTGGAGTTCATTGCATTTCAATGGAGCAGTTACAGCTTTGCTTTGTCTGGAATCGTATAAAGCTCAATTTTCACACAGTGCGTTTTATGGCAAATACGCCCAGAGTTACAAAGCAGGGTTTTCGTGCGAAACGGGTCTAATGGTGATGGTGTGTGAGGTTAGCGACTTGAGTGGAGTTCGTCTCACACAAGAAACATTGTGCCCTTTCGTGTTGAGTAACAGCCTCATCCACATGCTGTGCTGTGTCCCTATAGCTAACATGTACTTGGTGCTGGAGCTGATGCCAGAGCCTTGCATTTCAAGGCTAGCTGAAAATTGCCTTGGCGATGGAAGTATCTCTGAACATGGAGTTCATTGCATTTCAATGGAGCAGTTGCAGCTTTGCTTTGTCTGGAATCGTATAAAGCTCAATTTCAACACAGTGCGTTTTATGGCAAATATGCTCAGTGTTACGAAACAGGGTTTTCGTGCGAAACGGGTCTAATGGTGATGGTTTGTGAGGTTAGTGACCTGAGTGGAGTTGGTCTCACACAAGAAACTCTCTGCCCATTGATGTTGAGTAAAAGCCTCATCCACATGCTGTGTTGTGTCCGTATAGCGAACATGTATTTAAAGCCGAAGTTGATGTAAGAGCCTTCCATTTCAAAGCTAACTGAAAATTGCCTTGGTGATGAAGTGCTCTCTGAACGTGGAGTTTGTTGCACTTCAATGGAGCAGTTACAGCTTTGCTTTGTGGTGTATACGCAATAAAACAGTTTTCACTGCAATGCTTTCTATGACCATTACACACACTGTGACGAAACTGTTTTTTCGTGCGAAACGGGTGTAATGGTGCTGGTGTGTGAGGTTAGTGACCTGAGTGGAGTTGGTCTCACACAAGAAACTCTCTGCCCTTTCGTCTTGAGTAAAAGCCTCATCCACATGCTGTGTTGTGTCCGTATATCTTGCATGTATTTAGTGCTGGAGCTGATGCCATTGCCTTGCATTTCAAGGCTAGCTGAAAATTGCCTTGGCGATGAAGGTATCTCTGAACGTGGAGTTCATTGCATTTCAATAGAGCATTTACAGCATTGCTTTGTATGGAATTCTCATAAAGCTCAATTTCAAAACAGTGCGTTTTATGACAAATATGCACAGTGTGACCAAAAGGGTTTTCGTGCGAAACGGGTCTAATGGTGTAAGTGTGTGAGGTTAGCGACTTGAGTGGAGTTGGTCTCACACAAGAAACATTGTGCCCTTTCGTGTTGAGTAACAGCCTCATCCACATGCTGTGCTGTGTCCCTATAGCTAACATGTACTTGGTGCTGGAGCTGATGCCAGAGCCTTGCATTTCAAGGCTAGCTGAAAATTGCCTTGGCGATGAAGGTATCTCTGAACGTGGAGTTCATTGCATTTCAATGGAGCAGTTACAGCTTTGCTTTGTGTGGAATTCTCATAAAGCTCAATTTCAACACAGTGCGTTTTATGGCAAATATGCTCAGTGTTACGAAACAGGGTTTTCGTGCAAAACGGGTCTAATGGTGATGGTGTGTGAGGTTAGTGACCTGAGTGGAGTTCGTCTCACACAAGAAACTCTCTGCCCATTGATGTTGAGTAAAAGCCTCATCCACATGCTGTTTAGTCCGTACAGCGAACATGTATTTAAAGCCAAAGTTGATGTAAGAGCCTTCCATTTCAAAGCTAACTGAAAATTGCCTTGGTGATGAAGTGTTCTCTGAACGTGGAGTTGGTTGCACTTCAATGGAGCAGTTACAGCTTTGCTTTGTGGTGTATACGCAATAAACCAGTTTTCACTGCAATGCGTTCTATGACCATTACACACACTGTGACGAAACTGTTTTTTCGTGCGAAACGGGTGTAATGGTGCTGGTGTGTGAGGTTAGTGACCTGAGTGGAGTTGGTCACACACAAGAAACATTGTGCCCTTTTGTGTTGAATAAAGCCTCATCCTAATGCTGTGTTGTGTCCGTATAGCTAGCATGCATTTAAAGCTGAAGTTGAAGGAAGAGACCTGCATTTCAAGTTTAGCTGAAAATTGCCTTGGCGATGAAGGTATCTCTGAACGTGGAGTTCATTGCATTTCAATGGAGCAGTTACAGCTTTGCTTTGTGTGGAATTCTCATAAAGCTCAATTTCAAAACAGTGCGTTTTATGACAAATATGCACAGTGTGACCAAAAGGGTTTTCGTGCGAAACGGGTCTAATGGTGATGGTGTGTGAGGTTAGCGACTTGAGTGGAGTTGTTCTCACACAAGAAACATTGTGCCCTTTCGTGTTGAATAACAGCCTCATCCACATGCTGTGCTGTGTCCCTATAGCTAACATGTACTTGGTGCTGGAGCTGATGCCAGAGCCTTGCATTTCAAGGCTAGCTGAAAATTGCCTTGGCGATGGAAGTATCTCTGAACATGGAGTTCGTTGCATTTCAATGGAGCAGTTGCAGCTTTGCTTTTTGTGGAATTCTCATAAAGCTCAATTTCAACACAGTGCGTTTTATGGCAAATATGCTCAGTGTTACAAAACAGGTTTTTCGTGCAAAACGGGTCTAATAGTGATGGTGTGTGAGGTTAGTGACCTGAGTGGAGTTGGTCTCACACAAGAAACTCTCTGCCCATTGATGTTGAGTAAAAGCCTCATCCACATGCTGTTTAGTCCGTATAGCGAACATGTATTTAAAGCCGAAGTTGATGTAAGAGCCTTCCATTACAAAGCTAACTGAAAATTGCCTTGGTGATGGAAGTATCTCTGAACGTGGAGTTGGTTGCACTTCAATGGAGCAGTTACAGCTTTGCTCTGTGGTGTATACGCAATAAACCAGTTTTCACTGCAATGCGTTCTATGACCATTACACACACTGTGACGAAACTGTTTTTCGTGCGAAACGGGTGTAATGGTGCTGGTGTGTGAGGTTAGTGACCTGAGTGGAGTTGGTCTCACACAAGAAACTCTCTGCCCATTGATGTTGAGTAAAAGCCTCATCCACATGCTGTGTTGTGTCCGTATATCTTGCATGTATTTAGTGCTGGAGCTGATGCCATTGCCTTGCATTTCAAGGCTAGCTGAAAATTGCCTTGGCGATGAAGGTATCTCTGAACATGGAGTTCATTGCATTTCAATAGAGCATTTACAGCATTGCTTTGTATGGAATTCTCATAAAGCTCAATTTCAAAACAGTGCGTTTTATGACAAATATGCACAGTGTGACCAAAAGGGTTTTCGTGCGAAACGGGTCTAATGGTGTAAGTGTGTGAGGTTAGCGACTTGAGTGGAGTTGGTCTCACACAAGAAACATTGTGCCCTTTCGTGTTGAGTAACAGCCTCATCCACATGCTGTGCTGTGTCCCTATAGCTAACATGTACTTGGTGCTGGAGCTGATGCCAGAGCCTTGCATTTCAAGGCTAGCTGAAAATTGCCTTGGCGATGAAGGTATCTCTGAACGTGGAGTTCATTGCATTTCAATGGAGCAGTTACAGCTTTGCTTTGTGTGGAATTCTCATAAAGCTCAATTTCAACACAGTGCGTTTTATGGCAAATATGCTCAGTGTTACGAAACAGGGTTTTCGTGCAAAACGGGTCTAATGGTGATGGTGTGTGAGGTTAGTGACCTGAGTGGAGTTCGTCTCACACAAGAAACTCTCTGCCCATTGATGTTGAGTAAAAGCCTCATCCACATGCTGTTTAGTCCGTACAGCGAACATGTATTTAAAGCCAAAGTTGATGTAAGAGCCTTCCATTTCAAAGCTAACTGAAAATTGCCTTGGTGATGAAGTGTTCTCTGAACGTGGAGTTGGTTGCACTTCAATGGAGCAGTTACAGCTTTGCTTTGTGGTGTATACGCAATAAACCAGTTTTCACTGCAATGCGTTCTATGACCATTACACACACTGTGACGAAACTGTTTTTTCGTGCGAAACGGGTGTAATGGTGCTGGTGTGTGAGGTTAGTGACCTGAGTGGAGTTGGTCACACACAAGAAACATTGTGCCCTTTTGTGTTGAATAAAGCCTCATCCTAATGCTGTGTTGTGTCCGTATAGCTAGCATGCATTTAAAGCTGAAGTTGAAGGAAGAGACCTGCATTTCAAGTTTAGCTGAAAATTGCCTTGGCGATGAAGGTATCTCTGAACGTGGAGTTCATTGCATTTCAATGGAGCAGTTACAGCTTTGCTTTGTGTGGAATTCTCATAAAGCTCAATTTCAAAACAGTGCGTTTTATGACAAATATGCACAGTGTGACCAAAAGGGTTTTCGTGCGAAACGGGTCTAATGGTGATGGTGTGTGAGGTTAGCGACTTGAGTGGAGTTGTTCTCACACAAGAAACATTGTGCCCTTTCGTGTTGAATAACAGCCTCATCCACATGCTGTGCTGTGTCCCTATAGCTAACATGTACTTGGTGCTGGAGCTGATGCCAGAGCCTTGCATTTCAAGGCTAGCTGAAAATTGCCTTGGCGATGGAAGTATCTCTGAACATGGAGTTCGTTGCATTTCAATGGAGCAGTTGCAGCTTTGCTTTTTGTGGAATTCTCATAAAGCTCAATTTCAACACAGTGCGTTTTATGGCAAATATGCTCAGTGTTACAAAACAGGGTTTTCGTGCAAAACGGGTCTAATAGTGATGGTGTGTGAGGTTAGTGACCTGAGTGGAGTTGGTCTCACACAAGAAACTCTCTGCCCATTGATGTTGAGTAAAAGCCTCATCCACATGCTGTTTAGTCCGTATAGCGAACATGTATTTAAAGCCGAAGTTGATGTAAGAGCCTTCCATTACAAAGCTAACTGAAAATTGCCTTGGTGATGAAGTGCTCTCTGAACGTGGAGTTGGTTGCACTTCAATGGAGCAGTTACAGCTTTGCTTTGTGGTGTATACGCAATAAACCAGTTTTCACTGCAATGCGTTCTATGACCATTACACACACTGTGACGAAACTGTTTTTCGTGCGAAACGGGTGTAATGGTGCTGGTGTGTGAGGTTAGTGACCTGAGTGGAGTTGGTCACACACAAGAAACATTGTGCCCTTTCGTCTTGAGTAAAAGCCTCATCCACATGCTGTGTTGTGTCCGTATATCTTGCATGTATTTAGTGCTGGAGCTGATGCCATTGCCTTGCATTTCAAGGCTAGCTGAAAATTGCCTTGGCGATGAAGGTATCTCTGAACGTGGAGTTCATTGCATTTCAATAGAGCATTTACAGCTTTGCTTTGTGTGGAATTCTCATAAAGCTCAATTTCAAAACAGTGCGTTTTATGACAAATATGCACAGTGTGACCAAAAGGGTTTTCGTGCGAAACAGGTCTAATGGTGTAAGTGTGTGAGGTTAGCGACTTGAGTGGAGTTGGTCTCACACAAGAAACATTGTGCCCTTTCGTCTTGAGTAAAAGCCTCATCCACATGCTGTGCTGTGTCCCTATAGCTAACATGTACTTGGTGCTGGAGCTGATGCCAGAGCCTTGCATTTCAAGGCTAGCTGAAAATTGCCTTGGCGATGGAAGTATCTCTGAACGTGGAGTTCATTGCATTTCAATGGAGCAGTTACAGCTATGCTTTGTCTGGAATTCTCATAAAGCTCAATTTCAACACAGTGCGTTTTATGACAAATATGCACAGTGTGACCAAACAGGGTTTTCGTGCGAAACGGGTCTAATGGTGTAGGTGTGTGAGATTAGTGACCTGAGTGGAGTTGGTCTCACACAAGAAACTCTCTGCCCATTGATGTTGAGTAAAAGCCTCATCCACATGCTGTGTTTTGTCCGTATAGCTTGCAAGTACTTGGTGCTGGAGCTGATGCCAGAGCCTTGCATTTCAAGGCTAGCTGAAAATTGCCTTGGCGATGGAAGTATCTCTGAACGTGGAGTTCATTGCATTTCAATGGAGCAGTTACTGCTTTGCTTTGTCTGGAATCGTATAAAGCTCAATTTTCACACAGTGCGTTTTATGGCAAATACGCCCAGAGTTACAAAGCAGGGTTTTCGTGCGAAACGGGTCTAATGGTGATGGTGTGTGAGGTTAGCGACTTGAGTGGAGTTCGTCTCACACAAGAAACATTGTGCCCTTTCGTGTTGAGTAACAGCCTCATCCACATGCTGTGCTGTGTCCCTATAGCTAACATGTACTTGGTGCTGGAGCTGATGCCAGAGCCTTGCATTTCAAGGCTAGCTGAAAATTGCCTTGGCGATGGAAGTATCTCTGAACATGGAGTTCATTGCATTTCAATGGAGCAGTTGCAGCTTTGCTTTGTCTGGAATCGTATAAAGCTCAATTTCAACACAGTGCGTTTTATGGCAAATATGCTCAGTGTTACGAAACAGGGTTTTCGTGCAAAACGGGTCTAATGGTGATGGTGTGTGAGGTTAGTGACCTGAGTGGAGTTGGTCTCACACAAGAAACTCTCTGCCCATTGATGTTGAGTAAAAGCCTCATCCACATGCTGTTTAGTCCGTATAGCGAACATGTATTTAAAGCCGAAGTTGATGTAAGAGCCTTCCATTACAAAGCTAACTGAAAATTGCCTTGGTGATGAAGTGCTCTCTGAACGTGGAGTTGGTTGCACTTCAATGGAGCAGTTACAGCTTTGCTTTGTGGTGTATACGCAATAAACCAGTTTTCACTGCAATGCGTTCTATGACCATACACACACTGTGACGAAACTGTTTTTCGTGCGAAACGGGTGTAATGGTGCTGGTGTGTGAGGTTAGTGACCTGAGTGGAGTTGGTCACACACAAGAAACATTGTGCCCTTTCGTCTTGAGTAAAAGCCTCATCCACATGCTGTGTTGTGTCCGTATATCTTGCATGTATTTAGTGCTGGAGCTGATGCCATTGCCTTGCATTTCAAGGCTAGCTGAAAATTGCCTTGGCGATGAAGGTATCTCTGAACGTGGAGTTCATTGCATTTCAATAGAGCATTTACAGCTTTGCTTTGTGTGGAATTCTCATAAAGCTCAATTTCAACACAGTGCGTTTTATGACAAATATGCACAGTGTGACCAAAAGGGTTTTCGTGCGAAACAGGTCTAATGGTGTAAGTGTGTGAGGTTAGCGACTTGAGTGGAGTTGGTCTCACACAAGAAACATTGTGCCCTTTCGTCTTGAGTAAAAGCCTCATCCACATGCTGTGCTGTGTCCCTATAGCTAACATGTACTTGGTGCTGGAGCTGATGCCAGAGCCTTGCATTTCAAGGCTAGCTGAAAATTGCCTTGGCGATGGAAGTATCTGTGAACGTGGAGTTCATTGCATTTCAATGGAGCAGTTACAGCTATGCTTTGTCTGGAATTCTCATAAAGCTCAATTTCAACACAGTGCGTTTTATGACAAATATGCACAGTGTGACCAAACAGGGTTTTCGTGCGAAACGGGTCTAATGGTGTAGGTGTGTGAGATTAGTGACCTGAGTGGAGTTGGTCTCACACAAGAAACTCTCTGCCCATTGATGTTGAGTAAAAGCCTCATCCACATGCTGTGTTTTGTCCGTATAGCTTGCAAGTACTTGGTGCTGGAGCTGATGCCAGAGCCTTGCATTTCAAGGCTAGCTGAAAATTGCCTTGGCGATGGAAGTATCTCTGAACGTGGAGTTCATTGCATTTCAATGGAGCAGTTACTGCTTTGCTTTGTCTGGAATCGTATAAAGCTCAATTTTCACACAGTGCGTTTTATGGCAAATACGCCCAGAGTTACAAAGCAGGGTTTTCGTGCGAAACGGGTCTAATGGTGATGGTGTGTGAGGTTAGCGACTTGAGTGGAGTTGGTCTCACACAAGAAACATTGTGCCCTTTCGTCTTGAGTAAAAGCCTCATCCACATGCTGTGCTGTGTCCCTATAGCTAACATGTACTTGGTGCTGGAGCTGATGCCAGAGCCTTGCATTTCAAGGCTAGCTGAAAATTGCCTTGGCGATGGAAGTATCTCTGAACATGGAGTTCATTGCATTTCAATGGAGCAGTTGCAGCTTTGCTTTGTCTGGAATCGTATAAAGCTCAATTTCAACACAGTGCGTTTTATGGCAAATATGCTCAGTGTTACGAAACAGGGTTTTCGTGCAAAACGGGTCTAATGGTGATGGTTTGTGAGGTTAGTGACCTGAGTGGAGTTGGTCTCACACAAGAAACTCTCTGCCCATTGATGTTGAGTAAAAGCCTCATCCACATGCTGTGTTTAGTCCGTATAGCGAACATGTATTTAAAGCCGAAGTTGATGTAAGAGCCTTCCATTTCAAAGCTAACTGAAAATTGCCTTGGAGATGAAGTGCTCTCTGAACGTGGAGTTGGTTGCACTTCAATGGAGCAGTTACAGCTTTGCTTTGTGGTGTATACGCAATAAAACAGTTTTCACTGCAATGCGTTCTATGACCATTACACACACTGTGACGAAACAGTTTTTTCGTGCGAAACGGGTGTAATGGTGCTGGTGTGTGAGGTTAGTGACCTGAGTGGAGTTGGTCTCACACAAGAAACTCTCTGCCCATTGATGTTGAGTAAAAGCCTCATCCACATGCTGTGTTGTGTCCGTATAGCTTGCATGTATTTAGTGCTGGAGCTGATGCCAGAGCCTTGCATTTCAAGGCTAGCTGAAAATTGCCTTGGCGATGAAGGTATCTCTGAACGTGGAGTTCATTGCATTTCAATGGAGCAGTTACAGCTTTGCTTTGTCTGGAATTCTCATAAAGCTCAATTTCAAAACAGTGCGTTTTATGACAAATATGCACAGTGTGACCAAAAGGGTTTTCGTGCGAAACAGGTCTAATGGTGTAAGAGTGTGAGGTTAGCGACTTGAGTGGAGTTGGTCTCACACAAGAAACATTGTGCCCTTTCGTCTTGAGTAACAGCCTCATCCACATGCTGTGCTGTGTCCCTATAGCTAACATGTACTTGGTGCTGGAGCTGATGCCAGAGCCTTGCATTTCAAGGCTAGCTGAAAATTGCCTTGGCGATGGAAGTATCTCTGAACGTGGAGTTCATTGCATTTCAATGGAGCAGTTACAGCTTTGGTTTGTCTGGAATTCTCATAAAGCTCAATTTCAACACAGTGCGTTTTATGACAAATATGCACAGTGTGACCAAACAGGGTTTTCGTGCGAAATGGGTCTAATGGTGTAGGTGTGTGAGATTAGTGACCTGAGTGGAGTTGGTCTCACACAAGAAACTCTCTGCCCATTGATGTTGAGTAAAAGCCTCATCCACATGCTGTGTTGTGTCCGTATAGCTTGCATGTACTTAGTGCTCGAGCTGATGCCATTGCCTTGCATTTCAAGGCTAGCTGAAAATTGCCTTGGCGATGAAGGTATCTGTGAACGTGGAGTTCATTGCATTTCAATGGAGCAGTTACAGCTTTGCTTTGTCTGGAATTCTCATAAATCTCAATTTCAAAACAGTGCGTTTTATGACAAATATGCACAGAGTGACCAAAAGGGTTTTCGTGCGAAACGGGTCTAATGGTGTAAGTGTGTGAGGTTAGCGACTTGAGTGGAGTTGGTCTCACACAAGAAACATGCGCCCTTTCATGTTGAATAAAAGCCACATCCACATGTTGTTTTGCGTCCCTATAGCTAACATGTATTTAAAGCCGAAGTTGATGTAAGAGCCTTGCATTTCAAAGCACTCAAAAGGCACTAAGCATAGTGTGTGAAAACTGAGTTTCCTTGAGAGCTGCTTGGAAGCCTGATGGTGTGTGAAGTTAGTGAGCCAAATGGAGTTGTTCTCCCACAAGAACCACTCGGCTGATCCTTCTTCAATATGCCCTTCACCAACATGCAGTGTTTCCTTGATTGAATTAGCTCTCACACCAATATTTGTGTCTAGAGCCTTTGCATTGAGGGCTATCTGAAAACGGCTGTGGCGCTGAAGTTGCCTGTGAATGTGCAGTTGGTGGTATGTGAAACCCGCAAGTGGAGCATTCGTTTGTGTGGGATGCTCACCAAGCTTCATTTCAGTCCTAGGTACTCAAAGGGCAGTAAGCATAGAGTGTGAAAACTGAGTTTCCTTGAGAGCTGCTTGGAAGCCTGATGGTGTGTGAAGTTAGTGAGCCAAATGGAGTTGTTCTCCCACAAGAACCACTCGGCTGATCCTTCTTCAATATGCCCTTCACCAACATGCAGTGTTTCCTTGATTGAATTAGCTCTCACACCAATATTTGAGTCTAGAGCGTTGCATTGAGGGCTATCTGAAAACGGCTGTGGCGCTGAAGTTGCCTGAGAAAGTGGAGTTGGTGGCACGTGAAACCCGCATGTGGAGCATTCGTTTGTGTGGGATGCTCTACCAGGTTCATTCCTAGATAATGCACTCAAAGGGCACTAAGCATAGAGTGTGAAAACTGAGTTTCCTTGAGAGCTGCTTGGAAGCCTGATGGTGTGTGAAGTTAGTGAGCCAAATGGAGTTGTTCTCCCACAAGAACCACTCGGCTGGTCCTTCTTCAATATGCCCTTCACCAATATGCAGTGTTTCCTTGATTGAATTAGCTCTCACACCAATATTTGTTTCTAGAACCTTAGCATTGAGGGCTATCTGAAAACGGCTGTGGCGCTGAAGTTGCCTGTGAATGTGGAGTTGGTGGCATGTGAAACCCGCATGTGGAGCATTCGTTTGTGTGGGATGCTCTACCAGGTTCATTCCTAGGTAATGCACTCAAAGGGCACTAAGCATAGAGTGTGAAAACTGAGTTTCCTTGAGAGCTGCTTGGAAGCCTGATGGTGTGTGAAGTTAGTGAGCCAAATGGAGTTGTTCTCCCACAAGAACCACTCGGCTGATCCTTCTTCAATATGCCCTTCACCAACATGCAGTGTTTCCTTGATTGAATTAGCTCTCACACCAATATTTGCGTCTAGAGCCTTGCATTGAGGGCTATCTGAAAACGGCTGTGGCGCTGAAGTTGCCTCAGAAAGTGGAGTTGGTGGCACGTGAAACCCGCATGTGGAGCATTCGTTTGTGTGGGATGCTCTACCAGGTTCATTCCTAGATAATGCACTCAAAGGGCACTAAGCATAGAGTGTGAAAACTGAGTTTCCTTGAGAGCTGCTTGGAAGCCTGATGGTGTGTGAAGTTAGTGAGCCAAATGGAGTTGTTCTCCCACAAGAACCACTCGGCTGATCCTTCTTCAATATGCCCTTCACCAACATGCAGTGTTTCCTTGATTGAATTAGCTCTCACACCAATATTTGCGTCTAGAGCCTTTGCATTGAGGGCTATCTGAAAACGGCTGTGGCGCTGAAGTTGCCTGTGAATGTGGAGTTGATGGCATGTGAAACCCGCATGTGGAGCATTCGTTTGTGTGGGATGCTCTACCAGGTTCATTCCTAGATAATGCACTCAAAGGGCACTAAGCATAGAGTGTGAAAACTGAGTTTCCTTGAGAGCTGCTTGGAAGCCTGATGGTGTGTGAAGTTAGTGAGCCAAAGAACCATTTGGAAGCCTGATGGTGTGTGAAGTTAGTGAGCCAAATGGAGTTGTTCTCCCACAAGAACCACTCGGCTGATCCTTCTTCAATATGCCCTTCACCAACATGCAGTGTTTCCTTGATTGAATTAGCTCTCACACCAATATTTGCGTCTAGAGCCTTTGCATTGAGGGCTATCTGAAAACGGCTGTGGCGCTGAAGTTGCCTGTGAATGTGGAGTTGGTGGCATGTGAAACCCGCATGTGGAGCATTCGTTTGTGTGGGATGCTCTACCAGTTTCATTTCAGTCCTAGGTACTCAAAGGACACTAAGCATAGAGTGTGAAAACTGAGTTTCCTTGAGAGCTGCTTGGAAGCCTGATGGTGTGTGAAGTTAGTGAGCCAAATGGAGTTGTTCTCCCACAAGAACCACTCAGCTGATCCTTATTCAATATGCCCTTCACCAACATGCAGTGTTTCCTTGATTGAATTAGCTCTCACACCAATATTTGTGTCTAGAGCCTTTGCATTGAGGGCTATCTGAAAACGGCTGTGGCGCTGAAGTTGCCTGTGAATGTGCAGTTGGTGGCATGTGAAACCCGCATGTGGAGCATTCGTTTGTGTGGGATGCTCACCAACCTTCATTTCAGTCCTAGGCACTCAAAGGGCAGTAAGCATAGAGTGTGAAAACTGAGTTTCCTTGAGAGCTGCTTGGAAGCCTGATGGTGTGTGAAGTTAGTGAGCCAAATGGAGTTGTTCTCCCACAAGAACCACTCTGCTGATCCTTCTTCAATATGCCCTTCACCAATATGCAGTGTTTCCTTGATTGAATTAGCTCTCACACCAATATTTGTTTCTAGAACCTTAGCATTGAGGGCTATCTGAAAACGGCTGTGGCGCTGAAGGTGCGTGAGAATGTGGAGTTGGTGGCATGTGAAACCCGCATGTGGAGCATTCGTTTGTGTGGGATGCTCTACCAGGTTCATTCCTAGATAATGCACTCAAAGGGCACTAAGCATAGAGTGTGAAAACTGAGTTTCCTTGAGAGCTGCTTGGAAGCCTGATGGTGTGTGAAGTTAGTGAGCCAAATGGAGTTGTTCTCCCACAAGAACCACTCGGCTGGTCCTTCTTCAATATGCCCTTCACCAATATGCAGTGTTTCCTTGATTGAATTAGCTCTCACACCAATATTTGTTTCTAGAACCTTAGCATTGAGGGCTATCTGAAAACGGCTGTGGCGCTGAAGTTGCCTGTGAATGTGGAGTTGGTGGCATGTGAAACCCGCATGTGGAGCATTCGTTTGTGTGGGATGCTCTACCAGGTTCATTCCTAGGTAATGCACTCAAAGGGCACTAAGCATAGAGTGTGAAAACTGAGTTTCCTTGAGAGCTGCTTGGAAGCCTGATGGTGTGTGAAGTTAGTGAGCCAAATGGAGTTGTTCTCCCACAAGAACCACTCGGCTGATCCTTCTTCAATATGCCCTTCACCAACATGCAGTGTTTCCTTGATTGAATTAGCTCTCACACCAATATTTGCGTCTAGAGCCTTGCATTGAGGGCTATCTGAAAACGGCTGTGGCGCTGAAGTTGCCTCAGAAAGTGGAGTTGGTGGCACGTGAAACCCGCATGTGGAGCATTCGTTTGTGTGGGATGCTCTACCAGGTTCATTCCTAGATAATGCACTCAAAGGGCACTAAGCATAGAGTGTGAAAACTGAGTTTCCTTGAGAGCTGCTTGGAAGCCTGATGGTGTGTGAAGTTAGTGAGCCAAATGGAGTTGTTCTCCCACAAGAACCACTCGGCTGATCCTTCTTCAATATGCCCTTCACCAACATGCAGTGTTTCCTTGATTGAATTAGCTCTCACACCAATATTTGCGTCTAGAGCCTTTGCATTGAGGGCTATCTGAAAACGGCTGTGGCGCTGAAGTTGCCTGTGAATGTGGAGTTGATGGCATGTGAAACCCGCATGTGGAGCATTCGTTTGTGTGGGATGCTCTACCAGGTTCATTCCTAGATAATGCACTCAAAGGGCACTAAGCATAGAGTGTGAAAACTGAGTTTCCTTGAGAGCTGCTTGGAAGCCTGATGGTGTGTGAAGTTAGTGAGCCAAAGAACCATTTGGAAGCCTGATGGTGTGTGAAGTTAGTGAGCCAAATGGAGTTGTTCTCCCACAAGAACCACTCGGCTGATCCTTCTTCAATATGCCCTTCACCAACATGCAGTGTTTCCTTGATTGAATTAGCTCTCACACCAATATTTGCGTCTAGAGCCTTTGCATTGAGGGCTATCTGAAAACGGCTGTGGCGCTGAAGTTGCCTGTGAATGTGGAGTTGGTGGCATGTGAAACCCGCATGTGGAGCATTCGTTTGTGTGGGATGCTCTACCAGTTTCATTTCAGTCCTAGGTACTCAAAGGACACTAAGCATAGAGTGTGAAAACTGAGTTTCCTTGAGAGCTGCTTGGAAGCCTGATGGTGTGTGAAGTTAGTGAGCCAAATGGAGTTGTTCTCCCACAAGAACCACTCAGCTGATCCTTATTCAATATGCCCTTCACCAACATGCAGTGTTTCCTTGATTGAATTAGCTCTCACACCAATATTTGTGTCTAGAGCCTTTGCATTGAGGGCTATCTGAAAACGGCTGTGGCGCTGAAGTTGCCTGTGAATGTGCAGTTGGTGGCATGTGAAACCCGCATGTGGAGCATTCGTTTGTGTGGGATGCTCACCAACCTTCATTTCAGTCCTAGGCACTCAAAGGGCAGTAAGCATAGAGTGTGAAAACTGAGTTTCCTTGAGAGCTGCTTGGAAGCCTGATGGTGTGTGAAGTTAGTGAGCCAAATGGAGTTGTTCTCCCACAAGAACCACTCTGCTGATCCTTCTTCAATATGCCCTTCACCAATATGCAGTGTTTCCTTGATTGAATTAGCTCTCACACCAATATTTGTTTCTAGAACCTTAGCATTGAGGGCTATCTGAAAACGGCTGTGGCGCTGAAGGTGCGTGAGAATGTGGAGTTGGTGGCATGTGAAACCCGCATGTGGAGCATTCGTTTGTGTGGGATGCTCTACCAGGTTCATTCCTAGATAATGCACTAAAAGGGCACTAAGCATAGAGTGTGAAAACTGAGTTTCCTTGAGAGCTGCTTGGAAGCCTGATGGTGTGTGAAGTTAGTGAGCCAAATGGAGTTGTTCTCCCACAAGAACCACTCGGCTGATCCTTCTTCAATATGCCCTTCACCAACATGCAGTGTTTCCTTGATTGAATTAGCTCTCACACCAATATTTGCATCTAGAGACTTTGCATTGAGGGTTATCTGAAAACGGCTGTGGCGCTGAAGTTGCCTCTGAATGTGGAGTTGGTGGCATGTGAAACCCGCATGTGGAGCATTCGTTTGTGTGGCATGCTCCATATGCGGTTCATTCCTAGATAATGCACTCAAAGGGCACTAAGCATAGAGTGTGAAAACTGAGTTTCCTTGAGAACTGCTTGGAAGCCTGATGGTGTGTGAAGTTAGTGAGCCAAATGGAGTTGTTCTCCCACAAGAACCACTCGGCTGATCCTTCTTCAATATGCCCTTCACCAACATGCAGTGTTTCCTTGATTGAATTAGCTCTCACACCAATATTTGCGTCTAGAGCCTTTGCATTGAGGGCTATCTGAAAACGGCTGTGGTGCTGAAGTTGCCTGAGAATGTGGAGTTGGTGGCATGTGAAACCCGCATGTGGAGCATTCGTTTGTGTGGGATGCTCTACCAGGTTCATTCCTAGATAATGCACTCAAAGGGCACTAAGCATAGAGTGTGAAAACTGAGTTTCCTTGAGAGCTGCTTGGAAGCCTGATGGTGTGTGAAGTTAGTGAGCCAAATGGAGTTGTTCTCCCACAAGAACCACTCGGCTGATCCTTCTTCAATATGCCCTTCACCAACATGCAGTGTTTCCTTGATTGAATTAGCTCTCACACCAATATTTGCGTCTAGAGCCTTTGCATTGAGGGCTATCTGAAAACGGCTGTGGCGCTGAAGTTGCCTGTGAATGTGGAGTTGGTGGCATGTGAAACTCGCATGTGGAGCATTCGTTTGTGTGGGATGCTCACCAAACTTCATTTCAGTCCAAGGTACTCAAAGAGCACTAAGCATAGAGTGTGAAAACTGAGTTTCCTTGAGAGCTGCTTGGAAGCCTGATGGTGTGTGAAGTTAGTGAGCCAAATGGAGTTGTTCTCCCACAAGAACCACTCGGCTGATCCTTCTTCAATATGCCCTTCACCAACATGCAGTGTTTCCTTGATTGAATTAGCTCTCACACCAATATTTGCGTCTAGAGCCTTTGCATTGAGGGCTATCTGAAAACGGCTGTGGCGCTGAAGTTGCCTGTGAATGTGGAGTTGGTGGCATGTGAAACCCGCATGTGGAGCATTCGTTTGTGTGGGATGCTCTACCAGGTTCATTCCACATGCAGTGTTTCCTTGATTGAATTAGCTCTCACACCAATATTTGCGTCTAGGGCCTTTGCATTGAGGGCTATCTGAAAACGGTTGTGGCGCTGAAGTTGCCTGTGAATGTGGAGTTGGTGGCATGTGAAACCCGTATGTGGAGCATTCGATTGTGTGGGATGCTCTACCAGGTTCATTCCTAGATAATGCACTCAAAGGGCACTAAGCATAGAGTGTGAAAACTGAGTTTCCTTGAGAGCTGCTTGGAAGCCTGATGGTGTGTGAAGTTAGTGAGCCAAATGGAGTTGTTCTCCCACAAGAACCACTCTGCTGATCCTTCTTCAATATGCCCTTCACCAACATGCAGTGTTTCCTTGATTGAATTAGCTCTCACACCAATATTTGCGTCTAGAGCCTTTGCATTGAGGGCTATCTGAAAACGGCTGTGGCGCTGAAGTTGCCTGTGAATGTGGAGTTGGTGGCATGTGAAACCCGCATGTGGAGCATTCGTTTGTGTGGGATGCTCTACCAGGTTCATTCCACATGCAGTGTTTCCTTGATTGAATTAGCTCTCACACCAATATTTGCGTCTTGAGCCTTTGCATTGAGGGCTATCTGAAAACGGTTGTGGCGCTGAAGTTGCCTGTGAATGTGGAGTTGGTGGCATGTGAAACCCGTATGTGGAGCATTCGTCTGTGTGGGATCTCTACCAGGTTCATTCCTAGATAATGCACTCAAAGGGCACTAAGCATAGAGTGTGAAAACTGAGTTTCCTTGAGAGCTGCTTGGAAGCCTGATGGTGTGTGAAGTTAGTGAGCCAAATGGAGTTGTTGTCCCACAAGAACCACTCGGCTGATCCTTCTTCAATATGCCCTTCACCAACATGCAGTGTTTCCTCGATTGAATTAGCTCTCACACCAATATTTGCGTCTAGAGCCTTTGCATTGAGGGCTATCTGAAAACGGCTGTGGCGCTGAAGTTGCCTGAGAATGTGGAGTTGATGGCATGTGAAACCCGCATGTGGAGCATTCGTTTGTGTGGGATGCTCTGCCAGGTTCATTGCTAGATAATGCACTCAAAGGGCACTAAGCATAGAGTGTGAAAACTGAGTTTCCTTGAGAGCTGCTTGGAAGCCTGATGGTGTGTGAAGTTAGTGAGCCAAAGAACCATTTGGAAGCCTGATGGTGTGTGAAGTTAGTGAGCCAAATGGAGTTGTTCTCCCACAAGAACCACTCGGCTGATCCTTCTTCAATATTCCCTTCACTAACATGCAGTGTTTCCTTGATTGAATTAGCTCTCACACCAATATTTGCGTCTAGAGCCTTTGCATTGAGGGCTATCTGAAAACGGCTGTGGCGCTGAAGTTGCCTGTGAATGTGGAGTTGGTGGCATGTGAAACCCGCATGTGGAGCATTCGTTTGTGTGGGATGCTCTACCAGCTTCATTTCAGTCCTAGGTACTCAAAGGACACTAAGCATAGAGTGTGAAAACTGAGTTTCCTTGAGAGCTGCTTGGAAGCCTGATGGTGTGTGAAGTTAGTGAGCCAAATGGAGTTGTTCTTCCACAAGAACCACTCGGCTGATCCTTCTTCAATATGCCCTTCACCAACATGCAGTGTTTCCTTGATTGAATTAGCTCTCACACCAATATTTGCGTCTAGAGCCTTTGCATTGAGGGCTATCTGAAAATGGCAGTGGCGCTGAAGTTGCCTGTCAATGTGGAGTTGGTGGCATGTGAAAACCGCATGTGGAGCATTCGATTGTGTGGGATGTTCTACCAGGTTCATTCCTAGATAATGCACTCAAAGGGCACTAAGCATAGAGTGTGAAAACTGAGTTTCCTTGAGAGCTGCTTGGAAGCATGATGGTGTGTGAAGTTAGTGAGCCAAATGGAGTTGTTCTCCCACAAAAAACCACTCGGCTGATTCTTCTTCAATATGCCTTTCACCAACATGCAGTGTTTCCTTGATTGAATTAGCTCTCACAGAAATATTTGCGTCTAGAGCCTTTGAATTGAGGGCTATCTGAAAATGGCTGTGGCGCTGAAGTTGCCTGTGAATGTGGAGTTGGTGACATGTGAAACCCGCATGTGGAGCATTCGTTTGTGTGGGATGTTCTACCAGGTTCATTCCTAGATAATGCACTCAAAGGGCACTAAGCATAGAGTGTGAAAACTGAGTTTCCTTGAGAGCTGCTTGGAAGCCTGATGGTGTGTGAAGTTAGTGAGCCAAATGGAGTTGTTCTCCCACAAGAACCACTCGGCTGATCCTTCTTCAATATGCCCTTCACCAACATGCAGTGTTTCCTTGATTGAATTAGCTCTCACACCAATATTTGCGTCTAGAGCCTTTGCATTGAGGGCTATCTGAAAACGGCTGTGGCGCTGAAGTTGCCTGTGAATGTGGAGTTGATGGCATGTGAAACCCGCATGTGGAGCATTCGTTTGTGTGGGATGTTCTACCAGGTTCATTCCTAGATAATGCACTCAAAGGGCACTAAGCATAGAGTGTGAAAACTGAGTTTCCTTGAGAGCTGCTTGGAAGCCTGATGGTGTGTGAAGTTAGTGAGCCAAATGGAGTTGTTCTCCCACAAAAAAACACTCGGCTGATCCTTCTTCAATATGCCCTTCACCAACATGCAGTGTTTCCTTGATTGAATTAGCCCTCACACCAATATTTGTGTCTAGAGCCTTTGCATTGAGGGCTATCTGAAAACGGCTGTGGCACTGAAGTTGCCTGTCAATGTGGAGTTGGTGGCATGTGAAACCCGCATGTGAAGCATTCGTTTGTGTGGGATGCTTAATAAGCTTCATTTCAGTCCTAGGCACTCAAAGGGCACTAAGCATAGAGTGTGAAAACTGAGTATCCTTGAGAGCTGCTTGGAAGCCTGATGGTGTGTGAATTTAGTGAGCCAAATGGAGTTGTTCTCCCACAAGAACCACTCGGCTGATCCTTCTTCAATATGCCCTTCACCAACATGCAGTGTTTCCTTGATTGAATTAGCTCTCACACCAATATTTGCGTCTAGAGCCTTTGCATTGTGGGCTATCTGAAAACGGCTGTGGCGCTGAAGTTGCCTGTGAATGTGGAGTTGGTGGCATGTGAAACCCGCATGTGGAGCATTCGTTTGTGTGGGATGCTCTACCAGGTTCATTCCTAGATAATGCACTCAAAGGGCACTAAGCATAGAGTGTGAAAACTGAGTTTCCTTGAGAGCTGCTTGGAAGCCTGATGGTGTGTGAAGTTAGTGAGCCAAATGGAGTTGTTCTCCCACAAGAACCACTCGGCTGATCCTTCTTCAATATGCGCTTCACCAACATGCAGTGTTTCCTTGATTGAATTATCCCCCACACCAATATTTGCGTCTAGAGCCTTTGCATTGAGGGCTATCTGAAAACGGCTGTGGCACCAAAGTTGCCTGTGAATGTGGAGTTGGTGGCATGTGAAAACCGCATGTGGAGCATTCGTTTGTGTGGCATGCTCCACATGCGGTTCATTCCTAGATAATGCACTCAAAGGGCACTAAGCATAGAGTGTGAAAACTGAGTTTCCTTGAGAGCTGCTTGGAAGCCTGATGGTGTGTGAAGTTAGTGAGCCAAATGGAGTTGTTCTCCCACAAGAACCACTCGGCTGATCCTTCTTCAATATGCCCTTCACCAACATGCAGTGTTTCCTTGATTGAATTAGCTCTCACACAAATATTTGCGTCTAGAGCCTTTGCATTGAGGGCTATCTGAAAACGGCTGTGGCGCCAAAGTTGCCTGTGAATGTGGAGTTGGTGGCATGTGAAACCCACATGTGGAGCATTCGTTTGTGTGGGATGCTCACCAAGCTTCATTTCAGTCCTAGGTACTCAAAGGGCACTAAGCATAGAGTGAGAAAACTGAGTTTCCTTGAGAGCTGCTTGGAAGCCTGATGGTGTGTGAAGTTAGTGAGCCAAATGGAGTTGTTCTCCCACAAGAACCACTCGGCTGATCCTTCTTCAATATGCCCTTCACCAACATGCAGTGTTTCCTTGATTGAATTAGCTCTCACACCAATATTTGCGTCTAGAGCCTTTGCATTGAGGGCTATCTGAAAACGGCTGTGGCGCTGAAGTTGCCTGTGAATGTGGAGTTGATGGCATGTGAAAACCGCATGTGGAGCATTCGTTTGTGTGGGATGTTCTACCAGGTTCATTCCTAGATAATGCACTCAAAGGGCACTAAGCATAGAGTGTGAAAACTGAGTTTCCTTGAGAGCTGCTTGGAAGCCTGATGGTGTGTGAAGTTAGTGAGCCAAATGGAGTTGTTCTCCCACAAAAAACCACTCGGCTGATCCTTCTTCAATATGCGCTTCACCAACATGCAGTGTTTCCTTGATTGAATTAGCTCTCACACAAATATTTGCGTCTAGAGCCTTTGAATTGAGGGCTATCTGAAAATGGCTGTGGCGCTGAAGTTGCCTGTGAATGTGGAGTTGGTGACATATGAAACCCGCATGTGGAGCATTCGTTTGTGTGGGATGCTCACCAAGCTTCATTTCAGTCCTAGGCACTCAAAGGGCACTAAGCATAGAGTGTGAAAACTGAGTATCCTTGAGAGCTTCTTGGAAGCCTGATGGTGTGTGAAGTTAGTGAGCCAAATGGAGTTGTTCTCCCACAAGAACCACTCGGCTGATCCTTCTTCAATATGCCCTTCACCAACATGCAGTGTTTCCTTGATTGAATTAGCTCTCACACCAATATTTGCGTCTAGAGCCTTTGCATTGAGGGCTATCTGAAAACAGCTGTGGCGCTGAAGTTGCCTGTCAATGTGGAGTTGGTGGCATGTGAAACCCGCATGTGGAGCATTCGTTTGTGTGGGATGTTCTACCAGGTTCATTCCTAGAAAATGCACTCAAAGGGCACTAAGCATAGAGTGTGAAAACTGAGTTTCCTTGAGAGCTGCTTGGAAGCCTGATGGTGTGTGAAGTTAGTGAGCCAAATGGAGTTGTTCTCCCACAAGAACCACTCGGCTGATCCTTCTTCAATATGCCCTTCACCAACATGCAGTGTTTCCTTGATTGAATTAGCTCTCACACCAATATTTGTGTCTAGAGCCTTTGCATTGAGGGCTATCTGAAAACGGCTGTGGCACTGAAGTTGCCTGTCAATGTGGAGTTGGTGGCATGTGAAACCCGCATGTGGAGCATTCGTTTGTGTGGGATGCTCAATAAGCTTCATTTCAGTACTAGGCACTCAAAGGGCACTAAGCATAGAGTGTGAAAACTGAGTATCCTTGAGAGCTGCTTGGAAGCCTGATGGTGTGTGAAGTTAGTGAGCCAAATGGAGTTGTTCTCCCACAAGAACCACTCGGCTGATCCTTCTTCAATATGCCCTTCACCAACATGCAGTGTTTCCTTGATTGAATTAGCTCTCACACCAATATTTGCGTCTAGAGCCTTTGCATTGAGGGCTATCTGAAAACGGCTGTGGCGCTGAAGTTGCCTGTGAATGTGGAGTTGGTGGCATGTGAAACCCGCATGTGGAGCATTCGTTTGTGTGGGATGCTCTACCAGGTTCATTCCTAGATAATGCACTCAAAGGGCACTAAGCATAGAGTGTGAAAACTGAGTTTCCTTGAGAGCTGCTTGGAAGCCTGATGGTGTGTGAAGTTAGTGAGCCAAATGGAGTTGTTCTCCCACAAGAACCACTCGGCTGATCCTTCTTCAATATGCCCTTCACCAACATGCAGTGTTTCCTTGATTGAATTATCCCCCAAACCAATATTTGCGTCTAGAGCCTTTGCATTGAGGGCTATCTGAAAACGGCTGTGGCGCCAAAGTTGCCTGTGAATGTGGAGTTGGTGGCATGTGAATACCGCATGTGGAGCATTCGTTTGTGTGGCATGCTCCACATGCGGTTCATTCCTAGATAATGCACTCAAAGGGCACTAAGCATAGAGTGTGAAAACTGAGTTTCCTTGAGAGCTGCTTGGAAGCCTGATGGTGTGTGAAGTTAGTGAGCCAAATGGAGTTGTTCTCCCACAAAAAACCACTCGGCTGATCCTTCTTCAATATGCCCTTCACCAACATGCAGTGTTTCCTTGATTGAATTAGCTCTCATGCAAATATTTGCGTCTAGAGCCTTTGCGTTGAGTGCCATCTGAAAACGGCTGTGGCGCTGAAGTTGCCTGTGAATGTGGAGTTGGTGGCATGTGAAACCCGCATGTGGAGCATTCGTTTGTGTGGGATGCTCTACCAGGTTCATTTCAGTCCTAGGCACTCAAAGGGCACTAAGCATAGAGTGTGAAAACTGAGTTTCCTTGAGAGCTGCTTGGAAGCCTGATGGTGTGTGAAGTTAGTGAGCCAAATGGAGTTGTTCTCCCACAAAAAACCACTCGGCTGATCCTTCTTCAATATGCCCTTCACCAACATGCAGTGTTTCCTTGATTGAATTAGCTCTCACACCAATATTTGCGTCTAGAGCCTTTGCATTGAGGGCTATCTGAAAACGGCTGTGGCGCTGAAGTTGCCTGAGAATGTGGAGTTGGTGGCATGTGAAACCCGCATGTGGAGCATTCGTTTGTGTGGGATGCTCTACCAGGTTCATTCCTAGATAATGCACTCAAAGGGCACTAAGCATAGAGTGTGAAAACTGAGTTTCCTTGAGAGCTGCTTGGAAGCCTGATGGTGTGTGAAGTTAGTGAGCCAAATGGAGTTGTTCTCCCACAAGAACCACTCGGCTGATCCTTCTTCAATATGCCCTTCACCAACATGCAGTGTTTCCTTGATTGAATTAGCTCTCACACCAATATTTGCGTCTAGAGCCTTTGCATTGAGGGCTATCTGAAAACAGCTGTGGCGCTGAAGTTGCCTGTCAATGTGGAGTTGGTGGCATGTGAAACCCGCATGTGGAGCATTCGTTTGTGTGGGATGTTCTACCAGGTTCATTCCTAGATAATGCACTCAAAGGGCACTAAGCATAGAGTGTGAAAACTGAGTTTCCTCGAGAGCTGCTTGGAAGCCTGATGGTGTGTGAAGTTAGTGAGCCAAATGGAGTTGTTCTCCCACAAGAACCACTCGGCTGATCCTTCTTCAATATGCCCTTCACCAACATGCAGTGTTTCCTTGATTGAATTAGCTCTCACACCAATGTTTGCGTCTAGAGCCTTTGCATTGAGGGCTATCTGAAAACGGCTGTGGCACTGAAGTTGCCTGTGAATGTGGAGTTGGTGGCATGTGAAACCCGCATGTGGAGCATTCGTTTGTGTGGGATGCTCAATAAGCTTCATTTCAGTCCTAGGCACTCAAAGGGCACTAAGCATAGAGTGTGAAAACTGAGTATCCTTGAGAGCTGCTTGGAAGCCTGATGGTGTGTGAAGTTAGTGAGCCAAATGGAGTTGTTCTCCCACAAGAACCACTCGGCTGATCCTTCTTCAATATGCCCTTCACCAACATGCAGTGTTTCCTTGATTGAATTAGCTCTCACACAAATATTTGCGTCTAGAGCCTTTGCATTGAGGGCTATCTGAAAACGGCTGTGGCGCTGAAGTTGCCTGTGAATGTGGAGTTGGTGGCATGTGAAACCCACATGTGGAGCATTCGTTTGTGTGGGATGCTCTACCAGGTTCATTCCTAGATAATGCACTCAAAGGGCACTAAGCATAGAGTGTGAAAACTGAGTTTCCTTGAGAGCTGCTTGGAAGCCTGATGGTGTGTGAAGTTAGTGAGCCAAATGGAGTTGTTCTCCCACAAGAACCACTCGGCTGATCCTTCTTCAATATGCCCTTCACCAACATGCATTGTTTCCTTGATTGAATTATCCCCCAAACCAATATTTGCGTCTAGAGCCTTTGCATTGAGGGCTATCTGAAAACGGCTGTGGCGCCAAAGTTGCCTGTGAATGTGGAGTTGGTGGCATGTGAAAACCGCATGTGGAGCATTCGTTTGTGTGGCATGCTCCACATGCGGTTCATTCCTAGATAATGCACTCAAAGGGCACTAAGCATAGAGTGTGAAAACTGAGTTTCCTTGAGAGCTGCTTGGAAGCCTGATGGTGTGTGAAGTTAGTGAGCCAAATGGAGTTGTTCTCCCACAAAAAACCACTCGGCTGATCCTTCTTCAATATGCCCTTCACCAACATGCAGTGTTTCCTTGATTGAATTAGCTCACATGCAAATATTTGCGTCTAGAGCCTTTGCGTTGAGTGCCATCTGAAAACGGCTGTGGCGCTGAAGTTGCTTGTGAATGTGGAGTTGGTGGCATGTGAAACCCGCATGTGGAGCATTCGTTTGTGTGGGATGCTCTACCAGGTTCATTCCTAGATAATGCACTCAAAGGGCACTAAGCATAGAGTGTGAAAACTGAGTTTCCTTGAGAGCTGCTTGGAAGCCTGATGGTGTGTGAAGTTAGTGAGCCAAATGGAGTTGTTCTCCCACAAGAACCACTCGGCTGATCCTTCTTCAATATGCCCTTCACCAACATGCAGTGTTTCCTTGATTGAATTAGCTCTCACACCAATATTTGCGTCTAGAGCCTTTGCATTGAGGGCTATCTGAAAACGGCTGTGGCGCTGAAGTTGCCTGTGAATGTGGAGTTGGTGGCATGTGAAACCCGCATGTGGAGCATTCGTTTGTGTGGGATGTTCTACCAGGTTCATTCCTGGATAATGCACTCAAAGGGCACTAAGCATAGAGTGTGAAAACTGAGTTTCCTTGAGAGCTGCTTGGAAGCCTGATGGTGTGTGAAGTTAGTGAGCCAAATGGAGTTGTTCTCCCACAAAAAACCACTCGGCTGATCCTTCTTCAATATGCCCTTCACCAACATGCAGTGTTTCCTTGATTGAATTAGCTCTCGTGCAAATATTTGCGTCTAGAGCCTTTGCGTTGAGTGCCATCTGAAAACGGCTGTGGCGCTGAAGTTGCCTGTGAATGTGGAGTTGGTGGCATGTGAAACCCGCATGTGGAGCATTCGTTTGTGTGGGATGCTCTACCAGGTTCATTTCAGTCCTAGGCACTCAAAGGGCACTAAGCATAGAGTGTGAAAACTGAGTTTCCTTGAGAGCTGCTTGGAAGCCTGATGGTTTGTGAAGTTAGTGAGCCAAATGGAGTTTTTCTCCCACAAGAACCACTCGGCTGATCCTTCTTCAATATGCCCTTCACCAACATGCAGTGTTTCCTTGATTGAATTAGCTCTCACACCAATATTTGCGTCTAGAGCCTTTGCATTGAGGGCTATCTGAAAACAGCTGTGGCGCTGAATTTGCCTGTGAATGTGGAGTTGGTGGCATGTGAAAACCGCTTGTGGAGCATTCGTTTGTGTGGGATGCTCTACCAGGTTCATTCCTAGATAATGCACTCAAAGGGCACTAAGCATAGAGTGTGAAAACTGAGTTTCCTTGAGAGCTGCTTGGAAGCCTGATGGTGTGTGAAGTTAGTGAGCCAAATGGAGTTGTTCTCCCACAAAAAACCACTCGGCTGATCCTTCTTCAATATGCCCTTCACCAACATGCAGTGTTTCCTTGATTGAATTAGCTCTCATGCAAATATTTGCGTCTAGAGCCTTTGCGTTGAGTGCCATCTGAAAACGGCTGTGGCGCTGAAGTTGCCTGTGAATGTGGAGTTGGTGGCATGTGAAACCCGCATGTGGAGCATTCGTTTGTGTGGGATGCTCTACCAGGTTCATTTCAGTCCTAGGCACTCAAAGGGCACTAAGCATAGAGTGTGAAAACTGAGTTTCCTTGAGAGCTGCTTGGAAGCCTGATGGTGTGTGAAGTTAGTGAGCCAAATGGAGTTGTTCTCCCACAAAAAACCACTCGGCTGATCCTTCTTCAATATGCCCTTCACCAACATGCAGTGTTTCCTTGATTGAATTAGCTCTCACACCAATATTTGCGTCTAGAGCCTTTGCATTGAGGGCTATCTGAAAACGGCTGTGGCGCTGAAGTTGCCTGAGAATGTGGAGTTGGTGGCATGTGAAACCCGCATGTGGAGCATTCGTTTGTGTGGGATGCTCTACCAGGTTCATTCCTAGATAATGCACTCAAAGGGCACTAAGCATAGAGTGTGAAAACTGAGTTTCCTTGAGAGCTGCTTGGAAGCCTGATGGTGTGTGAAGTTAGTGAGCCAAATGGAGTTGTTCTCCCACAAGAACCACTCGGCTGATCCTTCTTCAATATGCCCTTCACCAACATGCAGTGTTTCCTTGATTGAATTAGCTCTCACACCAATATTTGCGTCTAGAGCCTTTGCATTGAGGGCTATCTGAAAACAGCTGTGGCGCTGAAGTTGCCTGTCAATGTGGAGTTGGTGGCATGTGAAACCCGCATGTGGAGCATTCGTTTGTGTGGGATGTTCTACCAGGTTCATTCCTAGATAATGCACTCAAAGGGCACTAAGCATAGAGTGTGAAAACTGAGTTTCCTCGAGAGCTGCTTGGAAGCCTGATGGTGTGTGAAGTTAGTGAGCCAAATGGAGTTGTTCTCCCACAAGAACCACTCGGCTGATCCTTCTTCAATATGCCCTTCACCAACATGCAGTGTTTCCTTGATTGAATTAGCTCTCACACCAATGTTTGCGTCTAGAGCCTTTGCATTGAGGGCTATCTGAAAACGGCTGTGGCACTGAAGTTGCCTGTGAATGTGGAGTTGGTGGCATGTGAAACCCGCATGTGGAGCATTCGTTTGTGTGGGATGCTCAATAAGCTTCATTTCAGTCCTAGGCACTCAAAGGGCACTAAGCATAGAGTGTGAAAACTGAGTATCCTTGAGAGCTGCTTGGAAGCCTGATGGTGTGTGAAGTTAGTGAGCCAAATGGAGTTGTTCTCCCACAAGAACCACTCGGCTGATCCTTCTTCAATATGCCCTTCACCAACATGCATTGTTTCCTTGATTGAATTAGCTCTCACACAAATATTTGCGTCTAGAGCCTTTGCATTGAGGGCTATCTGAAAACGGCTGTGGCGCTGAAGTTGCCTGTGAATGTGGAGTTGGTGGCATGTGAAACCCACATGTGGAGCATTCGTTTGTGTGGGATGCTCTACCAGGTTCATTCCTAGATAATGCACTCAAAGGGCACTAAGCATAGAGTGTGAAAACTGAGTTTCCTTGAGAGCTGCTTGGAAGCCTGATGGTGTGTGAAGTTAGTGAGCCAAATGGAGTTGTTCTCCCACAAGAACCACTCGGCTGATCCTTCTTCAATATGCCCTTCACCAACATGCATTGTTTCCTTGATTGAATTATCCCCCAAACCAATATTTGCGTCTAGAGCCTTTGCATTGAGGGCTATCTGAAAACGGCTGTGGCGCCAAAGTTGCCTGTGAATGTGGAGTTGGTGGCATGTGAAAACCGCATGTGGAGCATTCGTTTGTGTGGCATGCTCCACATGCGGTTCATTCCTAGATAATGCACTCAAAGGGCACTAAGCATAGAGTGTGAAAACTGAGTTTCCTTGAGAGCTGCTTGGAAGCCTGATGGTGTGTGAAGTTAGTGAGCCAAATGGAGTTGTTCTCCCACAAAAAACCACTCGGCTGATCCTTCTTCAATATGCCCTTCACCAACATGCAGTGTTTCCTTGATTGAATTAGCTCACATGCAAATATTTGCGTCTAGAGCCTTTGCGTTGAGTGCCATCTGAAAACGGCTGTGGCGCTGAAGTTGCTTGTGAATGTGGAGTTGGTGGCATGTGAAACCCGCATGTGGAGCATTCGTTTGTGTGGGATGCTCTACCAGGTTCATTCCTAGATAATGCACTCAAAGGGCACTAAGCATAGAGTGTGAAAACTGAGTTTCCTTGAGAGCTGCTTGGAAGCCTGATGGTGTGTGAAGTTAGTGAGCCAAATGGAGTTGTTCTCCCACAAGAACCACTCGGCTGATCCTTCTTCAATATGCCCTTCACCAACATGCAGTGTTTCCTTGATTGAATTAGCTCTCACACCAATATTTGCGTCTAGAGCCTTTGCATTGAGGGCTATCTGAAAACGGCTGTGGCGCTGAAGTTGCCTGTGAATGTGGAGTTGGTGGCATGTGAAACCCGCATGTGGAGCATTCGTTTGTGTGGGATGTTCTACCAGGTTCATTCCTGGATAATGCACTCAAAGGGCACTAAGCATAGAGTGTGAAAACTGAGTTTCCTTGAGAGCTGCTTGGAAGCCTGATGGTGTGTGAAGTTAGTGAGCCAAATGGAGTTGTTCTCCCACAAAAAACCACTCGGCTGATCCTTCTTCAATATGCCCTTCACCAACATGCAGTGTTTCCTTGATTGAATTAGCTCTCGTGCAAATATTTGCGTCTAGAGCCTTTGCGTTGAGTGCCATCTGAAAACGGCTGTGGCGCTGAAGTTGCCTGTGAATGTGGAGTTGGTGGCATGTGAAACCCGCATGTGGAGCATTCGTTTGTGTGGGATGCTCTACCAGGTTCATTTCAGTCCTAGGCACTCAAAGGGCACTAAGCATAGAGTGTGAAAACTGAGTTTCCTTGAGAGCTGCTTGGAAGCCTGATGGTTTGTGAAGTTAGTGAGCCAAATGGAGTTTTTCTCCCACAAGAACCACTCGGCTGATCCTTCTTCAATATGCCCTTCACCAACATGCAGTGTTTCCTTGATTGAATTAGCTCTCACACCAATATTTGCGTCTAGAGCCTTTGCATTGAGGGCTATCTGAAAACAGCTGTGGCGCTGAATTTGCCTGTGAATGTGGAGTTGGTGGCATGTGAAAACCGCTTGTGGAGCATTCGTTTGTGTGGGATGCTCTACCAGGTTCATTCCTAGATAATGCACTCAAAGGGCACTAAGCATAGAGTGTGAAAACTGAGTTTCCTTGAGAGCTGCTTGGAAGCCTGATGGTGTGTGAAGTTAGTGAGCCAAATGGAGTTGTTCTCCCACAAAAAACCACTCGGCTGATCCTTCTTCAATATGCCCTTCACCAACATGCAGTGTTTCCTTGATTGAATTAGCTCTCACACCAATATTTGCGTCTAGAGCCTTTGCATTGAGGGCTATCTGAAAACGGCTGTGGCGCTGAAGTTGCCTGAGAATGTGGAGTTGGTGGCATGTGAAACCCGCATGTGGAGCATTCGTTTGTGTGGGATGCTCTACCAGGTTCATTCCTAGATAATGCACTCAAAGGGCACTAAGCATAGAGTGTGAAAACTGAGTTTCCTTGAGAGCTGCTTGGAAGCCTGATGGTGTGTGAAGTTAGTGAGCCAAATGGAGTTGTTCTCCCACAAGAACCACTCGGCTGATCCTTCTTCAATATGCCCTTCACCAACATGCAGTGTTTCCTTGATTGAATTAGCTCTCACACCAATATTTGCGTCTAGAGCCTTTGCATTGAGGGCTATCTGAAAACAGCTGTGGTGCTGAAGTTGCCTGTGAATGTGGAGTTGGTGGCATGTGAAACCCGCATGTGGAGCATTCGTTTGTGTGGGATGTTCTACCAGGTTCATTCCTGGATAATGCACTCAAAGGGCACTAAGCATAGAGTGTGAAAACTGAGTTTCCTTGAGAGCTGCTTGGAAGCCTGATGGTGTGTGAAGTTAGTGAGCCAAATGGAGTTGTTCTCCCACAAGAACCACTCGGCTGATCCTTCTTCAATATGCCCTTCACCAACATGCAGTGTTTCTTGATTGAATTAGCTCTCACACAAATATTTGCGTCTAGAGCCTTTGCATTGAGGGCTATCTGAAAACAGCTGTGGCGCTGAATTTGCCTGTGAATGTGGAGTTGGTGGCATGTGAAACCCGAATGTGGAGCATTCGTTTGTGTGGGATGCTCTACCAGGTTCATTCCTAGATAATGCACTCAAAGGGCACTAAGCATAGAGTGTGAAAACAGAGTTTCGTTGAGAACTGCTTGGAAGCCTGATGGTGTGTGAAGTTAGTGAGCCAAATGGAGTTGTTCTCCCACAAAAAACCACTCGGCTGATCCTTCTTCAATATGCCCTTCACCAACATGCAGTGTTTCCTTGATTGAATTAGCTCTCACACCAATATTTGCGTCTAGAGCCTTTGCATTGAGGGCTATCTGAAAACGGCTGTGGCGCTGAAGTTGCCTGAGAATGTGGAGTTGGTGGCATGTGAAACCCGCATGTGGAGCATTCGTTTGTGTGGGATGCTCACCAAGCTTCATTTCAGTCCTAGGTACTCAAAGGGCACTAAGCATAGAGTGTGAAAACTGAGTTTCCTTGAGAGCTGCTTGGATGCCTGATGGTGTGTGAAGTTAGTGAGCCAAATGGAGTTGTTCTCCCACAAGAACCACTCGGCTGATCCTTCTTCAATATGCCCTTCACCAACATGCAGTGTTTCCTTGATTGAATTAGCTCTCACACCAATATTTGCGTCTAGAGCCTTTGCATTGAGGGCTATCTGAAAACGGCTGTGGCGCTGAAGTTGCCTGTGAATGTGGAGTTGGTGGCATGTGAAACCCGCATGTGGAGCATTCGTTTGTGTGGGATGCTCTACCAGGTTCATTCCTAGATAATGCACTCAAAGGGCACTAAGCATAGAGTGTGAAAACTGAGTTTCCTTGAGAGCTGCTTGGAAGCCTGATGGTGTGTGAAGTTAGTGAGCCAAATGGAGTTGTTCTCCCACAAGAACCACTCGGCTGATCCTTCTTCAATATGCCCTTCACCAACATGCAGTGTTTCCTTGATTGAATTAGCTCTCACACCAATATTTGTGTCTAGAGCCTTTGCATTGAGGGCTATCTGAAAACGGCTGTGGCGCTGAAGTTGCCTCTGAATGTGGAGTTGGTGGCATGTGAAACCCGCATGTGGAGCATTCGTTTGTGTGGCATGCTCCACATGCGGTTCATTCCTAGATAATGCACTCAAAGGGCACTAAGCATAGAGTGTGAAAACTGAGTTTCCTTGAGAGCTGCTTGGAAGCCTGATGGTGTGTGAAGTTAGTGAGCCAAATGGAGTTGTTCTCCCACAAAAAACCACTCGGCTGATCCTTCTTCAATATGCCCTTCACCAACATGCAGTGTTTCCTTGATTGAATTAGCTCTCACACCAATATTTGCGTCTAGAGCCTTTGCGTTGAGGGCCATCTGAAAACGGCTGTGGCGCTGAAGTTGCCTGTGAATGTGGAGTTGGTGGCATGTGAAACCCGCATGTGGAGCATTCGTTTGTGTGGGATGCTCTACCAGGATCATTTCAGTCCTAGGCACTCAAAGGGCACTAAGCATAGAGTGTGAAAACTGAGTTTCCTTGAGAGCTGCTTGGAAGCCTGATGGTGTGTGAAGTTAGTGAGCCAAATGGAGTTGTTCTCCCACAAGAACCACTCGGCTGATCCTTCTTCAATATGCCCTTCACCAACATGCAGTGTTTCCTTGATTGAATTAGCTCTCACACCAATATTTGTGTCTAGAGCCTTTGCATTGAGGGCTATCTGAAAACGGCTGTGGCGCTGAAGTTGCCTCTGAATGTGGAGTTGGTGGCATGTGAAACCCGCATGTGGAGCATTCGTTTGTGTGGCATGCTCCACATGCGGTTCATTCCTAGATAATGCACTCAAAGGGCACTAAGCATAGAGTGTGAAAACTGAGTTTCCTTGAGAGCTGCTTGGAAGCCTGATGGTGTGTGAAGTTAGTGAGCCAAATGGAGTTGTTCTCCCACAAAAAACCACTCGGCTGATCCTTCTTCAATATGCCCTTCACCAACATGCAGTGTTTCCTTGATTGAATTAGCTCTCACACCAATATTTGCGTCTAGAGCCTTTGCGTTGAGGGCCATCTGAAAACGGCTGTGGCGCTGAAGTTGCCTGTGAATGTGGAGTTGGTGGCATGTGAAACCCGCATGTGGAGCATTCGTTTGTGTGGGATGCTCTACCAGGATCATTTCAGTCCTAGGCACTCAAAGGGCACTAAGCATAGAGTGTGAAAACTGAGTTTCCTTGAGAGCTGCTTGGAAGCCTGATGGTGTGTGAAGTTAGTGAGCCAAATGGAGTTGTTCTCCCACAAGAACCACTCGGCTGATCCTTCTTCAATATGCCCTTCACCAACATGCAGTGTTTCTTGATTGAATTAGCTCTCACACAAATATTTGCGTCTAGAGCCTTTGCATTGAGGGCTATCTGAAAACAGCTGTGGCGCTGAATTTGCCTGTGAATGTGGAGTTGGTGGCATGTGAAACCCGCATGTGGAGCATTCGTTTGTGTGGGATGCTCTACCAGCTTCATTCCTAGATAATGCACTCAAAGGGCACTAAGCATAGAGTGTGAAAACAGAGTTTCCTTGAGAGCTGCTTGGAAGCCTGATGGTGTGTGAAGTTAGTGAGCCAAATGGAGTTGTTCTCCCACAAAAAACCACTCGGCTGATCCTTCTTCAATATGCCCTTCACCAACATGCAGTGTTTCCTTGATTGAATTAGCTCTCACACCAATATTTGTGTCTAGAGCCTTTGCATTGAGGGCTATCTGAAAACGGCTGTGGCGCTGAAGTTGCCTGAGAATGTGGAGTTGGTGGCATGTGAAACCCGCATGTGGAGCATTCGTTTGTGTGGGATGCTCACCAAGCTTCATTTCAGTCCTAGGTACTCAAAGGGCACTAAGCATAGAGTGTGAAAACTGAGTTTCCTTGAGAGCTGCTTGGATGCCTGATGGTGTGTGAAGTTAGTGAGCCAAATGGAGTTGTTCTCCCACAAGAACCACTCGGCTGATCCTTCTTCAATATGCCCTTCACCAACATGCAGTGTTTCCTTGATTGAATTAGCTCTCACACCAATATTTGCGTCTAGAGCCTTTGCATTGAGGGCTATCTGAAAACGGCTGTGGCGCTGAAGTTGCCTGTCAATGTGGAGTTGGTGGCATGTGAAACCCGCATGTGGAGCATTCGTTTGTGTGGGATGCTCTACCAGGTTCATTCCTAGATAATGCACTCAAAGGGCACTAAGCATAGAGTGTGAAAACTGAGTTTCCTTGAGAGCTGCTTGGAAGCCTGATGGTGTGTGAAGTTAGTGAGCCAAATGGAGTTGTTCTCCCACAAGAACCACTCGGCTGATCCTTCTTCAATATGCCCTTCACCAACATGCAGTGTTTCCTTGATTGAATTATCCCCCCAAACCAATATTTGCGTCTAGAGCCTTTGCATTGAGGGCTATCTGAAAACGGCTGTGGCGCCAAAGTTGCCTGTGAATGTGGAGTTGGTGGCATGTGAAAACCGCATGTGGAGCATTCGTTTGTGTGGCATGCTCCACATGCGGTTCATTCCTAGATAATGCACTCAAAGGGCACTAAGCATAGAGTGTGAAAACTGAGTTTCCTTGAGAGCTGCTTGGAAGCCTGATTGTGTGTGAAGTTAGTGAGCCAAATGGAGTTGTTCTCCCACAAAAAACCACTCGGCTGATCCTTCTTCAATATGCCCTTCACCAACATGCAGTGTTTCCTTGATTGAATTAGCTCTCACACCAATATTTGTGTCTAGAGCCTTTGCATTGAGGGCTATCTGAAAACGGCTGTGGCGCTGAAGTTGCCTGAGAATGTGGAGTTGGTGGCATGTGAAACCCGCATGTGGAGCATTCGTTTGTGTGGGATGCTCACCAAGCTTCATTTCAGTCCTAGGTACTCAAAGGGCACTAAGCATAGAGTGTGAAAACTGAGTTTCCTTGAGAGCTGCTTGGATGCCTGATGGTGTGTGAAGTTAGTGAGCCAAATGGAGTTGTTCTCCCACAAGAACCACTCGGCTGATCCTTCTTCAATATGCCCTTCACCAACATGCAGTGTTTCCTTGATTGAATTAGCTCTCACACCAATATTTGCGTCTAGAGCCTTTGCATTGAGGGCTATCTGAAAACGGCTGTGGCGCTGAAGTTGCCTCTGAATGTGGAGTTGGTGGCATGTGAAACCCGCATGTGGAGCATTCGTTTGTGTGGGATGCTCTACCAGGTTCATTCCTAGATAATGCACTCAAAGGGCACTAAGCATAGAGTGTGAAAACTGAGTTTCCTAGAGAGCTGCTTGGAAGCCTGATGGTGTGTGAAGTTAGTGAGCCAAATGGAGTTGTTCTCCCACAAGAACCACTCGGCTGATCCTTCTTCAATATGCCCTTCACCAACATGCAGTGTTTCCTTGATTGAATTATCCCCCCAAACCAATATTTGCGTCTAGAGCCTTTGCATTGAGGGCTATCTGAAAACGGCTGTGGCGCCAAAGTTGCCTGTGAATGTGGAGTTGGTGGCATGTGAAAACAGCATGTGGAGCATTCGTTTGTGTGGCATGCTCCACATGCGGTTCATTCCTAGATAATGCACTCAAAGGGCACTAAGCATAGAGTGTGAAAACTGAGTTTCCTTGAGAGCTGCTTGGAAGCCTGATGGTGTGTGAAGTTAGTGAGCCAAATGGAGTTGTTCTCCCACAAAAAACCACTCGGCTGATCCTTCTTCAATATGCCCTTCACCAACATGCAGTGTTTCCTTGATTGAATTAGCTCTCATGCAAATATTTGCGTCTAGAGCCTTTGCGTTGAGTGCCATCTGAAAACGGCTGTGGCGCTGAAGTTGCCTGTGAATGTGGAGTTGGTGGCATGTGAAACCCGCATGTGGAGCATTCGTTTTTGTGGGATGCTCTACCAGGTTCATTTCAGTCCTAGGCACTCAAAGGGCACTAAGCATAGAGTGTGAAAACTGAGTTTCCTTGAGAGCTGCTTGGAAGCCTGATGGTGTGTGAAGTTATTGAGCCAAATGGAGTTGTTCTCCCACAAGAACCACTCGGCTGATCCTTCTTCAATATGCCCTTCACCAACATGCAGTGTTTCCTTGATTGAATTAGCTCTCACACCAATATTTGTGTCTAGAGCCTTTGCATTGAGGGCTATCTGAAAACAGCTGTGGCGCTGAAGTTGCCTGTGAATGTGGAGTTGGTGGCATGTGAAACCCGCATGTGGAGCATTCGTTTGTGTGGGATGTTCTACCAGGTTCATTCCTGGATAATGCACTCAAAGGGCACTAAGCATAGAGTGTGAAAACTGAGTTTCCTTGAGAGCTGCTTGGAAGCCTGATGGTGTGTGAAGTTAGTGAGCCAAATGGAGTTGTTCTCCCACAAGAACCACTCGGCTGATCCTTCTTCAATATGCCCTTCACCAACATGCAGTGTTTCCTTGATTGAATTAGCTCTCACACCAATATTTGCGTCTAGAGCCTTTGCATTGAGGGCTATCTGAAAACGGCTGTGGCGCTGAAGTTGCCTGTGAATGTGGAGTTGGTGGCATGTGAAACCCGCATGTGGAGCATTCGTTTGTGTGGGATGCTCTACCAGGTTCATTCCTAGATAATGCACTCAAAGGGCACTAAGCATAGAGTGTGAAAACTGAGTTTCCTTGAGAGCTGCTTGGAAGCCTGATGGTGTGTGAAGTTAGTGAGCCAAATGGAGTTGTTCTCCCACAAGAACCACTCGGCTGATCCTTCTTCAATATGCCCTTCACCAACATGCAGTGTTTCCTTGATTGAATTAGCTCTCAAACAAATATTTGCGTCTAGAGCCTTTGCATTGAGGGCTATCTGAAAATGGCTGTGGCGCTGAAGTTGCCTGAGAATGTGGAGTTGGTGGCATGTGAAACCCGCATGTGGAGCATTCGTTTGTATGGGATGCTCTACCAGGTTCATTCCTAGATAATGCACTCAAAGGGCACTAAGCATAGAGTGTGAAAACTGAGTTTCCTTGAGAGCTGCTTGGAAGCCTGATGGTGTGTGAAGTTAGTGAGCCAAATGGAGTTGTTCTCCCACAAGAACCACTCGGCTGATCCTTCTTCAATATGCCCTTCACCAACATGCAGTGTTTCCTTGATTGAATTAGCTCTCACACCAATATTTGTGTCTAGAGCCTTTGCATTGAGGGCTATCTGAAAACGGCTGTGGCGCTGAAGTTGCCTGTGAATGTGGAGTTGGTGGCATGTGAAACCCGCATGTGGAGCATTCGTTTGTGTGGGATGCTCTACCAGGTTCATTCCTAGATAATGCACTCAAAGGGCACTAAGCATAGAGTGTGAAAACTGAGTTTCCTTGAGAGCTGCTTGGAAGCCTGATGGTGTGTGAAGTTAGTGAGCCAAATGGAGTTGTTCTCCCACAAGAACCACTCGGCTGATCCTTCTTCAATATGCCCTTCACCAACATGCAGTGTTTCCTTGATTGAATTAGCTCTCACACCAGTATTTGCGTCTAGAGCCTTTGCATTGAGGGCTATCTGAAAAGGCTGTGGCGCTGAACTTGCCTGTGAATGTGGAGTTGGTGGCATGTGAAACCCACATGTGGAGCATTCGTTTGTGTGGGATGCTCACCAAGCTTCATTTCAGTCCTAGGTACTCAAAGGGCACTAAGCATAGAGTGTGAAAACTGAGTTTCCTTGAGAGCTGCTTGGATGCCTGATGGTGTGTGAAGTTAGTGAGCCAAATGGAGTTGTTCTCCCACAAGAACCACTCGGCTGATCCTTCTTCAATATGCCCTTCACCAACATGCAGTGTTTCCTTGATTGAATTATCTCTCACACCAATATTTGCGTCTAGAGCCTTTGCATTGAGGGCTATCTGAAAACGGCTGTGGCGCTGAAGTTGCCTGTGAATGTGGAGTTGGTGGCATGTGAAACCCGCATGTGGAGCATTCGTTTGTGTGGGATGCTCTACCAGGTTCATTCCTAGATAATGCACTCAAAGGGCACTAAGCATAGGGTGTGAAAACTGAGTATCCTTGAGAGCTGCTTGGAAGCCTGATGGTGTGTGAAGTTAGTGAGCCAAATGGAGTTGTTCTCCCACAAGAACCACTCGGCTGATCCTTCTTCAATATGCCCTTCACCAACATGCAGTGTTTCCTTGATTGAATTAGCTCTCACACCAATATTTGCGTCTAGAGCCTTTGCATTGAGGGCTATCTGAAAACGGCTGTGGCGCTGAAGTTGCCTCTGAATGTGGAGTTGGTGGCATGTGAAACCCGCATGTGGAGCATTCGTTTGTGTGGGATGCTCTACCAGGTTCATTTCAGTCCTAGGCACAAAGGGCACTAAGCATAGAGTGTGAAAACTGAGTTTCCTTGAGAGCTGCTTGGAAGCCTGATGGTGTGTGAAGTTAGTGAGCCAAATGGAGTTGTTCTCACACAAGAACCACTCGGCTGATCCTTCTTCAATATGCCCTTCACCAACATGCAGTGTTTCCTTGATTGAATTAGCTCTCACACCAATATTTGCGTCTAGAGCCTTTGCATTGAGGGCTATCTGAAAACGGCTGTGGCGCTGAATTTGCCTGTGAATGTGGAGTTGGTGGCATGTGAAACCCGCTTGTGGAGCATTCGTTTGTGTGGGATGCTCTACCAGGTTCATTCCTAGATAATGCACTCAAAGGGCACTAAGCATAGAGTGTGAAAACTGAGTTTCCTTGAGAGCTGCTTGGAAGCCTGATGGTGTGTGAAGTTAGTGAGCCAAATGGAGTTGTTCTCCCACAAAAAACCACTCGGCTGATCCTTCTTCAATATGCCTTTCACCAACATGCAGTGTTTCCTTGATTGAATTAGCTCTCACACCAATATTTGCGTCTAGAGCCTTTGCATTGAGGGCTATCTGAAAACAGCTGTGGCGCTGAAGTTGCCTGTGAATGTGGAGTTGGTGGCATGTGAAACCCGCATGTGGAGCATTCGTTTGTGTGGGATGCTCTACCAGGTTCATTTCAGTCCTAGGCACTCAAAGGGCACTAAGCATAGAGTGTGAAAACTGAGTTTCCTTGAGAGCTGCTTGGAAGCCTGATGGTGTGTGAAGTTAGTGAGCCAAATGGAGTTGTTCTCCCACAAGAACCACTCGGCTGATCCTTCTTCAATATGCCCTTCACCAACATGCAGTGTTTCCTTGATTGAATTAGCTCTCACACCAATATTTGCGTCTAGAGCCTTTGCATTGAGGGCTATCTGAAAACGGCTGTGGCGCTGAAGTTGCCTGTGAATGTGGAGTTGGTGGCATGTGAAACCCACATGTGGAGCATTCGTTTGTGTGGGATGCTCACCAAGCTTCATTTCAGTCCTAGGTACTCAAAGGGCACTAAGCATAGAGTGTGAAAACTGAGTTTCCTTGAGAGCTGCTTGGAAGCCTGATGGTGTGTGAAGTTAGTGAGCCAAATGGAGTTGTTCTCCCACAAGAACCACTCGGCTGATCCTTCTTCAATATGCCCTTCACCAACATGCAGTGTTTCCTTGATTGAATTATCTCTCACACCAATATTTGCGTCTAGAGCCTTTGCATTGAGGGCTATCTGAAAACGGCTGTGGCGCTGAAGTTGCCTCTGAATGTGGAGTTGGTGGCATGTGAAACCCGAATGTGGAGCATTCGTTTGTGTGGGATGCTCTACCAGGTTCATTCCTAGATAATGCACTCAAAGGGCACTAAGCATAGAGTGTGAAAACTGAGTATCCTTGAGAGCTGCTTGGAAGCCTGATGGTGTGTGAAGTTAGTGAGCCAAATGGAGTTGTTCTCCCACAAGAACCACTCGGCTGATCCTTCTTCAATATGCCCTTCACCAACATGCAGTGTTTCCTTGATTGAATTAGCTCTCATACAAATATTTGCGTCTAGAGCCTTTGCATTGAGGGCTATCTGAAAACGGCTGTGGCGCTGAAGTTGCCTGTGAATGTGGAGTTGGTGGCATGTGAAACCCGCATGTGGAGCATTCGTTTGTGTGGGATGCTCTACCAGGTTCATTTCAGTCCTAGGCACTCAAAGGGCACTAAGCATAGAGTGTGAAAACTGAGTTTCCTTGAGAGCTGCTTGGAAGCCTGATGGTGTGTGAAGTTAGTGAGCCAAATGGAGTTGTTCTCCCACAAGAACCACTCGGCTGATCCTTCTTCAATATGCCCTTCACCAACATGCAGTGTTTCCTTGATTGAATTAGCTCTCACACCAATATTTGCGTCTAGAGCCTTTGCATTGAGGGCTATCTGAAAACAGCTGTGGCGCTGAAGTTGCCTGTCAATGTGGAGTTGGTGGCATGTGAAACCCGCATGTGGAGCATTCGTTTGTGTGGGATGTTCTACCAGGTTCATTCCTGAATAATGCACTCAAAGGGCACTAAGCATAGAGTGTGAAAACTGAGTTTCCTTGAGAGCTGCTTGGAAGCCTGATGGTGTGTGAAGTTAGTGAGCCAAATGGAGTTGTTCTCCCACAAGAACCACTCGGCTGATCCTTCTTCAATATGCCCTTCACCAACATGCAGTGTTTCCTTGATTGAATTAGCTCTCACACCAATATTTGCGTCTAGAGCCTTTGCATTGAGGGCTATCTGAAAACAGCTGTGGCGCTGAAGTTGCCTGTCAATGTGGAGTTGGTGGCATGTGAAACCCGCATGTGGAGCATTCGTTTGTGTGGGATGTTCTACCAGGTTCATTCCTGGATAATGCACTCAAAGGGCACTAAGCATAGAGTGTGAAAACTGAGTTTCCTTGAGAGCTGCTTGGAAGCCTGATGGTGTGTGAAGTTAGTGAGCCAAATGGAGTTGTTCTCCCACAAGAACCACTCGGCTGATCCTTCTTCAATATGCCCTTCACCAACATGCAGTGTTTCCTTGATTGAATTAGCTCTCACACCAATATTTGCGTCTAGAGCCTTTGCATTGAGGGCTATCTGAAAACGGCTGTGGCGCTGAAGTTGCCTGTGAATGTGGAGTTGGTGGCATGTGAAACCCGCATGTGGAGCATTCGTTTGTGTGGGATGCTCTACCAGGTTCATTCCTAGATAATGCACTCAAAGGGCACTAAGCATAGAGTGTGAAAACTGAGTTTCCTTGAGAGCTGCTTGGAAGCCTGATGGTGTGTGAAGTTAGTGAGCCAAATGGAGTTGTTCTCCCACAAGAACCACTCGGCTGATCCTTCTTCAATATGCCCTTCACCAACATGCAGTGTTTCCTTGATTGAATTAGCTCTCACACAAATATTTGCGTCTAGAGCCTTTGCATTGAGGGCTATCTGAAAACGGCTGTGGCGCTGAAGTTGCCTGTGAATGTGGAGTTGGTGGCATGTGAAACCCGCATGTGGAGCATTCGATTGTGTGGCATGCTCTACCAGGTTCATTCCTAGATAATGCACTCAAAGGGCACTAAGCATAGAGTGTGAAAACTGAGTTTCCTTGAGAGCTGCTTGGAAGCCTGATGGTGTGTGAAGTTAGTGAGCCAAATGGAGTTGTTCTCCCACAAGAACCACTCGGCTGATCCTTCTTCAATATGCCCTTCACCAACATGCAGTGTTTCCTTGATTGAATTAGCTCTCACACCAATATTTGCGTCTAGAGCCTTTGCATTGAGGGCTATCTGAAAACGGCTGTGGCGCTGAATTTGCCTGTGAATGTGGAGTTGGTGGCATGTGAAACCCGCTTGTGGAGCATTCGTTTGTGTGGGATGCTCTACCAGGTTCATTCCTAGATAATGCACTCAAAGGGCACTAAGCATAGAGTGTGAAAACTGAGTATCCTTGAGAGCTGCTTGGAAGCCTGATGGTGTGTGAAGTTAGTGAGCCAAATGGAGTTGTTCTCCCACAAAAAACCACTCGGCTGATCCTTCTTCAATATGCCTTTCACCAACATGCAGTGTTTCCTTGATTGAATTAGCTCTCACACCAATATTTGCGTCTAGAGCCTTTGCATTGAGGGCTATCTGAAAACAGCTGTGGCGCTGAAGTTGCCTGTGAATGTGGAGTTGGTGGCATGTGAAACCCGCATATGGAGCATTCGTTTGTGTGGGATGCTCTACCAGGTTCATTTCAGTCCTAGGCACTCAAAGGGCATTAAGCATAGAGTGTGAAAACTGAGTTTCCTTGAGAGCTGCTTGGAAGCCTGATGGTGTGTGAAGTTAGTGAGCCAAATGGAGTTGTTCTCCCACAAGAACCACTCGGCTGATCCTTCTTCAATATGCCCTTCACCAACATGCAGTGTTTCCTTGATTGAATTAGCTCTCACACAAATATTTGCGTCTAGAGCCTTTGCATTGAGGGCTATCTGAAAACGGCTGTGGCGCTGAAGTTGCCTGTGAATGTGGAGTTGGTGGCATGTGAAACCCACATGTGGAGCATTCGTTTGTGTGGGATGCTCACCAAGCTTCATTTCAGTCCTAGGTACTCAAAGGGCACTAAGCATAGAGTGTGAAAACTGAGTTTCCTTGAGAGCTGCTTGGATGCCTGATGGTGTGTGAAGTTAGTGAGCCAAATGGAGTTGTTCTCCCACAAGAACCACTCGGCTGATCCTTCTTCAATATGCCCTTCACCAACATGCAGTGTTTCCTTGATTGAATTATCTCTCACAGCAATATTTGCGTCTAGAGCCTTTGCATTGAGGGCTATCTGAAAACGGCTGTGGCGCTGAAGTTGCCTCTGAATGTGGAGTTGGTGGCATGTGAAACCCGCATGTGGAGCATTCGTTTGTGTGGGATGCTCTACCAGGTTCATTCCTAGATAATGCACTCAAAGGGCACTAAGCATAGAGTGTGAAAACTGAGTATCCTTGAGAGCTGCTTGGAAGCCTGATGGTGTGTGAAGTTAGTGAGCCAAATGGAGTTGTTCTCCCACAAGAACCACTCGGCTGATCCTTCTTCAATATGCCCTTCACCAACATGCATTGTTTCCTTGATTGAATTAGCTCTCATACAAATATTTGCGTCTAGAGCCTTTGCATTGAGGGCTATCTGAAAACGGCTGTGGCGCTGAATTTGCCTGTGAATGTGGAGTTGGTGGCATGTGAAACCCGCTTGTGGAGCATTCGTTTGTGTGGGATGCTCTACCAGGTTCATTCCTAGATAATGCACTCAAAGGGCACTAAGCATAGAGTGTGAAAACTGAGTTTCCTTGAGAGCTGCTTGGAAGCCTGATGGTGTGTGAAGTTAGCCAAATGGAGTTGTTCTCCCACAAAAAAACCACTCGGCTGATCCTTCTTCAATATGCCTTTCACCAACATGCAGTGTTTCCTTGATTGAATTAGCTCTCACACCAATATTTGCGTCTAGAGCCTTTGCATTGAGGGCTATCTGAAAATGGCTGTGGCGCTGAAGTTGCCTGTGAATGTGGAGTTGGTGGCATGTGAAACCCGCATGTGGAGCATTCGTTTGTGTGGGATGCTCTACCAGGTTCATTCCTAGATAATGCACTCAAAGGGCACTAAGCATAGAGTGTGAAAACTGAGTTTCCTTGAGAGCTGCTTGGAAGCCTGATGGTGTGTGAAGTTAGTGAGCCAAATGGAGTTGTTCTCCCACAAGAACCACTCGGCTGATCCTTCTTCAATATGCCCTTCACCAACATGCAGTGTTTCCTTGATTGAATTAGCTCTCACACCAATATTTGCGTCTAGAGCCTTTGCATTGAGGGCTATCTGAAAACAGCTGTGGCGCTGAAGTTGCCTGTCAATGTGGAGTTGGTGGCATGTGAAACCCGCATGTGGAGCATTCGTTTGTGTGGGATGTTCTACCAGGTTCATTCCTGGATAATGCACTCAAAGGGCACTAAACATAGAGTGTGAAAACTGAGTTTCCTTGAGAGCTGCTTGGAAGCCTGATGGTGTGTGAAGTTAGTGAGCCAAATGGAGTTGTTCTCCCACAAGAACCACTCGGCTGATCCTTCTTCAATATGCCCTTCACCAACATGCAGTGTTTCCTTGATTGAATTAGCTCTCACACAAATATTTGCGTCTAGAGCCTTTGCATTGAGGGCTATCTGAAAATGGCTGTGGCGCTGAAGTTGCCTGAGAATGTGGAGTTGGTGGCATGTGAAACCCGCATGTGGAGCATTCGTTTGTATGGGATGCTCTACCAGGTTCATTCCTAGATAATGCACTCAAAGGGCACTAAGCATAGAGTGTGAAAACTGAGTTTCCTTGAGAGCTGCTTGGAAGCCTGATGGTGTGTGAAGTTAGTGAGCCAAATGGAGTTGTTCTCCCACAAGAACCACTCGGCTGATCCTTCTTCAATATGCCCTTCACCAACATGCAGTGTTTCCTTGATTGAATTAGCTCTCACACCAATATTTGCGTATAGAGCCCTTGCATTGAGGGCTATCTGAAAACAGCTGTGGCGCTGAAGTTGCCTGTCAATGTGGAGTTGGTGGCATGTGAAACCCGCATGTGGAGCATTCGTTTGTGTGGGATGCTCTACCAGGTTCATTCCTAGATAATGCACTCAAAGGGCACTAAGCATAGAGTGTGAAAACTGAGTTTCCTTGAGAGCTGCTTGGAAGCCTGATGGTGTGTGAAGTTAGTGAGCCAAATGGAGTTGTTCTCCCACAAGAACCACTCGGCTGATCCTTCTTCAATATGCCCTTCACCAACATGCAGTGTTTCCTTGATTGAATTAGCTCTCACACCAATATTTGCGTCTAGAGCCTTTGCATTGAGGGCTAACTGAAAACGGCTGTGGTGCTGAAGTTGCCTGTCAATGTGGAGTTGGTGGCATGTGAAACCCGCATGTGGAGCATTCGTTTGTGTGGGATGCTGTACCAGGTTCATTCCTAGATAATGCACTCAAAGGGCACTAAGCATAGAGTGTGAAAACTGAGTTTCCTTGAGAGCTGCTTGGAAGCCTGATGGTGTGTGAAGTTAGTGAGCCAAATGGAGTTGTTCTCCCACAAGAACCACTCGGCTGATCCTTCTTCAATATGCCCTTCACCAACATGCAGTGTTTCCTTGATTGAATTAGCTCTCACACCAATATTTGCGTCTAGAGCCTTTGCATTGAGGGCTATCTGAAAACGGCTGTGGCGCTGAAGATGCCTGTGAATGTGGAGTTGGTGGCATGTGAAACCCGCATGTGGAGCATTCGTTTGTGTGGGATGCTCTACCAGGTTCATTCCTGGATAATGCACTCAAAGGGCACTAAGCATAGAGTGTGAAAACTGAGTTTCCTTGAGAGCTGCTTGGAAGCCTGATGGTGTGTGAAGTTAGTGAGCCAAATGGAGTTGTTCTCCCACAAGAACCACTCGGCTGATCCTTCTTCAATATGCCCTTCACCAACATGCAGTGTTTCCTTGATTGAATTAGCTCTCACACCAATATTTGCGTCTAGAGCCTTTGCATTGAGGGCTATCTGAAAACGGCTGTGGCGCTGAATTTGCCTGTGAATGTGGAGTTGGTGGCATGTGAAACCCGCTTGTGGAGCATTCGTTTGTGTGGGATGCTCTACCAGGTTCATTCCTAGATAATGCACTCAAAGGGCACTAAGCATAGAGTGTGAAAACTGAGTTTCCTTGAGAGCTGCTTGGAAGCCTGATGGTGTGTGAAGTTAGTGAGCCAAATGGAGTTGTTCTCCCACAAGAACCACTCGGCTGATCCTTCTTCAATATGCCCTTCACCAACATGCAGTGTTTCCTTGATTGAATTAGCTCTCACACCAATATTTGCGTCTAGAGACTTTGCGTTGAGGGCTATCTGAAAACGGCTGTGGCGCTGAAGTTGCCTGTGAATGTGGAGTTGGTGGCATGTGAAACCCGCATGTGGAGCATTCGTTTGTGTGGGATGCTCTACCAGGTTCATTTCAGTCCTACTCACTCAAAGGGCACTAAGCATAGAGTGTGAAAACTGAGTTTCTTTGAGAGCTGCTTGGAAGCCTGATGGTGTGTGAAGTTAGTGAGCCAAATGGAGTTGTTCTCCCACAAGAACCACTCGGCTGATCCTTCTTCAATATGCCCTTCACCAACATGCAGTGTTTCCTTGATTGAATTAGCTCTCATACAAATATTTGCGTCTAGAGCCTTTGCATTGAGGGCTATCTGAAAACGGCTGTGGCGCTGAAGTTGCCTGTCAATGTGGAGTTGGTGGCATGTGAAACCCGCATGTGGAGCATTCGTTTGTGTGGGATGCTCTACCAGGTTCATTCCTAGATAATGCACTCAAAGGGCACTAAGCATAGAGTGTGAAAACTGAGTTTCCTTGAGAGCTGCTTGGAAGCCTGATGGTGTGTGAAGTTAGTGAGCCAAATGGAGTTGTTCTCCCACAAGAACCACTCGGCTGATCCTTCTTCAATATGCCCTTCACCAACATGCAGTGTTTCCTTGATTGAATTAGCTCTCACACCAATATTTGCGTCTAGAGCCTTTGCATTGAGGGCTATCTGAAAACGGCTGTGGCGCTGAAGTTGCCTGTCAATGTGGAGTTGGTGGCATGTGAAAACCGCATATGGAGCATTCGTTTGTGTGGGATGTTCTACCAGGTTCATTCCTAGATAATGCACTCAAAGGGCACTAAGCATAGAGTGTGAAAACTGAGTTTCCTTGAGAGCTGCTTGGAAGCCTGATGGTGTGTGAAGTTAGTGAGCCAAATGGAGTTGTTCTCCCACAAGAACCACTCGGCTGATCCTTCTTCAATATGCCCTTCACCAACATGCAGTGTTTCCTTGATTGAATTAGCTCTCACACCAATGTTTGCGTCTAGAGCCTTTGCGTTGAGGGCTATCTGAAAACGGCTGTGGCGCTGAAGTTGCCTGTGAATGTGGAGTTGGTGGCATGTGAAACCCGCATGTGGAGCATTCGTTTGTGTGGGATGCTCTACCAGGTTCATTCCTGGATAATGCACTCAAAGGGCACTAAGCATAGAGTGTGAAAACTGATTTTCCTTGAGAGCTGCTTGGAAGCCTGATGGTGTGTGAAGTTAGTGAGCCAAATGGAGTTGTTCTCCCACAAGAACCACTCGGCTGATCCTTCTTCAATATGCCCTTCACCAACATGCAGTGTTTCCTTGATTGAATTAGCTCTCACACCAATATTTGCGTCTAGAGCCTTTGCGTTGAGGGCTATCTGAAAACGGCTGTGGTGCTGAAGTTGCCTGTGAATGTGGAGTTGGTGGCATGTGAAACCCGCATGTGGAGCATTCGTTTGTGTGGGATGCTGTACCAGGTTCATTTCAGTCCTAGGCACTCAAAGGGCACTAAGCATAGAGTGTGAAAACTGAGTTTCCTTGAGAGCTGCTTGGAAGCCTGATGGTGTGTGAAGTTAGTGAGCCAAATGGAGTTGTTCTCCCACAAGAACCACTCGGCTGATCCTTCTTCAATATGCCCTTCACCAACATGCAGTGTTTCCTTGATTGAATTAGCTCTCCCACCAATATTTGCGTCTAGAGCCCTTGCATTGAGGGCTATCTGAAAACAGCTGTGGCGCTGAAGTTGCCTGTCAATGTGGAGTTGGTGGCATGTGAAACCCGCATGTGGAGCATTCGTTTGTGTGGGATGCTCTACCAGGTTCATTCCTAGATAATGCACTCAAAGGGCACTAAGCATAGAGTGTGAAAACTGAGTTTCCTTGAGAGCTGCTTGGAAGCCTGATGGTGTGTGAAGTTAGTGAGCCAAATGGAGTTGTTCTCCCACAAGAACCACTCGGCTGATCCTTCTTCAATATGCCCTTCACCAACATGCAGTGTTTCCTTGATTGAATTAGCTCTCACACCAATATTTGCGTCTAGAGCCTTTGCATTGAGGGCTATCTGAAAACGGCTGTGGTGCTGAATTTGCCTGTCAATGTGGAGTTGGTGGCATGTGAAACCCGCATGTGGAGCATTCGTTTGTGTGGGATGCTCTACCAGGTTCATTCCTAGATAATGCACTCAAAGGGCACTAAGCATAGAGTGTGAAAACTGAGTTTCCTTGAGAGCTGCTTGGAAGCCTGATGGTGTGTGAAGTTAGTGAGCCAAATGGAGTTGTTCTCCCACAAGAACCACTCGGCTGATCCTTCTTCAATATGCCCTTCACCAACATGCAGTGTTTCCTTGATTGAATTAGCTCTCACACCAATATTTGCGTCTAGAGCCTTTGCTTTGAGGGCTATCTGAAAACGGCTGTGGCGCTGAAGTTGCCTGTGAATGTGGAGTTGGTGGCATGTGAAACCCGCATGTGGAGCATTCGTTTGTGTGGGATGCTCTACCAGGTTCATTCCTGGATAATGCACTCAAAGGGCACTAAGCATAGAGTGTGAAAACTGAGTTTCCTTGAGAGCTGCTTGGAAGCCTGATGGTGTGTGAAGTTAGTGAGCCAAATGGAGTTGTTCTCCCACAAGAACCACTCGGCTGATCCTTCTTCAATATGCCCTTCACCAACATGCAGTGTTTCCTTGATTGAATTAGCTCTCACACCAATATTTGCGTCTAGAGCCTTTGCATTGAGGGCTATCTGAAAACGGCTGTGGCGCTGAATTTGCCTGTCAATGTGGAGTTGGTGGCATGTGAAAACCGCATATGGAGCATTCGTTTGTGTGGGATGCTCTACCAGGTTCATTCCTAGATAATGCACTCAAAGGGCACTAAGCATAGAGTGTGAAAACTGAGTTTCCTTGAGAGCTGCTTGGAAGCCTGATGGTGTGTGAAGTTAGTGAGCCAAATGGAGTTGTTCTCCCACAAGAACCACTCGGCTGATCCTTCTTCAATATGCCCTTCACCAACATGCAGTGTTTCCTTGATTGAATTAGCTCTCATACCAATATTTGCGTCTAGAGCCTTTGCATTGAGGGCTATCTGAAAACGGCTGTGGCGCTGAATTTGCCTGTGAATGTGGAGTTGGTGACATGTGAAACCCGCATGTGGAGCATTCGTTTGTGTGGGATGTTCTACCAGGTTCATTCCTAGATAATGCACTCAAAGGGCACTAAGCATAGAGTGTGAAAACTGAGTTTCCTTGAGAGCTGCTTGGAAGCCTGATGGTGTGTGAAGTTAGTGAGCCAAATGGAGTTGTTCTCCCACAAGAACCACTCGGCTGATCCTTCTTCAATATGCCCTTCACCAACATGCAGTGTTTCCTTGATTGAATTAGCTCTCACACAAATATTTGCGTCTAGAGCCTTTGCATTGAGGGCTATCTGAAAACGGCTGTGGCGCTGAAGTTGCCTGTGAATGTGGAGTTGGTGACATGTGAAACCCGCATGTGGAGCATTCGTTTGTGTGGGATGCTCACCAAGCTTCATTTCAGTCCTAGGCACTCAAAGGGCACTAAGCATAGAGTGTGAAAACTGAGTTTCCTTGAGAGCTGCTTGGAAGCCTGATGGTGTGTGAAGTTAGTGAGCCAAATGGAGTTGTTCTCCCACAAGAACCACTCGGCTGATCCTTCTTCAATATGCCCTTCACCAACATGCAATGTTTCCTTGATTGAATTAGCTCTCACACCAATATTTGCGTCTAGAGCCTTTGCATTGAGGGCTATCTGAAAACGGCTGTGGTGCTGAATTTGCCTGTCAATGTGGAGTTGGTGGCATGTGAAACCCGCATGTGGAGCATTCGTTTGTGTGGGATGCTCTACCAGGTTCATTCCTAGATAATGCACTCAAAGGGCACTAAGCATAGAGTGTGAAAACTGAGTTTCCTTGAGAGCTGCTTGGAAGCCTGATGGTGTGTGAAGTTAGTGAGCCAAATGGAGTTGTTCTCCCACAAGAACCACTCGGCTCATCCTTCTTCAATATGCCCTTCACCAACATGCAGTGTTTCCTTGATTGAATTAGCTCTCACACCAATATTTGCGTCTAGAGCCTTTGCGTTGAGGGCTATCTGAAAACGGCTGTGGCGCTGAAGTTGCCTGTCAATGTGGAGTTGGTGGCATGTGAAACCCGCATGTGGAGCATTCGTTTGTGTGGGATGCTCTACCAGGTTCATTCCTGGATAATGCACTCAAAGGGCACTAAGCATAGAGTGTGAAAACTGAGTTTCCTTGAGAGCTGCTTGGAAGCCTGATGGTGTGTGAAGTTAGTGAGCCAAATGGAGTTGTTCTCCCACAAGAACCACTCGGCTGATCCTTCTTCAATATGCCCTTCACCAACATGCAGTGTTTCCTTGATTGAATTAGCTCTCACACCAATATTTGCGTCTAGAGCCTTTGCATTGAGGGCTATCTGAAAACGGCTGTGGCGCTGAAGTTGCCTGTCAATGTGGAGTTGGTGGCATGTGAAAACCGCATATGGAGCATTCGTTTGTGTGGCATGCTCTACCAGGTTCATTCCTAGATAATGCACTCAAAGGGCACTAAGCATAGAGTGTGAAAACTGAGTTTCCTTGAGAGCTGCTTGGAAGCCTGATGGTGTGTGAAGTTAGTGAGCCAAATGGAGTTGTTCTCCCTCAACAACCACTCGGCTGATCCTTCTTCAATATGCCCTTCACCAACATGCAGTGTTTCCTTGATTGAATTAGCTCTCACACCAATATTTGCGTCTAGAGCCTTTGCGTTGAGGGCTATCTGAAAACGGCTGTGGCGCTGAAGTTGCCTGTGAATGTGGAGTTGGTGGCATGTGAAACCCGCATGTGGAGCATTCGTTTGTGTGGGATGCTGTACCAGGTTCATTTCAGTCCTAGGCACTCAAAGGGCACTAAGCATAGAGTGTGAAAACTGAGTTTCCTTGAGAGCTGCTTGGAAGCCTGATGGTGTGTGAAGTTAGTGAGCCAAATGGAGTTGTTCTCCCACAAGAACCACTCGGCTGATCCTTCTTCAATATGCCCTTCACCAACATGCAGTGTTTCCTTGATTGAATTAGCTCTCACACCAATATTTGCGTCTAGAGCCTTTGCATTGAGGGCTATCTGAAAACGGCTGTGGCGCTGAATTTGCCTGTGAATGTGGAGTTGGTGACATGTGAAACCCGCATGTGGAGCATTCGTTTGTGTGGGATGTTCTACCAGGTTCATTCCTAGATAATGCACTCAAAGGGCACTAAGCATAGAGTGTGAAAACTGAGTTTCCTTGAGAGCTGCTTGGAAGCCTGATGGTGTGTGAAGTTAGTGAGCCAAATGGAGTTGTTCTCCCACAAGAACCACTCGGCTGATCCTTCTTCAATATGCCCTTCACCAACATGCAGTGTTTCCTTGATTGAATTAGCTCTCACACAAATATTTGCGTCTAGAGCCTTTGAATTGAGGGCTATCTGAAAACGGCTGTGGCGCTGAAGTTGCCTGTGAATGTGGAGTTGGTGACATGTGAAACCCGCATGTGGAGCATTCGTTTGTGTGGGATGCTCACCAAGCTTCATTTCAGTCCTAGGGACTCAAAGGGCACTAAGCATAGAGTGTGAAAACTGAGTTTCCTTGAGAGCTGCTTGGAAGCCTGATGGTGTGTGAAGTTAGTGAGCCAAATGGAGTTGTTCTCCCACAAGAACCACTCGGCTGATCCTTCTTCAATATGCCCTTCACCAACATGCAATGTTTCCTTGATTGAATTAGCTCTCACACCAATATTTGCGTCTAGAGCCTTTGCATTGAGGGCTATCTGAAAACGGCTGTGGTGCTGAATTTGCCTGTCAATGTGGAGTTGGTGGCATGTGAAACCCGCATGTGGAGCATTCGTTTGTGTGGGATGCTCTACCAGGTTCATTCCTAGATAATGCACTCAAAGGGCACTAAGCATAGAGTGTGAAAACTGATTTTCCTTGAGAGCTGCTTGGAAGCCTGATGGTGTGTGAAGTTAGTGAGCCAAATGGAGTTGTTCTCCCACAAGAACCACTCGGCTGATCCTTCTTCAATATGCCCTTCACCAACATGCAGTGTTTCCTTGATTGAATTAGCTCTCACACCAATATTTGCGTCTAGAGCCTTTGCGTTGAGGGCTATCTGAAAACGGCTGTGGCGCTGAAGTTGCCTGTCAATGTGGAGTTGGTGGCATGTGAAACCCGCATGTGGAGCATTCGTTTGTGTGGGATGCTCTACCAGGTTCATTCCTGGATAATGCACTCAAAGGGCACTAAGCATAGAGTGTGAAAACTGAGTTTCCTTGAGAGCTGCTTGGAAGCCTGATGGTGTGTGAAGTTAGTGAGCCAAATGGAGTTGTTCTCCCACAAGAACCACTCGGCTGATCCTTCTTCAATATGCCCTTCACCAACATGCAGTGTTTCCTTGATTCAATTAGCTCTCACACAAATATTTGCGTCTAGAGCCTTTGCATTGAGGGCTATCTGAAAACGGCTGTGGCGCTGAAGTTGCCTGTCAATGTGGAGTTGGTGGCATGTGAAAACCGCATATGGAGCATTCGTTTGTGTGGCATGCTCTACCAGGTTCATTCCTAGATAATGCACTCAAAGGGCACTAAGCATAGAGTGTGAAAACTGAGTTTCCTTGAGAGCTGCTTGGAAGCCTGATGGTGTGTGAAGTTAGTGAGCCAAATGGAGTTGTTCTCCCACAAGAACCACTCGGCTGATCCTTCTTCAATATGCCCTTCACCAACATGCAGTGTTTCCTTGATTGAATTAGCTCTCACACCAATATTTGCGTCTAGAGCCTTTGCGTTGAGGGCTATCTGAAAACGGCTGTGGCGCTGAAGTTGCCTGTGAATGTGGAGTTGGTGGCATGTGAAACCCGCATGTGGAGCATTCGTTTGTGTGGGATGCTGTACCAGGTTCATTTCAGTCCTAGGCACTCAAAGGGCACTAAGCATAGAGTGTGAAAACTGAGTTTCCTTGAGAGCTGCTTGGAAGCCTGCTGGTGTGTGAAGTTAGTGAGCCAAATGGAGTTGTTCTCCCACAAGAACCACTCGGCTGATCCTTCTTCAATATGCCCTTCACCAACATGCAGTGTTTCCTTGATTGAATTAGCTCTCACACCAATATTTGCGTCTAGAGCCTTTGCATTGAGGGCTATCTGAAAACGGCTGTGGCGCTGAAGTTGCCTGTGAATGTGGAGTTGGTGGCATGTGAAACCCGCTTGTGGAGCATTCGTTTGTGTGGGATGCTCTACCAGGTTCATTCCTAGATAATGCACTCAAAGGGCACTAAGCATAGAGTGTGAAAACTGAGTTTCCTTGAGAGCTGCTTGGAAGCCTGATGGTGTGTGAAGTTAGTGAGCCAAATGGAGTTGTTCTCCCACAAAAAACCACTCGGCTGATCCTTCTTCAATATGCCCTTCACCAACATGCAGTGTTTCCTTGATTGAATTAGCTCTCACACCAATATTTGCGTCTAGAGCCTTTGCATTGAGGGCTATCTGAAAATGGCTGTGGCGCTGAAGTTGCCTGAGAATGTGGAGTTGGTGGCATGTGAAACCCGCATGTGGAGCATTCGTTTGTGTGGGATGCTCTACCAGGTTCATTCCTAGATAATGCACTCAAAGGGCACTAAGCATAGAGTGTGAAAACTGAGTTTCCTTGAGAGCTGCTTGGAAGCCTGATGGTGTGTGAAGTTAGTGAGCCAAATGGAGTTGTTCTCCCACAAGAAGCACTCGGCTGATCCTTCTTCAATATGCCCTTCACCAACATGCAGTGTTTCCTTGATTGAATTAGCTCTCACACCAATATTTGCGTCTAGAGCCTTTGCATTGAGGGCTATCTGAAAACAGCTGTGGCGCTGAAGTTGCCTGTGAATGTGGAGTTGGTGGCATGTGAAACCCGCATGTGGAGCATTCGTTTGTGTGGGATGTTCTACCAGGTTCATTCCTGGATAATGCACTCAAAGGGCACTAAACATAGAGTGTGAAAACTGAGATTTCTTGAGAGCTGCTTGGAAGCCTGATGGTGTGTGAAGTTAGTGAGCCAAATGGAGTTGTTCTCCCACAAGAACCACTCGGCTGATCCTTCTTCAATATGCCCTTCACCAACATGCAGTGTTTCCTTGATTGAATTAGCTCTCACACAAATATTTGCGTCTAGAGCCTTTGCATTGAGGGCTATCTGAAAATGGCTGTGGCGCTGAAGTTGCCTGTCAATGTGGAGTTGGTGGCATGTGAAACCCGCATGTGGAGCATTCGTTTGTGTGGGATGCTCTACCAGGTTCATTCCTAGATAATGCACTCAAAGGGCACTAAGCATAGAGTGTGAAAACTGAGTTTCCTTGAGAGCTGCTTGGAAGCCTGATGGTGTGTGAAGTTAGTGAGCCAAATGGAGTTGTTCTCCCACAAGAACCACTCGGCTGATCCTTCTTCAATATGCCCTTCACCAACATGCAGTGTTTCCTTGATTGAATTAGCTCTCACACCAATATTTGCGTCTAGAGCCTTTGCATTGAGGGCTATCTGAAAACGGCTGTGGTGCTGAAGTTGCCTGTGAATGTGGAGTTGGTGGCATGTGAAACCCGCATGTGGAGCATTCGTTTGTGTGGGATGTTCTACCAGTTTCATTCCTGGATAATGCACTCAAAGGGCACTAAGCATAGAGTGTGAAAACTGAGTTTCCTTGAGAGCTGCTTGGAAGCCTGATGGTGTGTGAAGTTAGTGAGCCAAATGGAGTTGTTCTCCCACAAGAACCACTCGGCTGATCCTTCTTCAATATGCCCTTCACCAACATGCAGTGTTTCCTTGATTGAATTAGCTCTCACACCAATATTTGCGTCTAGAGCCTTTGCATTGAGGGCTATCTGAAAACGGCTGTGGCGCCGAAGTTGCCTGTGAATGTGGAGTTGGTGGCATGTGAAACCCGCATGTGGAGCATTCGTTTGTGTGGCATGTACCACCTGCGGTTCATTCCTAGATAATGCACTCAAAGGGCACTAAGCATAGAGTGTGAAAACTGAGTTTCCTTGAGAGCTGCTTGGAAGCCTGATGGTGTGTGAAGTTAGTGAGCCAAATGGAGTTGTTCTCCCACAAGAACCACTCGGCTGATCCTTCTTCAATATGCCCTTCACCAACATGCAGTGTTTCCTTGATTGAATTAGCTCTCATACAAATATTTGCGTCTAGAGCCTTTGCATTGAGGGCTATCTGAAAATGGCTGTGGCGCTGAAGTTGCCTGTGAATGTGGAGTTGGTGACATGTGAAACCCGCATGTGGAGCATTCGTTTGTGTGGGATGCTCACCAAGCTTCATTTCAGTCCTAGGCACTCAAAGGGCACTAAGCATAGAGTGTGAAAACTGAGTTTCCTTGAGAGCTGCTTGGAAGCCTGATGGTGTGTTAAGTTAGTGAGCCAAATGGAGTTGTTCTCCCACAAGAACCACTCGGCTGATCCTTCTTCAATATGCCCTTCACCAACATGCAGTGTTTCCTTGATTGAATTAGCTCTCACACCAATATTTGCGTCTAGAGCCTTTGCATTGAGGGCTATCTGAAAACGGCTGTGGTGCTGAAGTTGCCTGTGAATGTGGAGTTGGTGGCATGTGAAACCCGCATGTGGAGCATTCGTTTGTGTGGGATGTTCTACCAGTTTCATTCCTGGATAATGCACTCAAAGGGCACTAAGCATAGAGTGTGAAAACTGAGTTTCCTTGAGAGCTGCTTGGAAGCCTGATGGTGTGTGAAGTTAGTGAGCCAAATGGAGTTGTTCTCCCACAAGAACCACTCGGCTGATCCTTCTTCAATATGCCCTTCACCAACATGCAGTGTTTCCCTGATTGAATTAGCTCTCACACCAATATTTGCGTCTAGAGCCTTTGCATTGAGGGCTATCTGAAAACGGCTGTGGCGCCGAAGTTGCCTGTGAATGTGGAGTTGGTGACATGTGAAACCCGCATGTGGAGCATTCGTTTTTGTGGGATGCTCTACCAGGTTCATTTCAGTACTAGGCACTCAAAGGGCACTAAGCATAGAGTGTGAAAACTGAGTTTCCTTGAGAGCTGCTTGGAAGCCTGATGGTGTGTGAAGTTAGTGAGCCAAATGGAGTTGTTCTCCCACAAGAACCACTCGGCTGATCCTTCTTCAATATGCCCTTCACCAACATGCAGTGTTTCCTTGATTGAATTATCCCCCACACCAATATTTGCGTCTAGAGGCTTTGCATTGAGGGCTATCTGAAAACTGCTGTGGCGCTGAAGTTGCCTGTGAATGTGGAGTTGGTGGCATGTGAAACCCGCATGTGGAGCATTCGTTTGTGTGGGATGTTCTACCAGGTTCATTCCTGGATAATGCACTCAAAGGGCACTAAACATAGAGTGTGAAAACTGAGTTTCCTTGAGAGCTGCTTGGAAGCCTGATGGTGTGTGAAGTTAGTGAGCCAAATGGAGTTGTTCTCCCACAAGAACCACTCGGCTGATCCTTCTTCAATATGCCCTTCACCAACATGCAGTGTTTCCTTGATTGAATTAGCTCTCGTGCAAATATTTGCGTCTAGAGCCTTTGCATTGAGGGCTATCTGAAAACAGCTGTGGCGCTGAAGTTGCCTGTGAATGTGGAGTTGGTGGCATGTGAAACCCGCATGTGGAGCATTCGTTTGTGTGGGATGTTCTACCAGTTTCATTCCTGGATAATGCACTCAAAGGGCACTAAACATAGAGTGTGAAAACTGAGTTTCCTTGAGAGCTGCTTGGAAGCCTGATGGTGTGTGAAGTTAGTGAGCCAAATGGAGTTGTTCTCCCACAAGAACCACTCGGCTGATCCTTCTTCAATATGCCCTTCACCAACATGCAGTGTTTCCTTGATTGAATTAGCTCTCACACCAATATTTGCGTCTAGAGCCTTTGCATTGAGGGCTATCTGAAAACGGCTGTGGCGCTGAAGTTGCCTGTCAATGTGGAGTTGGTGGCATGTGAAAACCGCATATGGAGCATTCGTTTGTGTGGCATGCTCTACCAGGTTCATTCCTAGATAATGCACTCAAAGGGCACTAAGCATAGAGTGTGAAAACTGAGTTTCCTTGAGAGCTGCTTGGAAGCCTGATGGTGTGTGAAGTTAGTGAGCCAAATGGAGTTGTTCTCCCACAAGAACCACTCGGCTGATCCTTCTTCAATATGCCCTTCACCAACATGCAGTGTTTCCTTGATTGAATTAGCTCTCACACCAATATTTGCGTCTAGAGCCTTTGCGTTGAGGGCTATCTGAAAACGGCTGTGGCGCTGAAGTTGCCTGTGAATGTGGAGTTGGTGGCATGTGAAACCCGCATGTGGAGCATTCGTTTGTGTGGGATGCTGTACCAGGTTCATTTCAGTCCTAGGCACTCAAAGGGCACTAAGCATAGAGTGTGAAAACTGAGTTTCCTTGAGAGCTGCTTGGAAGCCTGATGGTGTGTGAAGTTAGTGAGCCAAATGAGTTGTTCTCCCACAAGAACCACTCGGCTGATCCTTCTTCAATATGCCCTTCACCAACATGCAGTGTTTCCTTGATTGAATTAGCTCTCACACCAATATTTGCGTCTAGAGCCTTTGCATTGAGGGCTATCTGAAAACGGCTGTGGCGCTGAAGTTGCCTGTGAATGTGGAGTTGGTGGCATGTGAAACCCGCTTGTGGAGCATTCGTTTGTGTGGGATGCTCTACCAGGTTCATTCCTAGATAATGCACTCAAAGGGCACTAAGCATAGAGTGTGAAAACTGAGTTTCCTTGAGAGCTGCTTGGAAGCCTGATGGTGTGTGAAGTTAGTGAGCCAAATGGAGTTGTTCTCCCACAAAAAACCACTCGGCTGATCCTTCTTCAATATGCCCTTCACCAACATGCAGTGTTTCCTTGATTGAATTAGCTCTCACACCAATATTTGCGTCTAGAGCTTTGCATTGAGGGCTATCTGAAAATGGCTGTGGCGCTGAAGTTGGCTGAGAATGTGGAGTTGGTGGCATGTGAAACCCGCATGTGGAGCATTCGTTTGTGTGGGATGCTCTACCTGGTTCATTCCTAGATAATGCACTCAAAGGGCACTAAGCATAGAGTGTGAAAACTGAGTTTCCTTGAGAGCTGCTTGGAAGCCTGATGGTGTGTGAAGTTAGTGAGCCAAATGGAGTTGTTCTCCCACAAGAAGCACTCGGCTGATCCTTCTTCAATATGCCCTTCACCAACATGCAGTGTTTCCTTGATTGAATTAGCTCTCACACCAATATTTGCGTCTAGAGCCTTTGCATTGAGGGCTATCTGAAAACAGCTGTGGCGCTGAAGTTGCCTGTGAATGTGGAGTTGGTGGCATGTGAAACCCGCATGTGGAGCATTCGTTTGTGTGGGATGTTCTACCAGGTTCATTCCTGGATAATGCACTCAAAGGGCACTAAGCATAGAGTGTGAAAACTGAGTTTCCTTGAGAGCTGCTTGGAAGCCTGATGGTGTGTGAAGTTAGTGAGCCAAATGGAGTTGTTCTCCCACAAGAACCACTCGGCTGATCCTTCTTCAATATGCCCTTCACCAACATGCAGTGTTTCCTTGATTGAATTAGCTCTCACACCAATATTTGCGTCTAGAGCCTTTGCATTGAGGGCTATCTGAAAACGGCTGTGGCGCTGAATTTGCCTGTGAATGTGGAGTTGGTGGCATGTGAAACCCGCTTGTGGAGCATTCGTTTGTGTGGCATGCTCCATATGCGGTTCATTCCTAGATAATGCACTCAAAGGGCACTAAGCATAGAGTGTGAAAACTGAGTTTCCTTGAGAGCTGCTTGGAAGCCTGATGGTGTGTGAAGTTAGTGAGCCAAATGGAGTTGTTCTCCCACAAGAACCACTCGGCTGATCCTTCTTCAATATGCCCTTCACCAACATGCAGTGTTTCCTTGATTGAATTAGCTCTCACACCAATATTTGCGTCTAGAGCCTTTGCATTGAGGGCTATCTGAAAACAGCTGTGGCGCTGAAGTTGCCTGTGAATGTGGAGTTGGTGGCATGTGAAACCCGCATGTGGAGCATTCGTTTGTGTGGGATGTTCTACCAGGTTCATTCCTGGATAATGCACTCAAAGGGCACTAAGCATAGAGTGTGAAAACTGAGTTTCCTTGAGAGCTGCTTGGAAGCATGATGGTGTGTGAAGTTAGTGAGCCAAATGGAGTTGTTCTCCCACAAGAACCACTCGGCTGATCCTTCTTCAATATGCCCTTCACCAACATGCAGTGTTTCCTTGATTGAATTAGCTCTCACACCAATATTTGCGTCTAGAGCCTTTGCATTGAGGGCTATCTGAAAACGGCTGTGGCGCTGAAGTTGCCTGTGAATGTGGAGTTGGTGGCATGTGAAAACCGCATGTGGAGCTGTCGTTTGTGTGGGATTCTCTACCAGGTTCATTCCTAGATAATGCACTCAAAGGGCACTAAGCATAGAGTGTGAAAACTGAGTTTCCTTGAGAGCTGCTTGGAAGCCTGATGGTGTGTTAAGTTAGTGAGCCAAATGGAGTTGTTCTCCCACAAGAACCACTCGGCTGATCCTTCTTCAATATGCCCTTCACCAACATGCAGTGTTTCCTTGATTGAATTAGCTCTCACACCAATATTTGCGTCTAGAGCCTTTGCATTGAGGGCTATCTGAAAACGGCTGTGGTGCTGAAGTTGCCTGTGAATGTGGAGTTGGTGGCATGTGAAACCCGCATGTGGAGCATTCGTTTGTGTGGGATGTTCTACCAGTTTCATTCCTGGATAATGCACTCAAAGCACACTAAGCATAGAGTGTGAAAACTGAGTTTCCTTGAGAGCTGCTTGGAAGCCTGATGGTGTGTGAAGTTAGTGAGCCAAATGGAGTTGTTCTCCCACAAGAACCACTCGGCTGATCCTTCTTCAATATGCCTTTCACCAACATGCAGTGTTTCCTTGATTGAATTAGCTCTCACACCAATATTTGCGTCTAGAGCCTTTGCATTGAGGGCTATCTGAAAACGGCTGTGGCGCCGAAGTTGCCTGTGAATGTGGAGTTGGTGGCATGTGAAAACCGCATGTGGAGCATTCGTTTGTGTGGCATTCTCCACATGCGGTTCATTCCTAGATAATGCACTCAAAGGGCACTAAGCATAGAGTGTGAAAACTGAGTTTCCTTGAGAGCTGCTTGGAAGCATGATGGTGTGTGAAGTTAGTGAGCCAAATGGAGTTGTTCTCCCACAAGAACCACTCGGCTGATCCTTCTTCAATATGCTCTTCACCAACATGCAGTGTTTCCTTGATTGAATTAGCTCTCATACAAATATTTGCGTCTAGAGCCTTTGCATTGAGGTCTATCTGAAAACGGCTGTGGCGCTGAAGTTGCCTGAGAATGTGGAGTTGGTGGCATGTGAAACCCGCATGTGGAGCATTCGTTTGTGTGGGATGCTCTACCAGGTTCATTTCAGTCCTAGGCACTCAAAGGGCACTAAGCATAGAGTGTGAAAACTGAGTTTCCTTGAGAGCTGCTTGGAAGCCTGATAGTGTGTGAAGTTAGTGAGCCAAATGGAGTTGTTCTCCCACAAGAACCACTCGGCTGATCCTTCTTCAATATGCCCTTCACCAATATGCAGTGTTTCCTTGATTGAATTATCCCCCACACCAATATTTGCGTCTAGAGCCTTTGCATTGAGGGCTATCTGAAAACGGCTGTGGCGCTGAAGTTGCCTGTGAATGTGGAGTTGGTGGCATGTGAAACCCGCATGTGGAGCATTCGTTTGTGTGGGATGTTCTACCAGGTTCATTCCTAGATAATGCACTCAAAGGGCACTAAGCATAGAGTGTGAAAACTGAGTTTCCTTGAGAGCTGCTTGGAAGCCTGATGGTGTGTGAAGTTAGTGAGCCAAATGGAGTTGTTCTCCCACAAGAACCACTTGGCTGATCCTTCTTCAATATGCCCTTCACCAACATGCAGTGTTTCCTTGATTGAATTATCCCCCACACAAATATTTGCGTCTAGAGCCTTTGCATTGAGGGCTATCTGAAAACGGCTGTGGCGCTGAAGTTGCCTGTCAATGTGGAGTTGGTGGCATGTGAAACCCGCATGTGGAGCATTCGTTTGTGTGGGATGCTCTACCAGGTTCATTCCTAGATAAAGCACTCAAAGGGCACTAAGCATAGAGTGTGAAAACTGAGTTTCCTTGAGAGCTGCTTGGAAGCATGATGGTGTGTGAAGTTAGTGAGCCAAATGGAGTTGTTCTCCCACAAGAACCACTCGGCCGATCCTTCTTTAATATGCCCTTCACCAACATGCAGTGTTTCCTTGATTGAATTAGCTCTCACACCAATATTTGCGTCTAGAGCCTTTGCATTGAGGGCTATCTGAAAACGGCTGTGGCGCTGAAGTTGCCTGAGAATGTGGAGTTGGTGGCATGTGAAACCCGCATGTGGAGCATTCGTTTGTGTGGGATGTTCTACCAGGTTCATTCCTGAATAATGCACTCAAAGGGCACTAAGCATAGAGTGTGAAAACTGAGTTTCCTTGAGAGCTGCTTGGAAGCCTGATGGTGTGTGAAGTTAGTGAGCCAAATGGAGTTGTTCTCCCACAAGAACCACTCGGCTGATCCTTCTTCAATATGCCCTTCACCAACATGCAGTGTTTCCTTGATTGAATTAGCTCTCACACCAATATTTGCGTCTAGAGCCTTTGCATTGAGGGCTATCTGAAAACGGCTGTGGCGCTGAAGTTGCCTGTGAATGTGGAGTTGGTGGCATGTGAAACCCGCATGTGAAGCATTCGTTTGTGTGGGATGCTCTACCAGGTTCATTTCAGTCCTAGGCACTCAAAGGGCACTAAGCATAGAGTGTGAAAACTGAGTTTCCTTGAGAGCTGCTTGGAAGCCTGATGGTGTGTGAAGTTAGTGAGCCAAATGGAGTTGTTCTCCCACAAGAACCACTTGGCTGATCCTTCTTCAATATGCCCTTCACCAACATGCAGTGTTTCCTTGATTGAATTAGCTCTCACACCAATATTTGCGTCTAGAGCCTTTGCATTGAGGGCTATCTGAAAACGGCTGTGGCGCTGAAGTTGCCTGTGAATGTGGAGTTGGTGGCATGTGAAACCCGCATGTGGAGCATTCGTTTGTGTGGGATGCTCTACCAGGTTCATTTCAGTCCTAGGCACTCAAAGGGCACTAAGCATAGAGTGTGAAAACTGAGTTTCCTCACTATATGCAGATGACATGATTCTTTATATGGAAGAGCCAAAAGGCTCAACACAGAGACTGCTAGAACTTATACGAGAGTTCGGTAGAGTGGCAGGGTACAAAATTAATGAACAAAAATCAACAGCCATAGTGTATGCTAACAGCCCCAAGTTGGAAAAGGATCTAACCAGCAAGATACCATTCAAAGTAACAAAGGAAAGCATGAAGTATCTGGGAATTAACCTAACCAAAAATGTTGGAGACCTATTTGAGGAAAACTACAAACTACTTAAAAAAGAAATTGAACAAGATCTAGAAAGATGGAGTAACATCCCATGCTCCTGGATAGGTAAAATCAATATCATTAAAATGTCTATACTGCCAAAGGCAATATATACATTCAACGCAATCCCAATCAAATTGCCCAAAACATTCTTCACAGATCTGGAAACAATGATTCAAAGGTTCATCTAGAAACACAAAAAACCACGAATAGCTAGAACCTTTCTCAAGAACAGGAAGTTAGCAGGGGGAATCACAGTCCCAGACCTCTGGACATACTATAGGGCAGTGGTTATCAAAACAGCCTGGTACTGGCAAAAAAATAGAGAAGAAGATCAATGGAGCAGAATAGAAACACCAGATGGGAACCCACACAAATACAGCCAAATAATCTTTGACAAAAAGACAAACGACAACCCAGGCAAATGGGAAGGTCTGTTCAATAAATGCTGTTGGGACAACTGGTTGATAGCCTGCAGAAACAAAAAGATAGACCCACATCTCTCACCATATACTAAGATCAAATCCAAATGGATAAAAGATTTAAACCTACATCCAGAAACCTTCAAACTTTTGGAAGAAAATGTTGGAAACACACTGGAACACTTAGGGGTAGGCCCTCACTTCCTAAAAAGACTCCAAATGCAGTAGAAATCAAGACCAAAATAAACAAGTGGGACCTCATCAAACTAAGAAGCTTCTGTACAGCTAGAGAAACAATCAACAAAGTAAAAAGGCAACCCACAGAATGGGAGAAGATCTTCGCACACGACATAGGTGATAGAGGGCTGATCTCCAGAATATACAAAGAGCTACAAAACAACCAAAATGTCAAAACAAACAAGCCACTCAAGAAATGGGCACGGGAAATGGGCAAACACTTCACAAAGGAACAAACCCAAATGGCAAATAAACATATGAAAAAATGCTCAAGTTCCCTGGCAATAAGGGAAATCCAAATTAAAACATCAATGAGGTACCACCTAACGCCAGTAAGACTGGCCCACATGAATAAAAGCACCAACAACACTTGTTGGCGAGGTTGCGGGGAAAAGGGAACCCTACTCCACTGCTGGTGGGGCTGCAGGCTGGTACAGCCTCTATGGAAATCAGTATGGAGAACATTCAAACAACTCAAATACAACATACCGTATGACCCAGTAATAGCACTCCTAGGAATATATCCAGAACAATTGTTTTATGAGAAACCAACATGCACTCCTATGTTCATAGCAGCACAATCAGTAATTGCAAAAACATGGAAGCAGCCAAAATGCCCATCAACAGAGGATTGGATAAGAAAGCTATGGTTCATCTACTCCATGGAATACTACTCAGCTATTAAAAAAAAACAAAATGCAGTTCTTTGTGGCCAAATGGGCCAAACTGGAAACCATAATGCTAAGGGAAATGAGCCAATCCCAAAAGATTAAATACCACATGTTTGCCTTAATTTGATATGATGTTATGTATAACAAGTTATGTTATGAATGTTATATGTTGTGTATAAACCAAAATTGAAATGTCAATGAGGTGGTCACAGAAGGTGGATAAGAAATCGCATTTACTTTTACCATATTGGTTACTCATTACTATGTCAATTAATTCCATAATGATGTAAATTTTTGCTGATGGTATGTTGGAGCTTTTAATTGATAGGGATGATACTCTGCTGGCTCTGTCTTCAGACCAGAGAGAGTATACCTAAGAAGCCGTTGAACTTGACTGGACAATAAGATGCTGGACTCTATGTTTGGTATATGCTTGCAATGGGGGAATCTCAACCGAACTTGAACTGTGGTTATGCAACAAGGTGGAGGAATCCACCATGGTGGGAGGGTTTGGGGAGGGGTGGGGAGAATCCCAGTACCTATGAAACTGTGTCACATAATACAATGTAATTAATGAATTTAAAATAAAATTAAAAAAAAAAAAAGAAAACTGAGTTTCCTTGAGAGCTGCTTGGAAGCCTGATGGTGTGTGAAGTTAGTGAGCCAAATGGAGTTGTTCTCCCACAAGAACCACTCGGCTGATCCTTCTTCAATATGCCCTTCACCAACATGCAGTGTTTCCTTGATTGAATTAGCTCTCACACCAATATTTGCGTCTAGAGCCTTTGCATTGAGGGCTATCTGAAAACGGCTGTGGCGCTGAAGTTGCCTGTGAATGTGGAGTTGGTGGCATGTGAAACCCGCATGTGGAGCATTCGTTTGTGTGGGATGCTCTACCAGGTTCATTCCTAGATAATGCACTCAAAGGGCACTAAGCATAGAGTGTGAAAACTGAGTTTCCTTGAGAGCTGCTTGGAAGCCTGATGGTGTGTGAAGTTAGTGAGCCAAATGGAGTTGTTCTCACACAAGAACCACTCGGCTGATCCTTCTTCAATATGCCCTTCACCAACATGCAGTGTTTCCTTGATTGAATTAGCTCTCACACCAATATTTGCGTCTAGAGCCTTTGCATTGAGGGCTATCTGAAAACGGCTGTGGCGCTGAAGTTGCCTGAGAATGTGGAGTTGGTGGCATGTGAAACCCGCATGTGGAGCATTCGTTTGTGTGGGATGCTCTACCAGGTTCATTCCTAGGTAATGCACTCAAAGGGCACTAAGCATAGAGTGTGAAAACTGAGTTTCCTTGAGAGCTGCTTGGAAGCCTGATGGTGTGTGAAGTTAGTGAGCCAAATGGAGTTGTTCTCCCACAAGAACCACTCGGCTGATCCTTCTTCAATATGCCCTTCACCAACATGCAGTGTTTCCTTGATTGAATTAGCTCTCATACAAATATTTGCCCTAGAGCCTTTGCATTGAGGTCTATCTGAAAACGGCTGTGGCGCTGAAGTTGCCTGAGAATGTGGAGTTGGTGGCATGTGAAACCCGCATGTGGAGCATTCGTTTGTGTGGGATGCTCTACCAGGTTCATTCCTAGATAATGCACTCAAAGGGCACTAAGCATAGAGTGTGAAAACTGAGTTTCCTTGAGAGCTGCTTGGAAGCCTGATGGTGTGTGAAGTTAGTGAGCCAAATGGAGTTGTTCTCCCACAAGAACCACTCGGCTGATCCTTCTTCAATATGCCCTTCACCAACATGCAGTGTTTCCTTGATTGAATTATCCCCCACACCAATATTTGCGTCTAGAGCCTTTGCATTGAGGGCTATCTGAAAACGGCTGTGGCGCTGAAGTTGCCTGTGAATGTGGAGTTGGTGGCATGTGAAACCCGCATGTGGAGCATTCGTTTTTGTGGGATGCTCTACCAGGTTCATTCCTAGATAATGCACTCAAAGGGCACTAAGCATAGAGTGTGAAAACTGAGTTTCCTTGAGAGCTGCTTGGAAGCCTGATGGTGTGTGAAGTTAGTGAGCCAAATGGAGTTGTTCTCCCACAAGAACCACTTGGCTGATCCTTCTTCAATATGCCCTTCACCAACATGCAGTGTTTCCTTGATTGAATTAGCTCTCACACCAATATTTGCGTCTAGAGCCTTTGCATTGAGGGCTATCTGAAAACGGCTGTGGCGCTGAAGTTGCCTGTGAATGTGGAGTTGGTGGCATGTGAAACCCGCATGTGGAGCATTCGTTTGTGTGGGATGTTCTACCAGGTTCATTCCTAGATAATGCACTCAAAGGGCACTAAGCATAGAGTGTGAAAACTGAGTTTCCTTGAGAGCTGCTTGGAAGCCTGATGGTGTGTGAAGTTAGTGAGCCAAATGGAGTTGTTCTCCCACAAGAACCACTCGTCTGATCCTTCTTCAATATGCCCTTCACCAACATGCAGTGTTTCCTTGATTGAATTAGCTCTCACACCAATATTTGCGTCTAGAGCCTTTGCATTGAGGGCTATGTGAAAACGGCTGTGGCGCTGAAGTTGCCTGTGAATGTGGAGTTGGTGGCATGTGAAACCCGTATGTGAAGCATTCGTTTGTGTGGGATGCTCTACCAGGTTCATTTCAGTCCTAGGCACTCAAAGGGCACTAAGCATAGAGTGTGAAAACTGAGTTTCCTTGAGAGCTGCTTGGAAGCCTGATGGTGTGTGAAGTTAGTGAGCCAAATGGAGTTGTTCTCCCACAAGAACCACTCGGCTGATCCTTCTTCAATATGCCCTTCACCAAGATGCAGTGTTTCCTTGATTGAATTAGCTCTCACACCAATATTTGCGTCTAGAGCCTTTGCATTGAGGGCTATCTGAAAACGGCTGTGGCGCTGAAGTTGCCTGTCAATGTGGAGTTGGTGGCATGTGAAACCCGCATGTGGAGCATTCGTTTGTGTGGGATGCGCTACCAGGTTCATTTCAGTCCTAGGCACTCAAAGGGCACTAAGCATAGAGTGTGAAAACTGAGTTTCCTTGAGAGCTGCTTGGAAGCCTGATGGTGTGTGAAGTTAGTGAGCCAAATGGAGTTGTTCTCCCACAAGAACCACTCGGCTGATCCTTCTTCAATATGCCCTTCACCAACATGCAATGTTTCCTTGATTGAATTAGCTCTCACACCAATATTTGCGTCTAGAGCCTTTGCATTGAGGGCTATCTGAAAACGGCTGTGGTGCTGAATTTGCCTGTCAATGTGGAGTTGGTGGCATGTGAAACCCGCATGTGGAGCATTCGTTTGTGTAGGATGCTCTACCAGGTTCATTCCTAGATAATGCACTCAAAGGGCACTAAGCATAGAGTGTGAAAACTGAGTTTCCTTGAGAGCTGCTTGGAAGCCTGATGGTGTGTGAAGTTAGTGAGCCAAATGGAGTTGTTCTCCCACAAGAACCACTCGGCTGATCCTTCTTCAATATGCCCTTCACCAACATGCAGTGTTTCCTTGATTGAATTAGCTCTCACACCAATATTTGCGTCTAGAGCCTTTGCGTTGAGGGCTATCTGAAAACGGCTGTGGCGCTGAAGTTGCCTGTCAATGTGGAGTTGGTGGCATGTGAAACCCGCATGTGGAGCATTCGTTTGTGTGGGATGCTCTACCAGGTTCATTCCTGGATAATGCACTCAAAGGGCACTAAGCATAGAGTGTGAAAACTGAGTTTCCTTGAGAGCTGCTTGGAAGCCTGATGGTGTGTGAAGTTAGTGAGCCAAATGGAGTTGTTCTCCCACAAGAACCACTCGGCTGATCCTTCTTCAATATGCCCTTCACCAACATGCAGTGTTTCCTTGATTGAATTAGCTCTCACACCAATATTTGCGTCTAGAGCCTTTGCATTGAGGGCTATCTGAAAACGGCTGTGGCGCTGAAGTTGCCTGTCAATGTGGAGTTGGTGGCATGTGAAAACCGCATATGGAGCATTCGTTTGTGTGGCATGCTCTACCAGGTTCATTCCTAGATAATGCACTCAAAGGGCACTAAGCATAGAGTGTGAAAACTGAGTTTCCTTGAGAGCTGCTTGAAAGCCTGATGGTGTGTGAAGTTAGTGAGCCAAATGGAGTTGTTCTCCCTCAACAACCACTCGGCTGATCCTTCTTCAATATGCCCTTCACCAACATGCAGTGTTTCCTTGATTGAATTAGCTCTCACACCAATATTTGCGTCTAGAGCCTTTGCGTTGAGGGCTATCTGAAAACGGCTGTGGCGCTGAAGTTGCCTGTGAATGTGGAGTTGGTGGCATGTGAAACCCGCATGTGGAGCATTCGTTTGTGTGGGATGCTGTACCAGGTTCATTTCAGTCCTAGGCACTCAAAGGGCACTAAGCATAGAGTGTGAAAACTGAGTTTCCTTGAGAGCTGCTTGGAAGCCTGATGGTGTGTGAAGTTAGTGAGCCAAATGGAGTTGTTCTCCCACAAGAACCACTCGGCTGATCCTTCTTCAATATGCCCTTCACCAACATGCAGTGTTTCCTTGATTGAATTAGCTCTCACACCAATATTTGCGTCTAGAGCCTTTGCATTGAGGGCTATCTGAAAACGGCTGTGGCGCTGAATTTGCCTGTGAATGTGGAGTTGGTGACATGTGAAACCCGCATGTGGAGCATTCGTTTGTGTGGGATGTTCTACCAGGTTCATTCCTAGATAATGCACTCAAAGGGCACTAAGCATAGAGTGTGAAAACTGAGTTTCCTTGAGAGCTGCTTGGAAGCCTGATGGTGTGTGAAGTTAGTGAGCCAAATGGAGTTGTTCTCCCACAAGAACCACTCGGCTGATCCTTCTTCAATATGCCCTTCACCAACATGCAGTGTTTCCTTGATTGAATTAGCTCTCACACAAATATTTGCGTCTAGAGCCTTTGAATTGAGGGCTATCTGAAAACGGCTGTGGCGCTGAAGTTGCCTGTGAATGTGGAGTTGGTGACATGTGAAACCCGCATGTGGAGCATTCGTTTGTGTGGGATGCTCACCAAGCTTCATTTCAGTCCTAGGGACTCAAAGGGCACTAAGCATAGAGTGTGAAAACTGAGTTTCCTTGAGAGCTGCTTGGAAGCCTGATGGTGTGTGAAGTTAGTGAGCCAAATGGAGTTGTTCTCCCACAAGAACCACTCGGCTGATCCTTCTTCAATATGCCCTTCACCAACATGCAATGTTTCCTTGATTGAATTAGCTCTCACACCAATATTTGCGTCTAGAGCCTTTGCATTGAGGGCTATCTGAAAACGGCTGTGGTGCTGAATTTGCCTGTCAATGTGGAGTTGGTGGCATGTGAAACCCGCATGTGGAGCATTCGTTTGTGTGGGATGCTCTACCAGGTTCATTCCTAGATAATGCACTCAAAGGGCACTAAGCATAGAGTGTGAAAACTGATTTTCCTTGAGAGCTGCTTGGAAGCCTGATGGTGTGTGAAGTTAGTGAGCCAAATGGAGTTGTTCTCCCACAAGAACCACTCGGCTGATCCTTCTTCAATATGCCCTTCACCAACATGCAGTGTTTCCTTGATTGAATTAGCTCTCACACCAATATTTGCGTCTAGAGCCTTTGCGTTGAGGGCTATCTGAAAACGGCTGTGGCGCTGAAGTTGCCTGTCAATGTGGAGTTGGTGGCATGTGAAACCCGCATGTGGAGCATTCGTTTGTGTGGGATGCTCTACCAGGTTCATTCCTGGATAATGCACTCAAAGGGCACTAAGCATAGAGTGTGAAAACTGAGTTTCCTTGAGAGCTGCTTGGAAGCCTGATGGTGTGTGAAGTTAGTGAGCCAAATGGAGTTGTTCTCCCACAAGAACCACTCGGCTGATCCTTCTTCAATATGCCCTTCACCAACATGCAGTGTTTCCTTGATTCAATTAGCTCTCACACAAATATTTGCGTCTAGAGCCTTTGCATTGAGGGCTATCTGAAAACGGCTGTGGCGCTGAAGTTGCCTGTCAATGTGGAGTTGGTGGCATGTGAAAACCGCATATGGAGCATTCGTTTGTGTGGCATGCTCTACCAGGTTCATTCCTAGATAATGCACTCAAAGGGCACTAAGCATAGAGTGTGAAAACTGAGTTTCCTTGAGAGCTGCTTGGAAGCCTGATGGTGTGTGAAGTTAGTGAGCCAAATGGAGTTGTTCTCCCACAAGAACCACTCGGCTGATCCTTCTTCAATATGCCCTTCACCAACATGCAGTGTTTCCTTGATTGAATTAGCTCTCACACCAATATTTGCGTCTAGAGCCTTTGCGTTGAGGGCTATCTGAAAACGGCTGTGGCGCTGAAGTTGCCTGTGAATGTGGAGTTGGTGGCATGTGAAACCCGCATGTGGAGCATTCGTTTGTGTGGGATGCTGTACCAGGTTCATTTCAGTCCTAGGCACTCAAAGGGCACTAAGCATAGAGTGTGAAAACTGAGTTTCCTTGAGAGCTGCTTGGAAGCCTGATGGTGTGTGAAGTTAGTGAGCCAAATGGAGTTGTTCTCCCACAAGAACCACTCGGCTGATCCTTCTTCAATATGCCCTTCACCAACATGCAGTGTTTCCTTGATTGAATTAGCTCTCACACCAATATTTGCGTCTAGAGCCTTTGCATTGAGGGCTATCTGAAAACGGCTGTGGCGCTGAAGTTGCCTGTGAATGTGGAGTTGGTGGCATGTGAAACCCGCTTGTGGAGCATTCGTTTGTGTGGGATGCTCTACCAGGTTCATTCCTAGATAATGCACTCAAAGGGCACTAAGCATAGAGTGTGAAAACTGAGTTTCCTTGAGAGCTGCTTGGAAGCCTGATGGTGTGTGAAGTTAGTGAGCCAAATGGAGTTGTTCTCCCACAAAAAACCACTCGGCTGATCCTTCTTCAATATGCCCTTCACCAACATGCAGTGTTTCCTTGATTGAATTAGCTCTCACACCAATATTTGCGTCTAGAGCCTTTGCATTGAGGGCTATCTGAAAATGGCTGTGGCGCTGAAGTTGCCTGAGAATGTGGAGTTGGTGGCATGTGAAACCCGCATGTGGAGCATTCGTTTGTGTGGGATGCTCTACCAGGTTCATTCCTAGATAATGCACTCAAAGGGCACTAAGCATAGAGTGTGAAAACTGAGTTTCCTTGAGAGCTGCTTGGAAGCCTGATGGTGTGTGAAGTTAGTGAGCCAAATGGAGTTGTTCTCCCACAAGAAGCACTCGGCTGATCCTTCTTCAATATGCCCTTCACCAACATGCAGTGTTTCCTTGATTGAATTAGCTCTCACACCAATATTTGCGTCTAGAGCCTTTGCATTGAGGGCTATCTGAAAACAGCTGTGGCGCTGAAGTTGCCTGTGAATGTGGAGTTGGTGGCATGTGAAACCCGCATGTGGAGCATTCGTTTGTGTGGGATGTTCTACCAGGTTCATTCCTGGATAATGCACTCAAAGGGCACTAAACATAGAGTGTGAAAACTGAGATTTCTTGAGAGCTGCTTGGAAGCCTGATGGTGTGTGAAGTTAGTGAGCCAAATGGAGTTGTTCTCCCACAAGAACCACTCGGCTGATCCTTCTTCAATATGCCCTTCACCAACATGCAGTGTTTCCTTGATTGAATTAGCTCTCACACCAATATTTGCGTCTAGAGCCTTTGCATTGAGGGCTATCTGAAAATGGCTGTGGCGCTGAAGTTGCCTGTCAATGTGGAGTTGGTGGCATGTGAAACCCGCATGTGGAGCATTCGTTTGTGTGGGATGCTCTACCAGGTTCATTCCTAGATAATGCACTCAAAGGGCACTAAGCATAGAGTGTGAAAACTGAGTTTCCTTGAGAGCTGCTTGGAAGCCTGATGGTGTGTGAAGTTAGTGAGCCAAATGGAGTTGTTCTCCCACAAGAACCACTCGGCTGATCCTTCTTCAATATGCCCTTCACCAACATGCAGTGTTTCCTTGATTGAATTAGCTCTCACACCAATATTTGCGTCTAGAGCCTTTGCATTGAGGGCTATCTGAAAACGGCTGTGGTGCTGAAGTTGCCTGTGAATGTGGAGTTGGTGGCATGTGAAACCCGCATGTGGAGCATTCGTTTGTGTGGGATGTTCTACCAGTTTCATTCCTGGATAATGCACTCAAAGGGCACTAAGCATAGAGTGTGAAAACTGAGTTTCCTTGAGAGCTGCTTGGAAGCCTGATGGTGTGTGAAGTTAGTGAGCCAAATGGAGTTGTTCTCCCACAAGAACCACTCGGCTGATCCTTCTTCAATATGCCCTTCACCAACATGCAGTGTTTCCTTGATTGAATTAGCTCTCACACCAATATTTGCGTCTAGAGCCTTTGCATTGAGGGCTATCTGAAAACGGCTGTGGCGCCGAAGTTGCCTGTGAATGTGGAGTTGGTGGCATGTGAGCCCGCATGTGGAGCATTCGTTTGTGTGGCATGTACCACCTGCGGTTCATTCCTAGATAATGCACTCAAAGGGCACTAAGCATAGAGTGTGAAAACTGAGTTTCCTTGAGAGCTGCTTGGAAGCCTGATGGTGTGTGAAGTTAGTGAGCCAAATGGAGTTGTTCTCCCACAAGAACCACTCGGCTGATCCTTCTTCAATATGCCCTTCACCAACATGCAGTGTTTCCTTGATTGAATTAGCTCTCATACAAATATTTGCGTCTAGAGCCTTTGCATTGAGGGCTATCTGAAAATGGCTGTGGCGCTGAATTTGCCTGTGAATGTGGAGTTGGTGACATGTGAAACCCGCATGTGGAGCATTCGTTTGTGTGGGATGCTCACCAAGCTTCATTTCAGTCCTAGGCACTCAAAGGGCACTAAGCATAGAGTGTGAAAACTGAGTTTCCTTGAGAGCTGCTTGGAAGCCTGCTGGTGTGTGAAGTTAGTGAGCCAAATGGAGTTGTTCTCCCACAAGAACCACTCGGCTGATCCTTCTTCAATATGCCCTTCACCAACATGCAGTGTTTCCTTGATTGAATTAGCTCTCACACCAATATTTGCGTCTAGAGCCTTTGCATTGAGGGCTATCTGAAAACGGCTGTGGTGCTGAAGTTGCCTGTGAATGTGGAGTTGGTGGCATGTGAAACCCGCATGTGGAGCATTCGTTTGTGTGGGATGTTCTACCAGTTTCATTCCTGGATAATGCACTCAAAGGGCACTAAGCATAGAGTGTGAAAACTGAGTTTCCTTGAGAGCTGCTTGGAAGCCTGATGGTGTGTGAAGTTAGTGAGCCAAATGGAGTTGTTCTCCCACAAGAACCACTCGGCTGATCCTTCTTCAATATGCCCTTCACCAACATGCAGTGTTTCCCTGATTGAATTAGCTCTCACACCAATATTTGCGTCTAGAGCCTTTGCATTGAGGGCTATCTGAAAACGGCTGTGGCGCTGAGCTTGCCTGTGAATGTGGAGTTGGTGACATGTGAAACCCGCATGTGGAGCATTCGTTTTTGTGGGATGCTCTACCAGGTTCATTTCAGTACTAGGCACTCAAAGGGCACTAAGCATAGAGTGTGAAAACTGAGTTTCCTTGAGAGCTGCTTGGAAGCCTGATGGTGTGTGAAGTTAGTGAGCCAAATGGAGTTGTTCTCCCACAAGAACCACTCGGCTGATCCTTCTTCAATATGCCCTTCACCAACATGCAGTGTTTCCTTGATTGAATTATCCCCCACACCAATATTTGCGTCTAGAGCCTTTGCATTGAGGGCTATCTGAAAACGGCTGTGGCGCTGAAGTTGCCTGTGAATGTGGAGTTGGTGGCATGTGAAACCCGCATGTGGAGCATTCGTTTGTGTGGGATGTTCTACCAGGTTCATTCCTGGATAATGCACTCAAAGGGCACTAAACATAGAGTGTGAAAACTGAGTTTCCTTGAGAGCTGCTTGGAAGCCTGATGGTGTGTGAAGTTAGTGAGCCAAATGGAGTTGTTCTCCCACAAGAACCACTCGGCTGATCCTTCTTCAATATGCCCTTCACCAACATGCAGTGTTTCCTTGATTGAATTAGCTCTCGTGCAAATATTTGCGTCTAGAGCCTTTGCATTGAGGGCTATCTGAAAACAGCTGTGGCGCTGAAGTTGCCTGTGAATGTGGAGTTGGTGGCATGTGAAACCCGCATGTGGAGCATTCGTTTGTGTGGGATGTTCTACCAGTTTCATTCCTGGATAATGCACTCAAAGGGCACTAAACATAGAGTGTGAAAACTGAGTTTCCTTGAGAGCTGCTTGGAAGCCTGATGGTGTGTGAAGTTAGTGAGCCAAATGGAGTTGTTCTCCCACAAGAACCACTCGGCTGATCCTTCTTCAATATGCCCTTCACCAACATGCAGTGTTTCCTTGATTGAATTAGCTCTCACACCAATATTTGCGTCTAGAGCCTTTGCATTGAGGGCTATCTGAAAACGGCTGTGGCGCTGAAGTTGCCTGTCAATGTGGAGTTGGTGGCATGTGAAAACCGCATATGGAGCATTCGTTTGTGTGGCATGCTCTACCAGGTTCATTCCTAGATAATGCACTCAAAGGGCACTAAGCATAGAGTGTGAAAACTGAGTTTCCTTGAGAGCTGCTTGGAAGCCTGATGGTGTGTGAAGTTAGTGAGCCAAATGGAGTTGTTCTCCCACAAGAACCACTCGGCTGATCCTTCTTCAATATGCCCTTCACCAACATGCAGTGTTTCCTTGATTGAATTAGCTCTCACACCAATATTTGCGTCTAGAGCCTTTGCGTTGAGGGCTATCTGAAAACGGCTGTGGCGCTGAAGTTGCCTGTGAATGTGGAGTTGGTGGCATGTGAAACCCGCATGTGGAGCATTCGTTTGTGTGGGATGTTCTACCAGTTTCATTCCTGGATAATGCACTCAAAGGGCACTAAACATAGAGTGTGAAAACTGAGTTTCCTTGAGAGCTGCTTGGAAGCCTGATGGTGTGTGAAGTTAGTGAGCCAAATGGAGTTGTTCTCCCACAAGAACCACTCGGCTGATCCTTCTTCAATATGCCCTTCACCAACATGCAGTGTTTCCTTGATTGAATTAGCTCTCACACCAATATTTGCGTCTAGAGCCTTTGCGTTGAGGGCTATCTGAAAACGGCTGTGGCGCTGAAGTTGCCTGTGAATGTGGAGTTGGTGGCATGTGAAACCCGCTTGTGGAGCATTCGTTTGTGTGGGATGCTCTACCAGGTTCATTCCTAGATAATGCACTCAAAGGGCACTAAGCATAGAGTGTGAAAACTGAGTTTCCTTGAGAGCTGCTTGGAAGCCTGATGGTGTGTGAAGTTAGTGAGCCAAATGGAGTTGTTCTCCCACAAAAAACCACTCGGCTGATCCTTCTTCAATATGCCCTTCACCAACATGCAGTGTTTCCTTGATTGAATTAGCTCTCACACCAATATTTGCGTCTAGAGCCTTGCATTGAGGGCTATCTGAAAATGGCTGTGGCGCTGAAGTTGGCTGAGAATGTGGAGTTGGTGGCATGTGAAACCCGCATGTGGAGCATTCGTTTGTGTGGGATGCTCTACCTGGTTCATTCCTAGATAATGCACTCAAAGGGCACTAAGCATAGAGTGTGAAAACTGAGTTTCCTTGAGAGCTGCTTGGAAGCCTGATGGTGTGTGAAGTTAGTGAGCCAAATGGAGTTGTTCTCCCACAAGAAGCACTCGGCTGATCCTTCTTCAATATGCCCTTCACCAACATGCAGTGTTTCCTTGATTGAATTAGCTCTCACACCAATATTTGCGTCTAGAGCCTTTGCATTGAGGGCTATCTGAAAACAGCTGTGGCGCTGAAGTTGCCTGTGAATGTGGAGTTGGTGGCATGTGAAACCCGCATGTGGAGCATTCGTTTGTGTGGGATGTTCTACCAGGTTCATTCCTGGATAATGCACTCAAAGGGCACTAAGCATAGAGTGTGAAAACTGAGTTTCCTTGAGAGCTGCTTGGAAGCCTGATGGTGTGTGAAGTTAGTGAGCCAAATGGAGTTGTTCTCCCACAAGAACCACTCGGCTGATCCTTCTTCAATATGCCCTTCACCAACATGCAGTGTTTCCTTGATTGAATTAGCTCTCACACCAATATTTGCGTCTAGAGCCTTTGCATTGAGGGCTATCTGAAAACGGCTGTGGCGCTGAATTTGCCTGTGAATGTGGAGTTGGTGGCATGTGAAACCCGCTTGTGGAGCATTCGTTTGTGTGGGATGCTCTACCAGGTTCATTCCTAGATAATGCAGTCAAAGGGCACTAAGCATAGAGTGTGAAAACTGAGTTTCCTTGAGAGCTGCTTGGAAGCCTGATGGTGTGTGAAGTTAGTGAGCCAAATGGAGTTGTTCTCCCACAAGAACCACTCGGCTGATCCTTCTTCAATATGCCCTTCACCAACATGCAGTGTTTCCTTGATTGAATTAGCTCTCACACCAATATTTGCGTCTAGAGCCTTTGCATTGAGGGCTATCTGAAAACAGCTGTGGCGCTGAAGTTGCCTGTGAATGTGGAGTTGGTGGCATGTGAAACCCGCATGTGGAGCATTCGTTTGTGTGGGATGTTCTACCAGGTTCATTCCTGGATAATGCACTCAAAGGGCACTAAGCATAGAGTGTGAAAACTGAGTTTCCTTGAGAGCTGCTTGGAAGCATGATGGTGTGTGAAGTTAGTGAGCCAAATGGAGTTGTTCTCCCACAAGAACCACTCGGCTGATCCTTCTTCAATATGCCCTTCACCAACATGCAGTGTTTCCTTGATTGAATTAGCTCTCACACCAATATTTGCGTCTAGAGCCTTTGCATTGAGGGCTATCTGAAAACGGCTGTGGCGCTGAAGTTGCCTGTGAATGTGGAGTTGGTGGCATGTGAAAACCGCATGTGGAGCTGTCGTTTGTGTGGGATGCTCTACCAGGTTCATTCCTAGATAATGCACTCAAAGGGCACTAAGCATAGAGTGTGAAAACTGAGTTTCCTTGAGAGCTGCTTGGAAGCCTGATGGTGTGTTAAGTTAGTGAGCCAAATGGAGTTGTTCTCCCACAAGAACCACTCGGCTGATCCTTCTTCAATATGCCCTTCACCAACATGCAGTGTTTCCTTGATTGAATTAGCTCTCACACCAATATTTGCGTCTAGAGCCTTTGCATTGAGGGCTATCTGAAAACGGCTGTGGTGCTGAAGTTGCCTGTGAATGTGGAGTTGGTGGCATGTGAAACCCGCATGTGGAGCATTCGTTTGTGTGGGATGTTCTACCAGTTTCATTCCTGGATAATGCACTCAAAGCACACTAAGCATAGAGTGTGAAAACTGAGTTTCCTTGAGAGCTGCTTGGAAGCCTGATGGTGTGTGAAGTTAGTGAGCCAAATGGAGTTGTTCTCCCACAAGAACCACTCGGCTGATCCTTCTTCAATATGCCCTTCACCAACATGCAGTGTTTCCTTGATTGAATTAGCTCTCACACCAATATTTGCGTCTAGAGCCTTTGCATTGAGGGCTATCTGAAAACGGCTGTGGCGCCGAAGTTGCCTGTGAATGTGGAGTTGGTGGCATGTGAAACCCGCATGTGGAGCATTCGTTTGTGTGGCATGCTCCACATGCGGTTCATTCCTAGATAATGCACTCAAAGGGCACTAAGCATAGAGTGTGAAAACTGAGTTTCCTTGAGAGCTGCTTGGAAGCCTGATGGTGTGTGAAGTTAGTGAGCCAAATGGAGTTGTTCTCCCACAAGAACCACACGGCTGATCCTTCTTCAATATGCCCTTCACCAACATGCAGTGTTTCCTTGATTGAATTAGCTCTCATACAAATATTTGCGTCTAGAGCCTTTGCATTGAGGGCTATCTGAAAACGGCTGTGGCGCTGAAGTTGCCTGTGAATGTGGAGTTGGTGACATGTGAAACCCGCATGTGGAGCATTCGTTTGTGTGGGATGCTCACCAAGCTTGATTTCAGTCCTAGGCACTCAAAGGGCACTAAGCATAGAGTGTGAAAACTGAGTTTCCTTGAGAGCTGCTTGGAAGCCTGATGGTGTGTGAAGTTAGTGAGCCAAATGGAGTTGTTCTCCCACAAGAACCACTCGGCTGATCCTTCTTCAATATGCCTTTCACCAACATGCAGTGTTTCCTTGATTGAATTAGCTCTCACACCAATATTTGCGTCTAGAGCCTTTGCATTGAGGGCTATCTGAAAACGGCTGTGGCGCTGAAGTTGCCTGTGAATGTGGAGTTGGTGGCATGTGAAAACCGCATGTGGAGCATTCGTTTGTGTGGCATTCTCCACATGCGGTTCATTCCTAGATAATGCACTCAAAGGGCACTAAGCATAGAGTGTGAAAACTGAGTTTCCTTGAGAGCTGCTTGGAAGCATGATGGTGTGTGAAGTTAGTGAGCCAAATGGAGTTGTTCTCCCACAAGAACCACTCGGCTGATCCTTCTTCAATATGCTCTTCACCAACATGCAGTGTTTCCTTGATTGAATTAGCTCTCATACAAATATTTGCGTCTAGAGCCTTTGCATTGAGGTCTATCTGAAAACGGCTGTGGCGCTGAAGTTGCCTGAGAATGTGGAGTTGGTGGCATGTGAAACCCGCATGTGGAGCATTCGTTTTTGTGGGATGCTCTACCAGGTTCATTTCAGTCCTAGGCACTCAAAGGGCACTAAGCATAGAGTGTGAAAACTGAGTTTCCTTGAGAGCTGCTTGGAAGCCTGATAGTGTGTGAAGTTAGTGAGCCAAATGGAGTTGTTCTCCCACAAGAACCACTCGGCTGATCCTTCTTCAATATGCCCTTCACCAATATGCAGTGTTTCCTTGATTGAATTATCCCCCACACCAATATTTGCGTCTAGAGCCTTTGCATTGAGGGCTATCTGAAAACGGCTGTGGCGCTGAAGTTGCCTGTGAATGTGGAGTTGGTGGCATGTGAAACCCGCATGTGGAGCATTCGTTTGTGTGGGATGTTCTACCAGGTTCATTCCTAGATAATGCACTCAAAGGGCACTAAGCATAGAGTGTGAAAACTGAGTTTCCTTGAGAGCTGCTTGGAAGCCTGATGGTGTGTGAAGTTAGTGAGCCAAATGGAGTTGTTCTCCCACAAGAACCACTTGGCTGATCCTTCTTCAATATGCCCTTCACCAACATGCAGTGTTTCCTTGATTGAATTATCCCCCACACAAATATTTGCGTCTAGAGCCTTTGCATTGAGGGCTATCTGAAAACGGCTGTGGCGCTGAAGTTGCCTGTCAATGTGGAGTTGGTGGCATGTGAAACCCGCATGTGGAGCATTCGTTTGTGTGGGATGCTCTACCAGGTTCATTCCTAGATAAAGCACTCAAAGGGCACTAAGCATAGAGTGTGAAAACTGAGTTTCCTTGAGAGCTGCTTGGAAGCCTGATGGTGTGTGAAGTTAGTGAGCCAAATGGAGTTGTTCTCCCACAAGAACCACTCGGCCGATCCTTCTTTAATATGCCCTTCACCAACATGCAGTGTTTCCTTGATTGAATTAGCTCTCACACCAATATTTGCGTCTAGAGCCTTTGCATTGAGGGCTATCTGAAAACGGCTGTGGCGCTGAAGTTGCCTGAGAATGTGGAGTTGGTGGCATGTGAAACCCGCATGTGGAGCATTCGTTTGTGTGGGATGTTCTACCAGGTTCATTCCTGAATAATGCACTCAAAGGGCACTAAGCATAGAGTGTGAAAACTGAGTTTCCTTGAGAGCTGCTTGGAAGCCTGATGGTGTGTGAAGTTAGTGAGCCAAATGGAGTTGTTCTCCCACAAGAACCACTCGGCTGATCCTTCTTCAATATGCCCTTCACCAACATGCAGTGTTTCCTTGATTGAATTAGCTCTCACACCAATATTTGCGTCTAGAGCCTTTGCATTGAGGGCTATCTGAAAACGGCTGTGGCGCTGAAGTTGCCTGTGAATGTGGAGTTGGTGGCATGTGAAACCCGCATGTGAAGCATTCGTTTGTGTGGGATGCTCTACCAGGTTCATTTCAGTCCTAGGCACTCAAAGGGCACTAAGCATAGAGTGTGAAAACTGAGTTTCCTTGAGAGCTGCTTGGAAGCCTGATGGTGTGTGAAGTTAGTGAGCCAAATGGAGTTGTTCTCCCACAAGAACCACTTGGCTGATCCTTCTTCAATATGCCCTTCACCAACATGCAGTGTTTCCTTGATTGAATTAGCTCTCACACCAATATTTGCGTCTAGAGCCTTTGCATTGAGGGCTATCTGAAAACGGCTGTGGCGCTGAAGTTGCCTGTGAATGTGGAGTTGGTGGCATGTGAAACCCGCATGTGGAGCATTCGTTTGTGTGGGATGCTCTACCAGGTTCATTTCAGTCCTAGGCACTCAAAGGGCACTAAGCATAGAGTGTGAAAACTGAGTTTCCTCACTATATGCAGATGACATGATTCTTTATATGGAAGAGCCAAAAGGCTCAACACAGAGACTGCTAGAACTTATACGAGAGTTCGGTAGAGTGGCAGGGTACAAAATTAATGAACAAAAATCAACAGCCATAGTGTATGCTAACAGCCCCAAGTTGGAAAAGGATCTAACCAGCAAGATACCATTCAAAGTAACAAAGGAAAGCATGAAGTATCTGGGAATTAACCTAACCAAAAATGTTGGAGACCTATTTGAGGAAAACTACAAACTACTTAAAAAAGAAATTGAACAAGATCTAGAAAGATGGAGTAACATCCCATGCTCCTGGATAGGTAAAATCAATATCATTAAAATGTCTATACTGCCAAAGGCAATATATACATTCAACGCAATCCCAATCAAATTGCCCAAAACATTCTTCACAGATCTGGAAACAATGATTCAAAGGTTCATCTAGAAACACAAAAAACCACGAATAGCTAGAACCTTTCTCAAGAACAGGAAGTTAGCAGGGGGAATCACAGTCCCAGACCTCTGGACATACTATAGGGCAGTGGTTATCAAAACAGCCTGGTACTGGCAAAAAAATAGAGAAGAAGATCAATGGAGCAGAATAGAAACACCAGATGGGAACCCACACAAATACAGCCAAATAATCTTTGACAAAAAGACAAACGACAACCCAGGCAAATGGGAAGGTCTGTTCAATAAATGCTGTTGGGACAACTGGTTGATAGCCTGCAGAAACAAAAAGATAGACCCACATCTCTCACCATATACTAAGATCAAATCCAAATGGATAAAAGATTTAAACCTACATCCAGAAACCTTCAAACTTTTGGAAGAAAATGTTGGAAACACACTGGAACACTTAGGGGTAGGCCCTCACTTCCTAAAAAGACTCCAAATGCAGTAGAAATCAAGACCAAAATAAACAAGTGGGACCTCATCAAACTAAGAAGCTTCTGTACAGCTAGAGAAACAATCAACAAAGTAAAAAGGCAACCCACAGAATGGGAGAAGATCTTCGCACACGACATAGGTGATAGAGGGCTGATCTCCAGAATATACAAAGAGCTACAAAACAACCAAAATGTCAAAACAAACAAGCCACTCAAGAAATGGGCACGGGAAATGGGCAAACACTTCACAAAGGAACAAACCCAAATGGCAAATAAACATATGAAAAAATGCTCAAGTTCCCTGGCAATAAGGGAAATCCAAATTAAAACATCAATGAGGTACCACCTAACGCCAGTAAGACTGGCCCACATGAATAAAAGCACCAACAACACTTGTTGGCGAGGTTGCGGGGAAAAGGGAACCCTACTCCACTGCTGGTGGGGCTGCAGGCTGGTACAGCCTCTATGGAAATCAGTATGGAGAACATTCAAACAACTCAAATACAACATACCGTATGACCCAGTAATAGCACTCCTAGGAATATATCCAGAACAATTGTTTTATGAGAAACCAACATGCACTCCTATGTTCATAGCAGCACAATCAGTAATTGCAAAAACATGGAAGCAGCCAAAATGCCCATCAACAGAGGATTGGATAAGAAAGCTATGGTTCATCTACTCCATGGAATACTACTCAGCTATTAAAAAAAAACAAAATGCAGTTCTTTGTGGCCAAATGGGCCAAACTGGAAACCATAATGCTAAGGGAAATGAGCCAATCCCAAAAGATTAAATACCACATGTTTGCCTTAATTTGATATGATGTTATGTATAACAAGTTATGTTATGAATGTTATATGTTGTGTATAAACCAAAATTGAAATGTCAATGAGGTGGTCACAGAAGGTGGATAAGAAATCGCATTTACTTTTACCATATTGGTTACTCATTACTATGTCAATTAATTCCATAATGATGTAAATTTTTGCTGATGGTATGTTGGAGCTTTTAATTGATAGGGATGATACTCTGCTGGCTCTGTCTTCAGACCAGAGAGAGTATACCTAAGAAGCCGTTGAACTTGACTGGACAATAAGATGCTGGACTCTATGTTTGGTATATGCTTGCAATGGGGGAATCTCAACCGAACTTGAACTGTGGTTATGCAACAAGGTGGAGGAATCCACCATGGTGGGAGGGTTTGGGGAGGGGTGGGGAGAATCCCAGTACCTATGAAACTGTGTCACATAATACAATGTAATTAATGAATTTAAAATAAAATTAAAAAAAAAAAAAGAAAACTGAGTTTCCTTGAGAGCTGCTTGGAAGCCTGATGGTGTGTGAAGTTAGTGAGCCAAATGGAGTTGTTCTCCCACAAGAACCACTCGGCTGATCCTTCTTCAATATGCCCTTCACCAACATGCAGTGTTTCCTTGATTGAATTAGCTCTCACACCAATATTTGCGTCTAGAGCCTTTGCATTGAGGGCTATCTGAAAACGGCTGTGGCGCTGAAGTTGCCTGTGAATGTGGAGTTGGTGGCATGTGAAACCCGCATGTGGAGCATTCGTTTGTGTGGGATGCTCTACCAGGTTCATTCCTAGATAATGCACTCAAAGGGCACTAAGCATAGAGTGTGAAAACTGAGTTTCCTTGAGAGCTGCTTGGAAGCCTGATGGTGTGTGAAGTTAGTGAGCCAAATGGAGTTGTTCTCCCACAAGAACCACTCGGCTGATCCTTCTTCAATATGCCCTTCACCAACATGCAGTGTTTCCTTGATTGAATTAGCTCTCACACCAATATTTGCGTCTAGAGCCTTTGCATTGAGGGCTATCTGAAAACGGCTGTGGCGCTGAAGTTGCCTGAGAATGTGGAGTTGGTGGCATGTGAAACCCGCATGTGGAGCATTCGTTTGTGTGGGATGCTCTACCAGGTTCATTCCTAGGTAATGCACTCAAAGGGCACTAAGCATAGAGTGTGAAAACTGAGTTTCCTTGAGAGCTGCTTGGAAGCCTGATGGTGTGTGAAGTTAGTGAGCCAAATGGAGTTGTTCTCCCACAAGAACCACTCGGCTGATCCTTCTTCAATATGCCCTTCACCAGCATGCAGTGTTTCCTTGATTGAATTATCCCCCACACCAATATTTGCGTCTAGAGCCTTTGCATTGAGGGCTATCTGAAAACGGCTGTGGCGCTGAAGTTGCCTGTGAATGTGGAGTTGGTGGCATGTGAAACCCGCATGTGGAGCATTCGTTTTTGTGGGATGCTCTACCAGGTTCATTCCTAGATAATGCACTCAAAGGGCACTAAGCATAGAGTGTGAAAACTGAGTTTCCTTGAGAGCTGCTTGGAAGCCTGATGGTGTGTGAAGTTAGTGAGCCAAATGGAGTTGTTCTCCCACAAGAACCACTCGGCTGATCCTTCTTCAATATGCCCTTCACCAACATGCAGTGTTTCCTTGATTGAATTAGCTCTCACACCAATATTTGCGTCTAGAGCCTTTGCATTGAGGGCTATCTGAAAACGGCTGTGGCGCTGAAGTTGCCTGTCAATGTGGAGTTGGTGGCATGTGAAACCCGCATGTGGAGCATTCGTTTGTGTGGGATGTTCTACCAGGTTCATTCCTAGATAATGCACTCAAAGGGCACTAAGCATAGAGTGTGAAAACTGAGTTTCCTTGAGAGCTGCTTGGAAGCCTGATGGTGTGTGAAGTTAGTGAGCCAAATGGAGTTGTTCTCCCACAAGAACCACTCGTCTGATCCTTCTTCAATATGCCCTTCACCAACATGCAGTGTTTCCTTGATTGAATTAGCTCTCACACCAATATTTGCGTCTAGAGCCTTTGCATTGAGGGCTATGTGAAAACGGCTGTGGCGCTGAAGTTGCCTGTGAATGTGGAGTTGGTGGCATGTGAAACCCGTATGTGAAGCATTCGTTTGTGTGGGATGCTCTACCAGGTTCATTTCAGTCCTAGGCACTCAAAGGGCACTAAGCATAGAGTGTGAAAACTGAGTTTCCTTGAGAGCTGCTTGGAAGCCTGATGGTGTGTGAAGTTAGTGAGCCAAATGGAGTTGTTCTCCCACAAGAACCACTCGGCTGATCCTTCTTCAATATGCCCTTCACCAAGATGCAGTGTTTCCTTGATTGAATTAGCTCTCACACCAATATTTGCGTCTAGAGCCTTTGCATTGAGGGCTATCTGAAAACGGCTGTGGCGCTGAAGTTGCCTGTCAATGTGGAGTTGGTGGCATGTGAAACCCGCATGTGGAGCATTCGTTTGTGTGGGATGCGCTACCAGGTTCATTTCAGTCCTAGGCACTCAAAGGGCACTAAGCATAGAGTGTGAAAACTGAGTTTCCTTGAGAGCTGCTTGGAAGCCTGATGGTGTGTGAAGTTAGTGAGCCAAATGGAGTTGTTCTCCCACAAGAACCACTCGGCTGATCCTTCTTCAATATGCCCTTCACCAACATGCAGTGTTTCCTTGATTGAATTAGCTCTCACACCAATATTTGCGTCTAGAGCCTTTGCATTGAGGGCTATCTGAAAACGGCTGTGGCGCTGAAGTTGCCTGTCAATGTGGAGTTGGTGGCATGTGAAACCCGCATGTGGAGCATTCGTTTGTGTGGGATGTTCTACCAGGTTCATTCCTAGATAATGCACTCAAAGGGCACTAAGCATAGAGTGTGAAAACTGAGTTTCCTTGAGAGCTGCTTGGAAGCCTGATGGTGTGTGAAGTTAGTGAGCCAAATGGAGTTGTTCTCCCACAAGAACCACTCGGCTCATCCTTCTTCAATATGCCCTTCACCAACATGCAGTGTTTCCTTGATTGAATTAGCTCTCACACCAATATTTGCGTCTAGAGCCTTTGCATTGAGGGCTATCTGAAAACGGCTGTGGCGCTGAAGATGCCTGTGAATGTGGAGTTGGTGGCATGTGAAACCCGTATGTGAAGCATTCGTTTGTGTGGGATGCTCTACCAGGTTCATTTCAGTCCTAGGCACTCAAAGGGCACTAAGCATAGAGTGTGAAAACTGAGTTTCCTTGAGAGCTGCTTGGAAGCCTGATGGTGTGTGAAGTTAGTGAGCCAAATGGAGTTGTTCTCCCACAAGAACCACTCGGCTGATCCTTCTTCAATATGCCCTTCACCAAGATGCAGTGTTTCCTTGATTGAATTAGCTCTCACACCAATATTTGCGTCTAGAGCCTTTGCATTGAGGGCTATCTGAAAACGGCTGTGGCGCTGAAGTTGCCTGTCAATGTGGAGTTGGTGGCATGTGAAACCCGCATGTGGAGCATTCGTTTGTGTGGGATGCGCTACCAGGTTCATTTCAGTCCTAGGCACTCAAAGGGCACTAAGCATAGAGTGTGAAAACTGAGTTTCCTTGAGAGCTGCTTGGAAGCCTGATGGTGTGTGAAGTTAGTGAGCCAAATGGAGTTGTTCTCCCACAAGAACCACTCGGCTGATCCTTCTTCAATATGCCCTTCACCAACATGCAGTGTTTCCTTGATTGAATTAGCTCTCACACCAATATTTGCGTCTAGAGCCTTTGCATTGAGGGCTATCTGAAAACGGCTGTGGCGCTGAAGTTGCCTGTCAATGTGGAGTTGGTGGCATGTGAAACCCGCATGTGGAGCATTCGTTTGTGTGGGATGTTCTACCAGGTTCATTCCTAGATAATGCACTCAAAGGGCACTAAGCATAGAGTGTGAAAACTGAGTTTCCTTGAGAGCTGCTTGGAAGCCTGATGGTGTGTGAAGTTAGTGAGCCAAATGGAGTTGTTCTCCCACAAGAACCACTCGGCTGATCCTTCTTCAATATGCCCTTCACCAACATGCAGTGTTTCCTTGATTGAATTAGCTCTCACACCAATATTTGCGTCTAGAGCCTTTGCATTGAGGGCTATCTGAAAATGGCTGTGGCGCTGAAGTTGCCTGTGAATGTGGAGTTGGTGTCATGTGAAACCCGCATGTGGAGCATTCGTTTGTGTGGGATGCTCACCAAGCTTCATTTCAGTCCTAGGCACTCAAAGGGCACTAAGCATAGAGTGTGAAATCTGAGTATCCTTGAGAGCTGCTTGGAAGCCTGATGGTGTGTGAAGTTAGTGAGCCAAATGGAGTTGTTCTCCCACAAGAACCACTCGGCTGATCCTTCTTCAATATGCCCTTCACCAACATGCAGTGTTTCCTTGATTGAATTAGCTCTCACACCAATATTTGCGTCTAGAGCCTTTGCATTGAGGGCTATCTGAAAACGGCTGTGGCGCCGAAGTTGCCTGTGAATGTGGAGTTGGTGGCATGTGAAAACCGCATGTGGAGCATTCGTTTGTGTGGCATGCTCTACCAGGTTCATTCCTAGATAATGCACTCAAAGGGCACTAAGCATAGGGTGTGAAAACTGAGTTTCCTTGAGAGCTGTTTGGAAGCCTGCTGGTGTGTGAAGTTTGTGAGCCAAATGGAGTTGTTCTCCCACAAGAACCACTCGGCTGATCCTTCTTCAATATGCCCTTCACCAACATGCAGTGTTTCCTTGATTGAATTAGCTCTCATACAAATATTTGCGTCTAGAGCCTTTGCATTGAGGGCTATCTGAAAACGGCTGTGGCGCTGAAGTTGCCTGTGAATGTGGAGTTGGTGGCATGTGAAACCCGCATGTGGAGCATTCGTTTGTGTGGGATGCTCTACCAGGTTCATTCCTAGATAATGCACTCAAAGGGCACTAAGCATAGAGTGTGAAAACTGAGTTTCCTTGAGAGCTGCTTGGAAGCCTGATGGTGTGTGAAGTTAGTGAGCCAAATGGAGTTCTCCCACAAGAACCACTCGGCTGATCCTTCTTCAATATGCCCTTCACCAACATGCAGTGTTTCCTTCATTGAATTATCCCCCACACCAATATTTGCGTCTAGAGCCTTTGCATTGAGGGCTATCTGAAAACGGCTGTGGCGCTGAAGTTGCCTGTGAATGTGGAGTTGGTGGCATGTGAAACCCGCATGTGGAGCATTCGTTTGTGTGGGATGCTCTACCAGGTTCATTTCAGTCCTAGGCACTCAAAGGGCACTAAGCATAGAGTGTGAAAACTGAGTTTCCTCACTATATGCAGATGACATTTTTCTTTATATGGAAGAGCCAAAAGGCTCAACACAGAGACTACTAGAACTTATACGAGAGTTCGGTAGAGTGGCAGGGTACAAAATTAATGAACAAAAATCAACAGCCATAGTGTATGCTAACAGCCCCAAGTTGGAAAAAGATCTAACCAGCAAGATACCATTCAAAGTAACAAAGGAAAGCATGAAGTATCTGGGAATTAACCTAACCAAAAATGTTGGAGACCTATTTGAGGAAAACTACAAACTACTTAAAAAAGAAATTGAACAAGATCTAGAAAGATGGAGTAACATCCCATGCTCCTGGATAGGTAAAATCAATATCATTAAAATGTCTATACTGCCAAAGGCAATATATACATTCAACGCAATCCCAATCAAATTGCCCAAAACATTCTTCACAGATCTGGAAACAATGATTCAAAGGTTCATCTGGAAACACAAAAAACCACGAATAGCTAGAACCATTCTCAAGAACAGGAAGTTAGCAGGGGGAATCACAGTCCCAGACCTCTGGACATACTATAGGGCAGTGGTTATCAAAACAGCCTGGTACTGGCAAAAAAATAGAGAAGAAGATCAATGGAGCAGAATAGAAACACCAGATGGGAACCCACACAAATACAGCCAAATAATCTTTGACAAAAAGACAAACGACAACCCAGGCAAATGGGAAGGTCTGTTCAATAAATGCTGTTGGGACAACTGGTTGATAGCCTGCAGAAACAAAAAGATAGACCCACATCTCTCACCATATACTAAGATCAAATCCAAATGGATAAAAGATTTAAACCTACATCCAGAAACCTTCAAACTTTTGGAAGAAAATGTTGGAAACACACTGGAACACTTAGGGGTAGGCCCTCACTTCCTAAAAAAGACTCCAAATGCAGTAGAAATCAAGACCAAAATAAACAAGTGGGACCTCATCAAACTAAGAAGCTTCTGTACAGCTAGAGAAACAATCAACAAAGTAAAAAGGCAACCCACAGAATGGGAGAAGATCTTCGCACACGACATAGGTGATAGAGGGCTGATCTCCAGAATATACAAAGAGCTACAAAACAACCAAAATGTCAAAACAAACAAGCCACTCAAGAAATGGGCACGGGAAATGGGCAAACACTTCACAAAGGAACAAACCCAAATGGCAAATAAACATATGAAAAAATGCTCAAGTTCCCTGGCAATAAGGGAAATCCAAATTAAAACATCAATGAGGTACCACCTAACGCCAGTAAGACTGGCCCACATGAATAAAAGCACCAACAACACTTGTTGGCGAGGTTGCGGGGAAAAGGGAACCCTACTCCACTGCTGGTGGGGCTGCAGGCTGGTACAGCCTCTATGGAAATCAGTATGGAGAACATTCAAACAACTCAAATACAACATACCGTATGACCCAGTAATAGCACTCCTAGGAATATATCCAGAACAATTGTTTTATGAGAAACCAACATGCACTCCTATGTTCATAGCAGCACAATCAGTAATTGCAAAAACATGGAAGCAGCCAAAATGCCCATCAACAGAGGATTGGATAAGAAAGCTATGGTTCATCTACTCCATGGAATACTACTCAGCTATTAAAAAAAAACAAAATGCAGTTCTTTGTGGCCAAATGGGCCAAACTGGAAACCATAATGCTAAGGGAAATGAGCCAATCCCAAAAGATTAAATACCACATGTTTGCCTTAATTTGATATGATGTTATGTATAACAAGTTATGTTATGAATGTTATATGTTGTGTATAAACCAAAATTGAAATGTCAATGAGGTGGTCACAGAAGGTGGATAAGAAATCGCATTTACTTTTACCATATTGGTTACTCATTACTATGTCAATTAATTCCATAATGATGTAAATTTTTGCTGATGGTATGTTGGAGCTTTTAATTGATAGGGATGATACTCTGCTGGCTCTGTCTTCAGACCAGAGAGAGTATACCTAAGAAGCCGTTGAACTTGACTGGACAATAAGATGCTGGACTCTATGTTTGGTATATGCTTGCAATGGGGGAATCTCAACCGAACTTGAACTGTGGTTATGCAACAAGGTGGAGGAATCCACCATGGTGGGAGGGTTTGGGGAGGGGTGGGGAGAATTCCAGTACCTATGAAACTGTGTCACATAATACAATGTAATTAATGAATTTAAAATAAAATTAAAAAAAAAAAAAGAAAACTGAGTTTCCTTGAGAGCTGCTTGGAAGCCTGATGGTGTGTGAAGTTAGTGAGCCAAATGGAGTTGTTCTCCCACAAGAACCACTCGGCTGATCCTTCTTCAATATGCCCTTCACCAACATGCAGTGTTTCCTTGATTGAATTAGCTCTCACACCAATATTTGCGTCTAGAGCCTTTGCATTGAGGGCTATCTGAAAACGGCTGTGGCGCTGAAGTTGCCTGTGAATGTGGAGTTGGTGGCATGTGAAACCCGCATGTGGAGCATTCGTTTGTGTGGGATGCTCTACCAGGTTCATTCCTAGATAATGCACTCAAAGGGCACTAAGCATAGAGTGTGAAAACTGAGTTTCCTTGAGAGCTGCTTGGAAGCCTGATGGTGTGTGAAGTTAGTGAGCCAAATGGAGTTGTTCTCACACAAGAACCACTCGGCTGATCCTTCTTCAATATGCCCTTCACCAACATGCAGTGTTTCCTTGATTGAATTAGCTCTCACACCAATATTTGCGTCTAGAGCCTTTGCATTGAGGGCTATCTGAAAACGGCTGTGGCGCTGAAGTTGCCTGAGAATGTGGAGTTGGTGGCATGTGAAACCCGCATGTGGAGCATTCGTTTGTGTGGGATGCTCTACCAGGTTCATTCCTAGGTAATGCACTCAAAGGGCACTAAGCATAGAGTGTGAAAACTGAGTTTCCTTGAGAGCTGCTTGGAAGCCTGATGGTGTGTGAAGTTAGTGAGCCAAATGGAGTTGTTCTCCCACAAGAACCACTCGGCTGATCCTTCTTCAATATGCCCTTCACCAACATGCAGTGTTTCCTTGATTGAATTAGCTCTCATACAAATATTTGCCCTAGAGCCTTTGCATTGAGGTCTATCTGAAAACGGCTGTGGCGCTGAAGTTGCCTGAGAATGTGGAGTTGGTGGCATGTGAAACCCGCATGTGGAGCATTCGTTTTTGTGGGATGCTCTACCAGGTTCATTTCAGTCCAAGGCACTCAAAGGGCACTAAGCATAGAGTGTGAAAACTGAGTTTCCTTGAGAGCTGCTTGGAAGCCTGATGGTGTGTGAAGTTAGTGAGCCAAATGGAGTTGTTCTCACAAAAGAACCACTCGGCTGATCCTTCTTCCATATGCCCTTCACCAACATGCAGTGTTTCCCTGATTGAATTAGCTCTCACACAAATATTTGCGTCTAGAGCCTTTGCATTGAGGGCTATCTGAAAATGGCTGTGGCGCTGAAGTTGCCTGAGAATGTGGAGTTGGTGGCATGTGAAACCCGCATGTGGAGCATTCGTTTGTGTGGGATGCTCTACCAGGTTCATTCGTAGATAATGCACTCAAAGGGCACTAAGCATAGAGTGTGAAAACTGAGTTTCCTTGAGAGCTGCTTGGAAGCCTGATGGTGTGTGAAGTTAGTGAGCCAAATGGAGTTGTTCTCCCACAAGAACCACTCGGCTGACCCTTCTTCAATATGCCCTTCACCAACATGCAGTGTTTCCTTGATTGAATTAGCTCTCACACCAATATTTGCGTCTAGAGCCTTTGCATTGAGGGCTATCTGAAAACGGCTGTGGCGCTGAAGTTGCCTGTGAATGTGGAGTTGGTGACATGTGAAACCCGCATGTGGAGCATTCGTTTGTGTGGGATGCTCACCAAGCTTCATTTCAGTCCTAGGCACTCAAAGGGCACTAAGCATAGAGTGTGAAAACTGAGTTTCCTTGAGAGCTGCTTGGAAGCCTGATGGTGTGTGAAGTTAGTGAGCCAAATGGAGTTGTTCTCCCACAAGAACCACTCGGCTGATCCTTCTTCAATATGCCTTTCACCAACATGCAGTGTTTCCTTGATTGAATTAGCTCTCACATCAATATTTGCGTCTAGAGCCTTTGCATTGAGGGCTATCTGAAAACGGCTGTGGCGCCGAAGTTGCCTGTGAATGTGGAGTTTTGGCATGTGAAAACCGCATGTGGAGCATTCGTTTGTGTGGCATTCTCCACATGCGGTTCATTCCTAGATAATGCACTCAAAGGGCACTAAGCATAGAGTGTGAAAACTGAGTTTCCTTGAGAGCTGCTTGGAAGCATGATGGTGTGTGAAGTTAGTGAGCCAAATGGAGTTGTTCTCCCACAAGAACCACTCGGCTGATCCTTCTTCAATATGCCCTTCACCAACATGCAGTGTTTCCTTGATTGAATTAGCTCTCATACAAATATTTGCGTCTAGAGCCTTTGCATTGAGGTCTATCTGAAAACGGCTGTGGCGCTGAAGTTGCCTGAGAATGTGCAGTTGGTGGCATGTGAAACCCGCATGTGGAGCATTCGTTTGTGTGGGATGCTCTACCAGGTTCATTTCAGTCCTAGGCACTCAAAGGGCACTAAGCATAGAGTGTGAAAACTGAGTTTCCTTGAGAGCTGCTTGGAAGCCTGATGGTGTGTGAAGTTAGTGAGCCAAATGGAGTTGTTCTCCCACAAGAACCACTTGGCTGATCCTTCTTCAATATGCCCTTCACCAACATGCAGTGTTTCCTTGATTGAATTAGCTCTCACACCAATATTTGCGTCTAGAGCCTTTGCATTGAGGGCTATCTGAAAACGGCTGTGGCGCTGAAGTTGCCTGTGAATGTGGAGTTGGTGGCATGTGAAACCCGCATGTGGAGCATTCGTTTGTGTGGGATGCTCTACCAGGTTCATTCCTAGATAAAGCACTCAAAGGGCACTAAGCATAGAGTGTGAAAACTGAGTTTCCTTGAGAGCTGCTTGGAAGCATGATGGTGTGTGAAGTTAGTGAGCCAAATGGAGTTGTTCTCCCACAAGAACCACTCGGCCGATCCTTCTTTAATATGCCCTTCACCAACATGCAGTGTTTCCTTGATTGAATTAGCTCTCACACCAATATTTGCGTCTAGAGCCTTTGCATTGAGGGCTATCTGAAAACGGCTGTGGCGCTGAAGTTGCCTGAGAATGTGGAGTTGGTGGCATGTGAAACCCGCATGTGGAGCATTCGTTTGTGTGGGATGCTCTACCAGGTTCATTCCTAGATAATGCACTCAAAGGGCACTAAGCATAGAGTGTGAAAACTGAGTTTCCTTGAGAGCTGCTTGGAAGCCTGATGGTGTGTGAAGTTAGTGAGCCAAATGGAGTTGTTCTCACACAAGAACCACTCGGCTGATCCTTCTTCAATATGCCCTTCACCAACATGCAGTGTTTCCTTGATTGAATTATCCCCCACACCAATATTTGCGTCTAGAGCCTTTGAATTGAGGGCTATCTGAAAACGGCTGTGGCGCTGAAGTTGCCTGTGAATGTGGAGTTGGTGGCATGTGAAACCCGCATGTGGAGCATTCGTTTGTGTGGGATGTTCTACCAGGTTCATTCCTAGATAATGCACTCAAAGGGCACTAAACATAGAGTGTGAAAACTGAGTTTCCTTGAGAGCTGCTTGGAAGCCTGATGGTGTGTGAAGTAAGTGAGCCAAATGGAGTTGTTCTCCCACAAAAAACCACTCGGCTGATCCTTCTTCAATATGCCCTTCACCAACATGCAGTGTTTCCTTGATTGAATTAGCTCTCATACCAATATTTGCGTCTAGAGCCTTTGCATTGAGGGCTATCTGAAAATGGCCGTGGCGCTGAAGTTGCCTGTCAATGTGGAGTTGGTGGCATGTGAAACCCGCATGTGGAGCATTCGTTTGTGTGGGATGCTCTACCAGGTTCATTCCTAGATAATGCACTCAAAGGGCACTAAGCATAGAGAGTGAAAACTGAGTTTCCTTGAGAGCTGCTTGGAAGCCTGATGGTGTGTGAAGTTAGTGAGCCAAATGGAGTTGTTCTCCCACAAGAACCACTCGGCTGATCCTTCTTCAATATGCCCTTCACCAACATGCAGTGTTTCCTTGATTGAATTAGCTCTCACACCAATATTTGCGTCTAGAGCCTTTGCATTGAGGGCTATCTGAAAACGGCTGTGGCGCTGAAGATGCCTGTCAATGTGGAGTTGGTGGCATGTGAAAACCGCATGTGGAGCAGTCGTTTGTGTGGGATGCTCTACCAGGTTCATTCCTAGATAATTCACTCAAAGGGCACTAAGCATAGAGTGTGAAAACTGAGTTTCTTGAGAGCTGCTTGGAAGCCTGATGGTGTGTGAAGTTAGTGAGCCAAATGGAGTTGTTCTCCCACAAGAACCACTCGGCTGATCCTTCTTCAATATGCCCCTCACCAACATGCAGTGTTTCCTTGATTGAATTAGCTCTCCCACCAATATTTGCGTCTAGAGCCTTTGCATTGAGGGCTATCTGAAAACGGCTGTGGCGCTGAAGTTGCCTGTGAATGTGGAGTTGGTGTCATGTGAAACCCGTATGTGAAGCATTCGTTTGTGTGGGATGCTCTACCAGGTTCATTTCAGTCCTAGGCACTCTAAGGGCACTAAGCATAGAGTGTGAAAACTGAGTTTCCTTGAGAGCTGCTTGGAAGCCTGATGGTGTGTGAAGTTAGTGAGCCAAATGGAGTTGTTCTCCCACAAGAACCACTCGGCCGATCCTTCTCTAATATGCCCTTCACCAACATGCAGTGTTTCCTTGATTGAATTAGCTCTCATACCAATATTTGTGTCTAGAGCCTTTGCATTGAGGGCTATCTGGAAACGGCTGTGGCGCTGAAGTTGCCTGTGAATGTGGAGTTGGTGGCATGTGAAACCCGCATGTGGAGCATTCGTTTGTGTGGGATGCTCTACCAGGTTCATTTTAGTCCTAGGCACTCAAAGGGCACTAAGCATAGAGTGTGAAAACTGAGTTTCCTTGAGAGCTGCTTGGAAGCCTGATGGTGTGTGAAGTTAGTGAGCCAAATGGAGTTGTTCTCCCACAAAAACCCACTCGGCTGATCCTTCTTCAATATGCCCTTCACCAACATGCAGTGTTTCCCTGATTGAATTAGCTCTCACACCAATATTTGCGTCTAGAGCCTTTGCATTGAGGGCTATCTGAAAACGGCTGTGGCGCTGAAGTTGCCTGTGAATGTGGAGTTGGTGGCATGTGAAACCCGCATGTGGAGCATTCGTTTGTGTGGGATGTTCTACCAGGTTCATTCCTAGATAATTCACTCAAAGGGCACTAAGCATAGAGTGTGAAAACTGAGTTTCTTGAGAGCTGCTTGGAAGCCTGATGGTGTGTGAAGTTAGTGAGCCAAATGGAGTTGTTCTCCCACAAGAACCACTCGGCTGATCCTTCTTCAATATGCCCTTCACCAACATGCAGTGTTTCCTTGATTGAATTAGCTCTCACACCAATATTTGCGTCTAGAGCCTTTGCATTGAGGGCTATCTGAAAACGGCTGTGGCGCTGAAGTTGCCTGTCAATGTGGAGTTGGTGGCATGTGAAACCCGCATGTGGAGCATTCGTTTGTGTGGGATGCTCTACCAGGTTCATTCCTAGATAATGCACTCAAAGGGCACTAAGCATAGAGTGTGAAAACTGAGTTTCCTTGAGAGCTGCTTGGAAGCCTGATGGTGTGTGAAGTTAGTGAGCCAAATGGAGTTGTTCTCCCACAAAAAACCACTCGGCTGATCCTTCTTCAATATGCCCTTCACCAACATGCAGTGTTTCCCTGATTGAATTAGCTCTCACACCAATATTTGCGTCTAGAGCCTTTGCATTGAGGGCTATCTGAAAACGGCTGTGGCGCTGAAGTTGCCTGTGAATGTGGAGTTGGTGGCATGTGAAACCCGCATGTGGAGCATTCGTTTGTGTGGGATGTTCTACCAGGTTCATTCCTAGATAATGCACTCAAAGGGCACTAAGCATAGAGTGTGAAAACTGAGTTTCCTTGAGAGCTGCTTGGAAGCCTGATGGTGTGTGAAGTTAGTGAGCCAAATGGAGTTGTTCTCCCACAAGAACCACTCGGCTGATCCTTCTTCAATATGCCCTTCACCAACATGCAGTGTTTCCTTGATTGAATTAGCTCTCACACCAATATTTGCGTCTAGAGCCTTTGCATTGAGGGCTATCTGAAAACGGCTGTGGCGCTGAAGTTGCCTGTGAATGTGGAGTTGGTGGCATGTGAAACCCGTATGTGAAGCATTCGTTTGAGTGGGATGCTCTCCCAGGTTCGTTTCAGTCCTAGGCACTCAAGGGGCACTAAGCATAGAGTGTGAAAACTGAGTTTCCTTGAGAGCTGCTTGGAAGCCTGATGGTGTGTGAAGTTAGTGAGCCAAATGGAGTTGTTCTCCCACAAGAACCACTCGGCTGATCCTTCTTCAATATGCCCTTCACCAACATGCAGTGTTTCCTTGATTGAATTAGCTCTGACACCAATATTTGTGTCTAGAGCCTTTGCATTGAGGGCTATCTGAAAACGGCTGTGGCGCTGAAGTTGCCTGTGAATGTGGAGTTGGTGGCATGTGAAACCCGTATGTGAAGCATTCGTTTGTGTGGGATGTTCTACCAGGTTCATTTCAGTCCTAGGCACTCAAAGGGCACTAAGCATAGGGTGTGAAAACTGAGTTTCCTTGAGAGCTGCTTGGAAGCCTGATGGTGTGTGAAGTTAGTGAGCCAAATGGAGTTGTTCTCCCACAAAAAACCACTCGGCTGATCCTTCTTCAATATGCCCTTCACCAACATGCAGTGTTTCCTTGATTGAATTAGCTCTCATACCAATATTTGCGTCTAGAGCCTTTGCATTGAGGGCTATCTGAAAACGGCTGTGGCGCTGAAGTTGCCTGTGAATGTGGAGTTGGTGGCATGTGAAACCCGCATGTGGAGCATTCGTTTGTGTGGGATGCTCTACCAGGTTCATTCCTAGATAATGCACTCAAAGGGCACTAAGCATAGAGTGTGAAAACTGAGTTTCCTTGAGAGCTGCTTGGAAGCCTGATGGTGTGTGAAGTTAGTGAGCCAAATGGAGTTGTTCTCCCACAAGAACCACTCGGTCGATCCTTCTTTAATATGCCCTTCACCAACATGCAGTGTTTCCTTGATTGAATTAGCTCTCACACCAATATTTGCGTCGAGAGCCTTTGCATTGAGGGCTATCTGAAAACGGCTGTGGCGCTGAAGTTGCCTGTGAATGTGGAGTTGGTGGCATGTGAAACCCGCATGTGGAGCATTCGTTTGTGTGGGATGCTCTACCAGGTTCATTCCTAGATAATGCACTCAAAGGGCACTAAGCATAGAGTGTGAAAACTGAGTTTCTTGAGAGCTGCTTGGAAGCCTGATGGTGTGTGAAGTTAGTGAGCCAAATGGAGTTGTTCTCCCACAAGAACCACTCGGCTGATCCTTCTTCAATATGCCCTTCACCAACATGCAGTGTTTCCTTGATTGAATTAGCTCTCACACCAATATTTGCATCTAGAGCCTTTGCATTGAGGGCTATCTGAAAACGGCTGTGGCGCTGAAGTTGCCTGTGAATGTGGAGTTGGTGGCATGTGAAACCCATATGTGAAGCATTCGTTTGTGTGGGATGCTCTACCAGGTTCATTTCAGTCCAAGGCACTCAAAGGGCACTAAGCATAGAGTGTGAAAACTGTTTCCTTGAGAGCTGCTTGGAAGCCTGATGGTGTGTGAAGTTAGTGAGCCAAATGGAGTTGTTCTCCCACAAGAACCACTCGGCTGATCCTTCTTCAATATGCCCTTCACCAACATGCAGTGTTTCCTTGATTGAATTAGCTCTCACACCAATATTTGCGTCTAGAGCCTTTGCATTGAGGGCTATCTGAAAACGGCTGTGGCGCTGAAGTTGCCTGTCAATGTGGAGTTGGTGGCATGTGAAACCCGCATGTGGAGCATTCGTTTGTGTGGGATGTTCTACCAGGTTCATTCCTAGATAATGCACTCAAAGGGCACTAAGCATAGAGTGTGAAAACTGAGTTTCCTTGAGAGCTGCTTGGAAGCCTGATGGTGTGTGAAGTTAGTGAGCCAAATGGAGTTGTTCTCACACAAGAACCACTCGGCCGATCCTTCTTTAATATGCCCTTCACCAACATGCAGTGTTTCCTTGATTGAATTAGCTCTCATACAAATATTTGCGTCTAGAGCCTTTGCATTGAGGGCTATCTGAATACGGCTGTGGCGCTGAACTTGCCTGTCAATGTGGAGTTGGTGGCATGTGAAACCCGCATGTGGAGCATTCGTTTGTGCGGGATGCTCTACCAGGTTCATTTCAGTCCTAGGCACTCAAAGGGCACTAAGCATAGAGTGTGAAAACTGAGTTTCCTTGAGAGCTGCTTGGAAGCCTGATGGTGTGTGAAGTTAGTGAGCCAAATGGAGTTGTTCTCCCACAAGAACCACTCGGCTCATCCTTCTTCAATATGCCCTTCACCAACATGCAGTGTTTCCTTGATTGAATTAGCTCTCACACCAATATTTGCATCTAGAGCCTTTGCATTGAAGGCTATCTGAAAACGGCTGTGGCGCTGAAGTTGCCTGTGAATGTGGAGTTGGTGGCATGTGAAACCCGTATGTGAAGCATTCGTTTGTGTGGGATGCTCTACCAGGTTCATTTCAGTCCTAGGCACTCAAAGGGCACTAAGCATAGATTGTGAAAACTGAGTTTCCTTGAGAGCTGCTTGGAAGCCTGATGGTGTGTGAAGTTAGTGAGCCAAATGGAGTTGTTCTCCCACAAAAAACCACTCGGCTGATCCTTCTTCAATATGCCCTTCACCAACATGCAGTGTTTCCTTGATTGAATTAGCTCTCATACCAATATTTGCGTCTAGAGCCTTTGCATTGAGGGCTATCTGAAAACGGCTGTGGCGCTGAAGTTGCCTGTGAATGTGGAGTTGGTGGCATGTGAAACCCGCATGTGGAGCACTCGTTTGTGTGGGATGTTCTACCAGGTTCATTCCTAGATAATGCACTCAAAGGGCACTAAGCATAGAGTGTGAAAACTGAGTTTCCTTGAGAGCTGCTTGGAAGCCTGATGGTGTGTGAAGTTAGTGAGCCAAATGGAGTTGTTCTCCCACAAGAACCACTCGGCTGATCCTTCTTCAATATGCCCTTCACCAACATGCAGTGTTTCCTTGATTGAATTAGCTCTCACACCAATATTTGTGTCTAGAGCCTTTGCATTGAGGGCTATCTGAAAACGGCTGTGGCGCTGAAGTTGCCTGTGAATGTGGAGTTGGTGGCATGTGAAACCCGCATGTGGAGCAGTCGTTTGTGTGGGATGCTCTACCAGGTTCATTTTAGTCCTAGGCACTCAAAGGGCACTAAGCATAGAGTGTGAAAACTGAGTTTCCTTGAGAGCTGCTTGGAAGCCTGATGGTGTGTGAAGTTAGTGAGCCAAATGGAGTTGTTCTCCCACAAGAACCACTCGGCTGATCCTTCTTCAATATGCCCTTCACCAACATGCAGTGTTTCCTTGATTGAATTAGCTCTCACATCAATATTTGCGTCTAGAGCCTTTGCATTGAGGGCTATCTGAAAACGGCTGTGGCGCTGAAGTTGCCTGTGAATGTGGAGTTGGTGGCATGTGAAACCCGCATGTGGAGCATTCGTTTGTGTGGGATGTTCTACCAGGTTCATTCCTAGATAATGCACTCAAAGGGCACTAAGCATAGAGTGTGAAAACTGAGTTTCCTTGAGAGCTGCTTGGAAGCCTGATGGTGTGTGAAGTTAGTGAGCCAAATGGAGTTGTTCTCCCACAAGAACCACTCGTCTGATCCTTCTTTAATATGCCCTTCACCAACATGCAGTGTTTCCTTGATTGAATTAGCTCTGACACCAATATTTGTGTCTAGAGCCTTTGCATTGAGGGCTATCTGAAAACGGCTGTGGCGCTGAAGTTGCCTGTGAATGTGGAGTTGGTGGCATGTGAAACCCGCATGTGGAGCCGTCGTTTGTGTGGGATGCTCTACCAGGTTCATTTTAGTCCTAGGCACTCAAAGGGCACTAAGCATAGAGTGTGAAAACTGTTTCCTTGAGAGCTGCTTGGAAGCCTGATGGTGTGTGAAGTTAGTGAGCCAAATGGAGTTGTTCTCCCACAAGAACCACTCGGCTGATCCTTCTTTAATATGCCCTTCACCAACATGCAGTGTTTCCCTGATTGAATTAGCTCTCACACCAATATTTGCGTCTAGAGCCTTTGCATTGAGGGCTATCTGAAAACGGCTGTGGCGCTGAAGTTGCCTGTGAATGTGGAGTTGGTGGCATGTGAAACCCGCATGTGGAGCATTCGTTTGTGTGGGATGTTCTACCAGGTTCATTCCTAGATAATGCACTCAAAGGGCACTAAGCATAGAGTGTGAAAACTGAGTTTCCTTGAGAGCTGCTTGGAAGCCTGATGGTGTGTGAAGTTAGTGAGCCAAATGGAGTTGTTCTCCCACAAGAACCACTCGGCTGATCCTTCTTCAATATGCCCTTCACCAACATGCAGTGTTTCCTTGATTGAATTAGCTCTCACACCAATATTTGCGTCTAGAGCCTTTGCATTGAGGGCTATCTGAAAACGGCTGTGGCGCTGAAGTTGCCTGTGAATGTGGAGTTGGTGGCATGTGAAACCCGTATGTGAAGCATTCGTTTGAGTGGGATGCTCTCCCAGGTTCGTTTCAGTCCTAGGCACTCAAGGGGCACTAAGCATAGAGTGTGAAAACTGAGTTTCCTTGAGAGCTGCTTGGAAGCCTGATGGTGTGTGAAGTTAGTGAGCCAAATGGAGTTGTTCTCCCACAAGAACCACTCGGCTGATCCTTCTTCAATATGCCCTTCACCAACATGCAGTGTTTCCTTGATTGAATTAGCTCTGACACCAATATTTGTGTCTAGAGCCTTTGCATTGAGGGCTATCTGAAAACGGCTGTGGCGCTGAAGTTGCCTGTGAATGTGGAGTTGGTGGCATGTGAAACCCGTATGTGAAGCATTCGTTTGTGTGGGATGTTCTACCAGGTTCATTTCAGTCCTAGGCACTCAAAGGGCACTAAGCATAGGGTGTGAAAACTGAGTTTCCTTGAGAGCTGCTTGGAAGCCTGATGGTGTGTGAAGTTAGTGAGCCAAATGGAGTTGTTCTCCCACAAAAAACCACTCGGCTGATCCTTCTTCAATATGCCCTTCACCAACATGCAGTGTTTCCTTGATTGAATTAGCTCTCATACCAATATTTGCGTCTAGAGCCTTTGCATTGAGGGCTATCTGAAAACGGCTGTGGCGCTGAAGTTGCCTGTGAATGTGGAGTTGGTGGCATGTGAAACCCGCATGTGGAGCATTCGTTTGTGTGGGATGCTCTACCAGGTTCATTCCTAGATAATGCACTCAAAGGGCACTAAGCATAGAGTGTGAAAACTGAGTTTCCTTGAGAGCTGCTTGGAAGCCTGATGGTGTGTGAAGTTAGTGAGCCAAATGGAGTTGTTCTCCCACAAGAACCACTCGGTCGATCCTTCTTTAATATGCCCTTCACCAACATGCAGTGTTTCCTTGATTGAATTAGCTCTCACACCAATATTTGCGTCGAGAGCCTTTGCATTGAGGGCTATCTGAAAACAGCTGTGGCGCTGAAGTTGCCTGTGAATGTGGAGTTGGTGGCATGTGAAACCCGCATGTGGAGCATTCGTTTGTGTGGGATGCTCTACCAGGTTCATTCCTAGATAATGCACTCAAAGGGCACTAAGCATAGAGTGTGAAAACTGAGTTTCTTGAGAGCTGCTTGGAAGCCTGATGGTGTGTGAAGTTAGTGAGCCAAATGGAGTTGTTCTCCCACAAGAACCACTCGGCTGATCCTTCTTCAATATGCCCTTCACCAACATGCAGTGTTTCCTTGATTGAATTAGCTCTCACACCAATATTTGCATCTAGAGCCTTTGCATTGAGGGCTATCTGAAAACGGCTGTGGCGCTGAAGTTGCCTGTGAATGTGGAGTTGGTGGCATGTGAAACCCATATGTGAAGCATTCGTTTGTGTGGGATGCTCTACCAGGTTCATTTCAGTCCAAGGCACTCAAAGGGCACTAAGCATAGAGTGTGAAAACTGTTTCCTTGAGAGCTGCTTGGAAGCCTGATGGTGTGTGAAGTTAGTGAGCCAAATGGAGTTGTTCTCCCACAAGAACCACTCGGCTGATCCTTCTTCAATATGCCCTTCACCAACATGCAGTGTTTCCTTGATTGAATTAGCTCTCACACCAATATTTGCGTCTAGAGCCTTTGCATTGAGGGCTATCTGAAAACGGCTGTGGCGCTGAAGTTGCCTGTCAATGTGGAGTTGGTGGCATGTGAAACCCGCATGTGGAGCATTCGTTTGTGTGGGATGTTCTACCAGGTTCATTCCTAGATAATGCACTCAAAGGGCACTAAGCATAGAGTGTGAAAACTGAGTTTCCTTGAGAGCTGCTTGGAAGCCTGATGGTGTGTGAAGTTAGTGAGCCAAATGGAGTTGTTCTCACACAAGAACCACTCGGCCGATCCTTCTTTAATATGCCCTTCACCAACATGCAGTGTTTCCTTGATTGAATTAGCTCTCATACAAATATTTGCGTCTAGAGCCTTTGCATTGAGGGCTATCTGAATACGGCTGTGGCGCTGAACTTGCCTGTCAATGTGGAGTTGGTGGCATGTGAAACCCGCATGTGGAGCATTCGTTTGTGCGGGATGCTCTACCAGGTTCATTTCAGTCCTAGGCACTCAAAGGGCACTAAGCATAGAGTGTGAAAACTGAGTTTCCTTGAGAGCTGCTTGGAAGCCTGATGGTGTGTGAAGTTAGTGAGCCAAATGGAGTTGTTCTCCCACAAGAACCACTCGGCTCATCCTTCTTCAATATGCCCTTCACCAACATGCAGTGTTTCCTTGATTGAATTAGCTCTCACACCAATATTTGCATCTAGAGCCTTTGCATTGAAGGCTATCTGAAAACGGCTGTGGCGCTGAAGTTGCCTGTGAATGTGGAGTTGGTGGCATGTGAAACCCGTATGTGAAGCATTCGTTTGTGTGGGATGCTCTACCAGGTTCATTTCAGTCCTAGGCACTCAAAGGGCACTAAGCATAGATTGTGAAAACTGAGTTTCCTTGAGAGCTGCTTGGAAGCCTGATGGTGTGTGAAGTTAGTGAGCCAAATGGAGTTGTTCTCCCACAAAAAACCACTCGGCTGATCCTTCTTCAATATGCCCTTCACCAACATGCAGTGTTTCCTTGATTGAATTAGCTCTCATACCAATATTTGCGTCTAGAGCCTTTGCATTGAGGGCTATCTGAAAACGGCTGTGGCGCTGAAGTTGCCTGTGAATGTGGAGTTGGTGGCATGTGAAACCCGCATGTGGAGCACTCGTTTGTGTGGGATGTTCTACCAGGTTCATTCCTAGATAATGCACTCAAAGGGCACTAAGCATAGAGTGTGAAAACTGAGTTTCCTTGAGAGCTGCTTGGAAGCCTGATGGTGTGTGAAGTTAGTGAGCCAAATGGAGTTGTTCTCCCACAAGAACCACTCGGCTGATCCTTCTTCAATATGCCCTTCACCAACATGCAGTGTTTCCTTGATTGAATTAGCTCTCACACCAATATTTGTGTCTAGAGCCTTTGCATTGAGGGCTATCTGAAAACGGCTGTGGCGCTGAAGTTGCCTGTGAATGTGGAGTTGGTGGCATGTGAAACCCGCATGTGGAGCAGTCGTTTGTGTGGGATGCTCTACCAGGTTCATTTTAGTCCTAGGCACTCAAAGGGCACTAAGCATAGAGTGTGAAAACTGAGTTTCCTTGAGAGCTGCTTGGAAGCCTGATGGTGTGTGAAGTTAGTGAGCCAAATGGAGTTGTTCTCCCACAAGAACCACTCGGCTGATCCTTCTTCAATATGCCCTTCACCAACATGCAGTGTTTCCTTGATTGAATTAGCTCTCACATCAATATTTGCGTCTAGAGCCTTTGCATTGAGGGCTATCTGAAAACGGCTGTGGCGCTGAAGTTGCCTGTGAATGTGGAGTTGGTGGCATGTGAAACCCGCATGTGGAGCATTCGTTTGTGTGGGATGTTCTACCAGGTTCATTCCTAGATAATGCACTCAAAGGGCACTAAGCATAGAGTGTGAAAACTGAGTTTCCTTGAGAGCTGCTTGGAAGCCTGATGGTGTGTGAAGTTAGTGAGCCAAATGGAGTTGTTCTCCCACAAGAACCACTCGTCTGATCCTTCTTTAATATGCCCTTCACCAACATGCAGTGTTTCCTTGATTGAATTAGCTCTGACACCAATATTTGTGTCTAGAGCCTTTGCATTGAGGGCTATCTGAAAACGGCTGTGGCGCTGAAGTTGCCTGTGAATGTGGAGTTGGTGGCATGTGAAACCCGCATGTGGAGCCGTCGTTTGTGTGGGATGCTCTACCAGGTTCATTTTAGTCCTAGGCACTCAAAGGGCACTAAGCATAGAGTGTGAAAACTGTTTCCTTGAGAGCTGCTTGGAAGCCTGATGGTGTGTGAAGTTAGTGAGCCAAATGGAGTTGTTCTCCCACAAGAACCACTCGGCTGATCCTTCTTCAATATGCCCTTCACCAACATGCAGTGTTTCCTTGATTGAATTAGCTCTCACACCAATATTTGCGTCTAGAGCCTTTGCATTGAGGGCTATCTGAAAACGGCTGTGGCGCTGAAGTTGCCTGTGAATGTGGAGTTGGTGGCATGTGAAACCCGCATGTGGAGCATTCGTTTGTGTGGGATGTTCTACCAGGTTCATTCCTATATAATGCACTCAAAGGGCACTAAGCATAGAGTGTGAAAACTGAGTTTCCTTGAGAGCTGCTTGGAAGCCTGATGGTGTGTGAAGTTAGTGAGCCAAATGGAGTTGTTCTCCCACAAGAACCACTCGGCCGATCCTTCTTTAATATGCCCTTCACCAACATGCAGTGTTTCCTTGATTGAATTAGCTCTCATACAAATATTTGTGTCTAGAGCCTTTGCATTGAGGGCTATCTGAAAACGGCTGTGGCGCTGAACTTGCCTGTCAATGTGGAGTTGGTGGCATGTGAAACCCGTATGTGAAGCATTCGTTTGTGTGGGATGCTCTACCAGGTTCATTTCAGTCCTAGGCACTCTAAGGGCACTAAGCATAGAGTGTGAAAACTGAGTTTCCTTGAGAGCTGCTTGGAAGCCTGATGGTGTGTGAAGTTAGTGAGCCAAATGGAGTTGTTCTCCCACAAGAACCACTCGGCCGATCCTTCTCTAATATGCCCTTCACCAACATGCAGTGTTTCCTTGATTGAATTAGCTCTCATACCAATATTTGTGTCTAGAGCCTTTGCATTGAGGGCTATCTGGAAACGGCTGTGGCGCTGAAGTTGCCTGTGAATGTGGAGTTGGTGGCATGTGAAACCCGCATGTGGAGCATTCGTTTGTGTGGGATGCTCTACCAGGTTCATTTCAGTCCTAGGCACTCAAAGGGCACTAAGCATAGAGTGTGAAAACTGAGTTTCCTTGAGAGCTGCTTGGAAGCCTGATGGTGTGTGAAGTTAGTGAGCCAAATGGAGTTGTTCTCCCACAAAAACCCACTCGGCTGATCCTTCTTCAATATGCCCTTCACCAACATGCAGTGTTTCCCTGATTGAATTAGCTCTCACACCAATATTTGCGTCTAGAGCCTTTGCATTGAGGGCTATCTGAAAACGGCTGTGGCGCTGAAGTTGCCTGTGAATGTGGAGTTGGTGGCATGTGAAACCCGCATGTGGAGCATTCGTTTGTGTGGGATGTTCTACCAGGTTCATTCCTAGATAATTCACTCAAAGGGCACTAAGCATAGAGTGTGAAAACTGAGTTTCTTGAGAGCTGCTTGGAAGCCTGATGGTGTGTGAAGTTAGTGAGCCAAATGGAGTTGTTCTCCCACAAGAACCACTCGGCTGATCCTTCTTCAATATGCCCTTCACCAACATGCAGTGTTTCCTTGATTGAATTAGCTCTCACACCAATATTTGCGTCTAGAGCCTTTGCATTGAGGGCTATCTGAAAACGGCTGTGGCGCTGAAGTTGCCTGTCAATGTGGAGTTGGTGGCATGTGAAACCCGCATGTGGAGCATTCGTTTGTGTGGGATGCTCTACCAGGTTCATTCCTAGATAATGCACTCAAAGGGCACTAAGCATAGAGTGTGAAAACTGAGTTTCCTTGAGAGCTGCTTGGAAGCCTGATGGTGTGTGAAGTTAGTGAGCCAAATGGAGTTGTTCTCCCACAAAAAACCACTCGGCTGATCCTTCTTCAATATGCCCTTCACCAACATGCAGTGTTTCCCTGATTGAATTAGCTCTCACACCAATATTTGCGTCTAGAGCCTTTGCATTGAGGGCTATCTGAAAACGGCTGTGGCGCTGAAGTTGCCTGTGAATGTGGAGTTGGTGGCATGTGAAACCCGCATGTGGAGCATTCGTTTGTGTGGGATGTTCTACCAGGTTCATTCCTAGATAATGCACTCAAAGGGCACTAAGCATAGAGTGTGAAAACTGAGTTTCCTTGAGAGCTGCTTGGAAGCCTGATGGTGTGTGAAGTTAGTGAGCCAAATGGAGTTGTTCTCCCACAAGAACCACTCGGCTGATCCTTCTTCAATATGCCCTTCACCAACATGCAGTGTTTCCTTGATTGAATTAGCTCTCACACCAATATTTGCGTCTAGAGCCTTTGCATTGAGGGCTATCTGAAAACGGCTGTGGCGCTGAAGTTGCCTGTGAATGTGGAGTTGGTGGCATGTGAAACCCGTATGTGAAGCATTCGTTTGAGTGGGATGCTCTCCCAGGTTCGTTTCAGTCCTAGGCACTCAAGGGGCACTAAGCATAGAGTGTGAAAACTGAGTTTCCTTGAGAGCTGCTTGGAAGCCTGATGGTGTGTGAAGTTAGTGAGCCAAATGGAGTTGTTCTCCCACAAGAACCACTCGGCTGATCCTTCTTCAATATGCCCTTCACCAACATGCAGTGTTTCCTTGATTGAATTAGCTCTGACACCAATATTTGTGTCTAGAGCCTTTGCATTGAGGGCTATCTGAAAACGGCTGTGGCGCTGAAGTTGCCTGTGAATGTGGAGTTGGTGGCATGTGAAACCCGTATGTGAAGCATTCGTTTGTGTGGGATGTTCTACCAGGTTCATTTCAGTCCTAGGCACTCAAAGGGCACTAAGCATAGATTGTGAAAACTGAGTTTCCTTGAGAGCTGCTTGGAAGCCTGATGGTGTGTGAAGTTAGTGAGCCAAATGGAGTTGTTCTCCCACAAAAAACCACTCGGCTGATCCTTCTTCAATATGCCCTTCACCAACATGCAGTGTTTCCTTGATTGAATTAGCTCTCATACCAATATTTGCGTCTAGAGCCTTTGCATTGAGGGCTATCTGAAAACGGCTGTGGCGCTGAAGTTGCCTGTGAATGTGGAGTTGGTGGCATGTGAAACCCGCATGTGGAGCATTCGTTTGTGTGGGATGCTCTACCAGGTTCATTCCTAGATAATGCACTCAAAGGGCACTAAGCATAGAGTGTGAAAACTGAGTTTCCTTGAGAGCTGCTTGGAAGCCTGATGGTGTGTGAAGTTAGTGAGCCAAATGGAGTTGTTCTCCCACAAGAACCACTCGGTCGATCCTTCTTTAATATGCCCTTCACCAACATGCAGTGTTTCCTTGATTGAATTAGCTCTCACACCAATATTTGCGTCGAGAGCCTTTGCATTGAGGGCTATCTGAAAACGGCTGTGGCGCTGAAGTTGCCTGTGAATGTGGAGTTGGTGGCATGTGAAACCCGCATGTGGAGCATTCGTTTGTGTGGGATGCTCTACCAGGTTCATTCCTAGATAATGCACTCAAAGGGCACTAAGCATAGAGTGTGAAAACTGAGTTTCTTGAGAGCTGCTTGGAAGCCTGATGGTGTGTGAAGTTAGTGAGCCAAATGGAGTTGTTCTCCCACAAGAACCACTCGGCTGATCCTTCTTCAATATGCCCTTCACCAACATGCAGTGTTTCCTTGATTGAATTAGCTCTCACACCAATATTTGCATCTAGAGCCTTTGCATTGAGGGCTATCTGAAAACGGCTGTGGCGCTGAAGTTGCCTGTGAATGTGGAGTTGGTGGCATGTGAAACCCGCATGTGAAGCATTCGTTTGTGTGGGATGCTCTACCAGGTTCATTTCAGTCCAAGGCACTCAAAGGGCACTAAGCATAGAGTGTGAAAACTGTTTCCTTGAGAGCTGCTTGGAAGCCTGATGGTGTGTGAAGTTAGTGAGCCAAATGGAGTTGTTCTCCCACAAGAACCACTCGGCTGATCCTTCTTCAATATGCCCTTCACCAACATGCAGTGTTTCCTTGATTGAATTAGCTCTCACACCAATATTTGCGTCTAGAGCCTTTGCATTGAGGGCTATCTGAAAACGGCTGTGGCGCTGAAGTTGCCTGTCAATGTGGAGTTGGTGGCATGTGAAACCCGCATGTGGAGCATTCGTTTGTGTGGGATGTTCTACCAGGTTCATTCCTAGATAATGCACTCAAAGGGCACTAAGCATAGAGTGTGAAAACTGAGTTTCCTTGAGAGCTGCTTGGAAGCCTGATGGTGTGTGAAGTTAGTGAGCCAAATGGAGTTGTTCTCACACAAGAACCACTCGGCCGATCCTTCTTTAATATGCCCTTCACCAACATGCAGTGTTTCCTTGATTGAATTAGCTCTCATACAAATATTTGCGTCTAGAGCCTTTGCATTGAGGGCTATCTGAATACGGCTGTGGCGCTGAACTTGCCTGTCAATGTGGAGTTGGTGGCATGTGAAACCCGCATGTGGAGCATTCGTTTGTGCGGGATGCTCTACCAGGTTCATTTCAGTCCTAGGCACTCAAAGGGCACTAAGCATAGAGTGTGAAAACTGAGTTTCCTTGAGAGCTGCTTGGAAGCCTGATGGTGTGTGAAGTTAGTGAGCCAAATGGAGTTGTTCTCCCACAAGAACCACTCGGCTCATCCTTCTTCAATATGCCCTTCACCAACATGCAGTGTTTCCTTGATTGAATTAGCTCTCACACCAATATTTGCATCTAGAGCCTTTGCATTGAAGGCTATCTGAAAACGGCTGTGGCGCTGAAGTTGCCTGTGAATGTGGAGTTGGTGGCATGTGAAACCCGTATGTGAAGCATTCGTTTGTGTGGGATGCTCTACCAGGTTCATTTCAGTCCTAGGCACTCAAAGGGCACTAAGCATAGATTGTGAAAACTGAGTTTCCTTGAGAGCTGCTTGGAAGCCTGATGGTGTGTGAAGTTAGTGAGCCAAATGGAGTTGTTCTCCCACAAAAAACCACTCGGCTGATCCTTCTTCAATATGCCCTTCACCAACATGCAGTGTTTCCTTGATTGAATTAGCTCTCATACCAATATTTGCGTCTAGAGCCTTTGCATTGAGGGCTATCTGAAAACGGCTGTGGCGCTGAAGTTGCCTGTGAATGTGGAGTTGGTGGCATGTGAAACCCGCATGTGGAGCACTCGTTTGTGTGGGATGTTCTACCAGGTTCATTCCTAGATAATGCACTCAAAGGGCACTAAGCATAGAGTGTGAAAACTGAGTTTCCTTGAGAGCTGCTTGGAAGCCTGATGGTGTGTGAAGTTAGTGAGCCAAATGGAGTTGTTCTCCCACAAGAACCACTCGGCTGATCCTTCTTCAATATGCCCTTCACCAACATGCAGTGTTTCCTTGATTGAATTAGCTCTCACACCAATATTTGTGTCTAGAGCCTTTGCATTGAGGGCTATCTGAAAACGGCTGTGGCGCTGAAGTTGCCTGTGAATGTGGAGTTGGTGGCATGTGAAACCCGCATGTGGAGCAGTCGTTTGTGTGGGATGCTCTACCAGGTTCATTTTAGTCCTAGGCACTCAAAGGGCACTAAGCATAGAGTGTGAAAACTGAGTTTCCTTGAGAGCTGCTTGGAAGCCTGATGGTGTGTGAAGTTAGTGAGCCAAATGGAGTTGTTCTCCCACAAGAACCACTCGGCTGATCCTTCTTCAATATGCCCTTCACCAACATGCAGTGTTTCCTTGATTGAATTAGCTCTCACATCAATATTTGCGTCTAGAGCCTTTGCATTGAGGGCTATCTGAAAACGGCTGTGGCGCTGAAGTTGCCTGTGAATGTGGAGTTGGTGGCATGTGAAACCCGCATGTGGAGCATTCGTTTGTGTGGGATGTTCTACCAGGTTCATTCCTAGATAATGCACTCAAAGGGCACTAAGCATAGAGTGTGAAAACTGAGTTTCCTTGAGAGCTGCTTGGAAGCCTGATGGTGTGTGAAGTTAGTGAGCCAAATGGAGTTGTTCTCCCACAAGAACCACTCGTCTGATCCTTCTTTAATATGCCCTTCACCAACATGCAGTGTTTCCTTGATTGAATTAGCTCTGACACCAATATTTGTGTCTAGAGCCTTTGCATTGAGGGCTATCTGAAAACGGCTGTGGCGCTGAAGTTGCCTGTGAATGTGGAGTTGGTGGCATGTGAAACCCGCATGTGGAGCCGTCGTTTGTGTGGGATGCTCTACCAGGTTCATTTTAGTCCTAGGCACTCAAAGGGCACTAAGCATAGAGTGTGAAAACTGTTTCCTTGAGAGCTGCTTGGAAGCCTGATGGTGTGTGAAGTTAGTGAGCCAAATGGAGTTGTTCTCCCACAAGAACCACTCGGCTGATCCTTCTTCAATATGCCCTTCACCAACATGCAGTGTTTCCTTGATTGAATTAGCTCTCACACCAATATTTGCGTCTAGAGCCTTTGCATTGAGGGCTATCTGAAAACGGCTGTGGCGCTGAAGTTGCCTGTGAATGTGGAGTTGGTGGCATGTGAAACCCGCATGTGGAGCATTCGTTTGTGTGGGATGTTCTACCAGGTTCATTCCTATATAATGCACTCAAAGGGCACTAAGCATAGAGTGTGAAAACTGAGTTTCCTTGAGAGCTGCTTGGAAGCCTGATGGTGTGTGAAGTTAGTGAGCCAAATGGAGTTGTTCTCCCACAAGAACCACTCGGCCGATCCTTCTTTAATATGCCCTTCACCAACATGCAGTGTTTCCTTGATTGAATTAGCTCTCATACAAATATTTGTGTCTAGAGCCTTTGCATTGAGGGCTATCTGAAAACGGCTGTGGCGCTGAACTTGCCTGTCAATGTGGAGTTGGTGGCATGTGAAACCCGTATGTGAAGCATTCGTTTGTGTGGGATGCTCTACCAGGTTCATTTCAGTCCTAGGCACTCTAAGGGCACTAAGCATAGAGTGTGAAAACTGAGTTTCCTTGAGAGCTGCTTGGAAGCCTGATGGTGTGTGAAGTTAGTGAGCCAAATGGAGTTGTTCTCCCACAAGAACCACTCGGCTGATCCTTCTTCAATATGCCCTTCACCAACATGCAGTGTTTCCTTGATTGAATTAGCTCTCACACCAATATTTGTGTCTAGAGCCTTTGCATTGAGGGCTATCTGAAAACGGCTGTGGCGCTGAAGTTGCCTGTGAATGTGGAGTTGGTGGCATGTGAAACCCGCATGTGGAGCATTCGTTTGTGTGGGATGCTCTACCAGGTTCATTTTAGTCCTAGGCACTCAAAGGGCACTAAGCATAGATTGTGAAAACTGAGTTTCCTTGAGAGCTGCTTGGAAGCCTGATGGTGTGTGAAGTTAGTGAGCCAAATGGAGTTGTTCTCCCACAAAAAACCACTCGGCTGATCCTTCTTCAATATGCCCTTCACCAACATGCAGTGTTTCCTTGATTGAATTAGCTCTCATACCAATATTTGCGTCTAGAGCCTTTGCATTGAGGGCTATCTGAAAACGGCTGTGGCGCTGAAGTTGCCTGTGAATGTGGAGGTGGTGGCATGTGAAACCCGCATGTGGAGCATTCGTTTGTGTGGGATGCTCTACCAGGTTCATTCCTAGATAATGCACTCAAAGGGCACTAAGCATAGAGTGTGAAAACTGAGTTTCCTTGAGAGCTGCTTGGAAGCCTGATGGTGTGTGAAGTTAGTGAGCCAAATGGAGTTGTTCTCCCACAAGAACCACTCGGCTGATCCTTCTTCAATATGCCCTTCACCAACATGCAGTGTTTCCTTGATTGAATTATCCCCCACACCAATATTTGCGTCTAGAGCCTTTGCATTGAGGGCTATCTGAAAACGGCTGTGGCGCTGAAGTTGCCTGTGAATGTGGAGTTGGTGGCATGTGAAACCCGCATGTGGAGCATTCGTTTGTGTGGGATGTTCTACCAGGTTCATTCCTAGATAATGCACTCAAAGGGCACTAAACATAGAGTGTGAAAACTGAGTTTCCTTGAGAGCTGCTTGGAAGCCTGATGGTGTGTGAAGTTAGTGAGCCAAATGGAGTTGTTCTCACACAAGAACCACTCGGCCGATCCTTCTCTAATATGCCCTTCACCAACATGCAGTGTTTCCTTGATTGAATTAGCTCTCATACCAATATTTGTGTCTAGAGCCTTTGCATTGAGGGCTATCTGAAAACGGCTGTGGCGCTGAACTTGCCTGTGAATGTGGAGTTGGTGGCATGTGAAACCCGCATGTGGAGCATTCGTTTGTGCGGGATGCTCTACCAGGTTCATTTCAGTCCTAGGCACTCAAAGGGCACTAAGCATAGAGTGTGAAAACTGAGTTTCCTTGAGAGCTGCTTGGAAGCCTGATGGTGTGTGAAGTTAGTGAGCCAAATGGAGTTGTTCTCCCACAAGAACCACTCGGCTCATCCTTCTTCAATATGCCCTTCACCAACATGCAGTGTTTCCTTGATTGAATTAGCTCTCACACCAATATTTGCGTCTAGAGCCTTTGCATTGAGGGCTATCTGAAAACGGCTGTGGCGCTGAAGTTGCCTGAGAATGTGGAGTTGGTGGCATGTGAAACCCGCATGTGGAGCATTCGTTTGTGTGGGATGCTCTACCAGGTTCATTCCTAGATAATGCACTCAAAGGGCACTAAGCATAGAGTGTGAAAACTGAGTTTCCTTGAGAGCTGCTTGGAAGCCTGATGGTGTGTGAAGTTAGTGAGCCAAATGGAGTTGTTCTCCCACAAGAACCACTCGGCTGATCCTTCTTCAATATGCCCTTCACCAACATGCAGTGTTTCCTTGATTGAATTATCCCCCACACCAATATTTGCGTCTAGAGCCTTTGCATTGAGGGCTATCTGAAAACGGCTGTGGCGCTGAAGTTGCCTGTGAATGTGGAGTTGGTGGCATGTGAAACCCGCATGTGGAGCATTCGTTTGTGTGGGATGTTCTACCAGGTTCATTCCTATATAATGCACTCAAAGGGCACTAAACATAGAGTGTGAAAACTGAGTTTCCTTGAGAGCTGCTTGGAAGCCTGATGGTGTGTGAAGTTAGTGAGCCATATGGAGTTGTTCTCCCACAAAAAACCACTCGGCTGATCCTTCTTCAATATGCCCTTCACCAACATGCAGTGTTTCCTTGATTGAATTAGCTCTCATACCAATATTTGCGTCTAGAGCCTTTGCATTGAGGGCTATCTGAAAACGGCTGTGGCGCTGAAGTTGCCTGTGAATGTGGAGTTGGTGGCATGTGAAACCCGCATGTGGAGCACTCGTTTGTGTGGGATGTTCTACCAGGTTCATTCCTAGATAATGCACTCAAAGGGCACTAAGCATAGAGTGTGAAAACTGAGTTTCCTTGAGAGCTGCTTGGAAGCCTGATGGTGTGTGAAGTTAGTGAGCCAAATGGAGTTGTTCTCCCACAAGAACCACTCGGTCGATCCTTCTTTAATATGCCCTTCACCAACATGCAGTGTTTCCTTGATTGAATTAGCTCTCACACCAATATTTGCGTCTAGAGCCTTTGCATTGAGGGCTATCTGAAAACGGCTGTGGCGCTGAAGTTGCCTGTGAATGTGGAGTTGGTGGCATGTGAAACCCATATGTGAAGCATTCGTTTGTGTGGGATGCTCTACGAGGTTCATTTCAGTCCTAGGCACTCAAAGGGCACTAAGCATAGAGTGTGAAAACTGAGTTTCCTTGAGAGCTGCTTGGAAGCCTGATGGTGTGTGAAGTTAGTGAGCCAAATGGAGTTGTTCTCCCACAAGAACCACTCGGCTGATCCTTCTTCAATATGCCCTTCACCAACATGCAGTGTTTCCTTGATTGAATTAGCTCTCACACCAATATTTGGTTCTAGAGCCTTTGCATTGAGGGCTATCTGAAAACGGCTGTGGCGCTGAAGTTGCCTGTGAATGTGGAGTTGGTGGCATGTGAAACCCGCATGTGGAGCAGACGTTTGTGTGGGATGCTCTACCAGGTTCATTTTAGTCCTAGGCACTCAAAGGGCACTAAGCATAGAGTGTGAAAACTGAGTTTCCTTGAGAGCTGCTTGGAAGCCTGATGGTGTGTGAAGTTAGTGAGCCAAATGGAGTTGTTCTCCCACAAGAACCACTCGGCTCATCCTTCTTCAATATGCCCTTCACCAACATGCAGTGTTTCCTTGATTGAATTAGCTCTCACACCAATATTTGCGTCTAGAGCCTTTGCATTGAGGGCTATCTGAAAACGGCTGTGGCGCTGAAGTTGCCTGTGAATGTGGAGTTGGTGGCATGTGAAACCCGCATGTGGAGCATTCGTTTGTGTGGGATGTTCTACCAGGTTCATTCCTAGATAATGCACTCAAAGGGCACTAAGCATAGAGTGTGAAAACTGAGTTTCCTTGAGAGCTGCTTGGAAGCCTGATGGTGTGTGAAGTTAGTGAGCCAAATGGAGTTGTTCTCCCACAAGAACCACTCGTCTGATCCTTCTTCAATATGCCCTTCACCAACATGCAGTGTTTCCTTGATTGAATTAGCTCTGACACCAATATTTGTGTCTAGAGCCTTTGCATTGAGGGCTATCTGAAAACGGCTGTGGCGCTGAAGTTGCCTGTGAATGTGGAGTTGGTGGCACGTGAAACCCGCATGTGGAGCATTCGTTTGTGTGGGATGCTCTACCAGGTTCATTTTAGTCCTAGGCACTCAAAGGGCACTAAGCATAGAGTGTGAAAACTGTTTCCTTGAGAGCTGCTTGGAAGCCTGATGGTGTGTGAAGTTAGTGAGCCAAATGGAGTTGTTCTCCCACAAGAACCACTCGGCTGATCCTTCTTCAATATGCCCTTCACCAACATGCAGTGTTTCCTTGATTGAATTAGCTCTCACACCAATATTTGCGTCTAGAGCCTTTGCATTGAGGGCTATCTGAAAACGGCTGTGGCGCTGAAGTTGCCTGTGAATGTGGAGTTGGTGGCATGTGAAACCCGCATGTGGAGCATTCGTTTGTGTGGGATGTTCTACCAGGTTCATTCCTAGATAATGCACTCAAAGGGCACTAAGCATAGAGTGTGAAAACTGAGTTTCCTTGAGAGCTGCTTGGAAGCCTGATGGTGTGTGAAGTTAGTGAGCCAAATGGAGTTGTTCTCACACAAGAACCACTCGGCTGATCCTTCTTTAATATGCCCTTCACCAACATGCAGTGTTTCCTTGATTGAATTAGCTCTCATACCAATATTTGCGTCTAGAGCCTTTGCATTGAGGGCTATCTGAAAACGGCTGTGGCGCTGAAGTTGCCTGTCAATGTGGAGTTGGTGGCATGTGAAACCCGCATGTGGAGCATTCGTTTGTGCGGGATGCTCTACCAGGTTCATTGCAGTCCTAGGCACTCAAAGGGCACTAAGCATAGAGTGTGAAAACTGAGTTTCCTTGAGAGCTGCTTGGAAGCCTGATGGTGTGTGAAGTTAGTGAGCCAAATGGAGTTGTTCTCCCACAAGAACCACTCGGCTGATCCTTCTTCAATATGCCCTTCACCAACATGCAGTGTTTCCTTGATTGAATTAGCTCTCACACCAATATTTGCGTCTAGAGCCTTTGCATTGAGGGCTATCTGAAAACGGCTGTGGCGCTGAAGTTGCCTGAGAATGTGCAGTTGGTGGCATGTGAAACCCGCATGTGGAGCATTCGTTTGTGTGGGATGCTCTACCAGGTTCATTCCTAGATAATGCACTCAAAGGGCACTAAGCATAGAGTGTGAAAACTGAGTTTCCTTGAGAGCTGCTTGGAAGCCTGATGGTGTGTGAAGTTAGTGAGCCAAATGGAGTTGTTCTCCCACAAGAACCACTCGGCTGATCCTTCTTCAATATGCCCTTCACCAACATGCAGTGTTTCCTTGATTGAATTATCCCCCACACCAATATTTGCGTCTAGAGCCTTTGCATTGAGGGCTATCTGAAAACGGCTGTGGCGCTGAAGTTGCCTGTGAATGTGGAGTTGGTGGCATGTGAAACGCGCATGTGGAGCATTCGTTTGTGTGGGATGCTCTACCAGGTTCATTCCTAGATAATGCACTCAAAGGGCACTAAGCATAGAGAGTGAAAACTGAGTTTCCTTGAGAGCTGCTTGGAAGCCTGATGGTGTGTGAAGTTAGTGAGCCAAATGGAGTTGTTCTCCCACAAGAACCACTCGGCTGATCCTTCTTCAATATGCCCTTCACCAACATGCAGTGTTTCCTTGATTGAATTAGCTCTCATACAAATATTTGCCCTAGAGCCTTTGCATTGAGGTCTATCTGAAAACGGCTGTGGCGCTGAAGTTGCCTGAGAATGTGCAGTTGGTGGCATGTGAAACCCGCATGTGGAGCATTCGTTTGTGTGGGATGCTCTACCAGGTTCATTTCAGTCCTAGGCACTCAAAGGGCACTAAGCATAGAGTGTGAAAACTGAGTTTCCTTGAGAGCTGCTTGGAAGCCTGATGGTGTGTGAAGTTAGTGAGCCAAATGGAGTTGTTCTCCCACAAGAACCACTCGGCTGATCCTTCTTCAATATGCCCTTCACCAACATGCAGTGTTTCCTTGATTGAATTATCCCCCACACCAATATTTGCGTCTAGAGCCTTTGCATTGAGGGCTATCTGAAAACGGCTGTGGCGCTGAAGTTGCCTGTGAATGTGGAGTTGGTGGCATGTGAAACCCGCATGTGGAGCATTCGTTTGTGTGGGATGTTCTACCAGGTTCATTCCTAGATAATGCACTCAAAGGGCACTAAGCATAGAGTGTGAAAACTGAGTTTCCTTGAGAGCTGCTTGGAAGCCTGATGGTGTGTGAAGTTAGTGAGCCAAATGGAGTTGTTCTCCCACAAGAACCACTCGGCTGATCCTTCTTCAATATGCCCTTCACCAACATGCAGTGTTTCCTTGATTGAATTAGCTCTCACATCAATATTTGCGTCTAGAGCCTTTGCATTGAGGGCTATCTGAAAACGGCTGTGGCGCTGAACTTGCCTGTGAATGTGGAGTTGGTGGCATGTGAAACCCGCATGTGGAGCATTCGTTTGTGTGGGATGCTCTACCAGGTTCATTTCAGTCCTAGGCACTCAAAGGGCACTAAGCATAGAGTGTGAAAACTGAGTTTCCTTGAGAGCTGCTTGGAAGCCTGATGGTGTGTGAAGTTAGTGAGCCAAATGGAGTTGTTCTCCCACAAAAACCCACTCGGCTGATCCTTCTTCAATATGCCCTTCACCAACATGCAGTGTTTCCTTGATTGAATTAGCTCTCACACCAATATTTGCGTCTAGAGCCTTTGCATTGAGGGCTATCTGAAAACGGCTGTGGCGCTGAAGTTGCCTGTCAATGTGGAGTTGGTGGCATGTGAAACCCGCATGTGGAGCATTCGTTTGTGTGGGATGCTCTACCAGGTTCATTCCTAGAGAATGCACTCAAAGGGCACTAAGCATAGAGTGTGAAAACTGAGTTTCCTTGAGAGCTGCTTGGAAGCCTGATGGTGTGTGAAGTTAGTGAGCCAAATGGAGTTGTTCTCCCACAAAAAACCACTCGGCTGATCCTTCTTCAATATGCCCTTCACCAACATGCAGTGTTTCCTTGATTGAATTAGCTCTCACACCAATATTTGCGTCTAGAGCCTTTGCATTGAGGGCTATCTGAAAACGGCTGTGGCGCTGAAGTTGCCTGTGAATGTGGAGTTGGTGGCATGTGAAACCCGCATGTGGAGCATTCGTTTGTGTGGGATGTTCTACTAGGTTCATTCCTAGATAATGCACTCAAAGGGCACTAAGCATAGAGTGTGAAAACTGAGTTTCCTTGAGAGCTGCTTGGAAGCCTGATGGTGTGTGAAGTTAGTGAGCCAAATGGAGTTGTTCTCCCACAAGAACCACTCGGCTGATCCTTCTTCAATATGCCCTTCACCAACATGCAGTGTTTCCTTGATTGAATTAGCTCTCACACAAATATTTGCGTCTAGAGCCTTTGCATTGAGGGCTATCTGAAAACGGCTGTGGCGCTGAAGTTGCCTGTCAATGTGGAGTTGGTGGCATGTGAAACCCGCATGTGGAGCATTCGTTTGTGTGGGATGTTCTACCAGGTTCATTCCTATATAATGCACTCAAAGGGCACTAAGCATAGAGTGTGAAAACTGTTTCCTTGAGAGCTGCTTGGAAGCCTGATGGTGTGTGAAGTTAGTGAGCCAAATGGAGTTGTTCTCCCACAAGAACCACTCGGCTGATCCTTCTTCAATATGCCCTTCACCAACATGCAGTGTTTCCTTGATTGAATTAGCTCTCACACCAATATTTGCGTCTAGAGCCTTTGCATTGAGGGCTATCTGAAAACGGCTGTGGCGCTGAAGTTGCCTGTCAATGTGGAGTTGGTGGCATGTGAAACCCGCATGTGGAGCATTCGTTTGTGTGGGATGTTCTACCAGGTTCATTCCTAGATAATGCACTCAAAGGGCACTAAGCATAGAGTGTGAAAACTGAGTTTCCTTGAGAGCTGCTTGGAAGCCTGATGGTGTGTGAAGTTAGTGAGCCAAATGGAGTTGTTCTCACACAAGAACCACTCGGCCGATCCTTCTTTAATATGCCCTTCACCAACATGCAGTGTTTCCTTGATTGAATTAGCTCTCATACCAATATTTGCGTCTAGAGCCTTTGCATTGAGGGCTATCTGAAAACGGCTGTGGCGCTGAAGTTGCCTGTCAATGTGGAATTGGTGGCATGTGAAACCCGCATGTGGAGCATTCGTTTGTGCGGGATGCTCTACCAGGTTCATTGCAGTCCTAGGCACTCAAAGGGCACTAAGCATAGAGTGTGAAAACTGAGTTTCCTTGAGAGCTGCTTGGAAGCCTGATGGTGTGTGAAGTTAGTGAGCCAAATGGAGTTGTTCTCCCACAAGAACCACTCGGCTGATCCTTCTTCAATATGCCCTTCACCAACATGCAGTGTTTCCTTGATTGAATTAGCTCTCACACCAATATTTGCGTCTAGAGCCTTTGCATTGAGGGCTATCTGAAAACGGCTGTGGCGCTGAAGTTGCCTGAGAATGTGCAGTTGGTGGCATGTGAAACCCGCATGTGGAGCATTCGTTTGTGTGGGATGCTCTACCAGGTTCATTCCTAGATAATGCACTCAAAGGGCACTAAGCATAGAGTGTGAAAACTGAGTTTCCTTGAGAGCTGCTTGGAAGCCTGATGGTGTGTGAAGTTAGTGAGCCAAATGGAGTTGTTCTCCCACAAGAACCACTCGGCTGATCCTTCTTCAATATGCCCTTCACCAACATGCAGTGTTTCCTTGATTGAATTATCCCCCACACCAATATTTGCGTCTAGAGCCTTTGCATTGAGGGCTATCTGAAAACGGCTGTGGCGCTGAAGTTGCCTGTGAATGTGGAGTTGGTGGCATGTGAAACGCGCATGTGGAGCATTCGTTTGTGTGGGATGCTCTACCAGGTTCATTCCTAGATAATGCACTCAAAGGGCACTAAGCATAGAGAGTGAAAACTGAGTTTCCTTGAGAGCTGCTTGGAAGCCTGATGGTGTGTGAAGTTAGTGAGCCAAATGGAGTTGTTCTCCCACAAGAACCACTCGGCTGATCCTTCTTCAATATGCCCTTCACCAACATGCAGTGTTTCCTTGATTGAATTAGCTCTCATACAAATATTTGCCCTAGAGCCTTTGCATTGAGGTCTATCTGAAAACGGCTGTGGCGCTGAAGTTGCCTGAGAATGTGCAGTTGGTGGCATGTGAAACCCGCATGTGGAGCATTCGTTTGTGTGGGATGCTCTACCAGGTTCATTTCAGTCCTAGGCACTCAAAGGGCACTAAGCATAGAGTGTGAAAACTGAGTTTCCTTGAGAGCTGCTTGGAAGCCTGATGGTGTGTGAAGTTAGTGAGCCAAATGGAGTTGTTCTCCCACAAGAACCACTCGGCTGATCCTTCTTCAATATGCCCTTCACCAACATGCAGTGTTTCCTTGATTGAATTATCCCCCACACCAATATTTGCGTCTAGAGCCTTTGCATTGAGGGCTATCTGAAAACGGCTGTGGCGCTGAAGTTGCCTGTGAATGTGGAGTTGGTGGCATGTGAAACCCGCATGTGGAGCATTCGTTTGTGTGGGATGTTCTACCAGGTTCATTCCTAGATAATGCACTCAAAGGGCACTAAGCATAGAGTGTGAAAACTGAGTTTCCTTGAGAGCTGCTTGGAAGCCTGATGGTGTGTGAAGTTAGTGAGCCAAATGGAGTTGTTCTCCCACAAGAACCACTCGGCTGATCCTTCTTCAATATGCCCTTCACCAACATGCAGTGTTTCCTTGATTGAATTAGCTCTCACATCAATATTTGCGTCTAGAGCCTTTGCATTGAGGGCTATCTGAAAACGGCTGTGGCGCTGAACTTGCCTGTGAATGTGGAGTTGGTGGCATGTGAAACCCGCATGTGGAGCATTCGTTTGTGTGGGATGCTCTACCAGGTTCATTTCAGTCCTAGGCACTCAAAGGGCACTAAGCATAGAGTGTGAAAACTGAGTTTCCTTGAGAGCTGCTTGGAAGCCTGATGGTGTGTGAAGTTAGTGAGCCAAATGGAGTTGTTCTCCCACAAAAACCCACTCGGCTGATCCTTCTTCAATATGCCCTTCACCAACATGCAGTGTTTCCTTGATTGAATTAGCTCTCACACCAATATTTGCGTCTAGAGCCTTTGCATTGAGGGCTATCTGAAAACGGCTGTGGCGCTGAAGTTGCCTGTCAATGTGGAGTTGGTGGCATGTGAAACCCGCATGTGGAGCATTCGTTTGTGTGGGATGCTCTACCAGGTTCATTCCTAGAGAATGCACTCAAAGGGCACTAAGCATAGAGTGTGAAAACTGAGTTTCCTTGAGAGCTGCTTGGAAGCCTGATGGTGTGTGAAGTTAGTGAGCCAAATGGAGTTGTTCTCCCACAAAAAACCACTCGGCTGATCCTTCTTCAATATGCCCTTCACCAACATGCAGTGTTTCCTTGATTGAATTAGCTCTCACACCAATATTTGCGTCTAGAGCCTTTGCATTGAGGGCTATCTGAAAACGGCTGTGGCGCTGAAGTTGCCTGTGAATGTGGAGTTGGTGGCATGTGAAACCCGCATGTGGAGCATTCGTTTGTGTGGGATGTTCTACTAGGTTCATTCCTAGATAATGCACTCAAAGGGCACTAAGCATAGAGTGTGAAAACTGAGTTTCCTTGAGAGCTGCTTGGAAGCCTGATGGTGTGTGAAGTTAGTGAGCCAAATGGAGTTGTTCTCCCACAAGAACCACTCGGCTGATCCTTCTTCAATATGCCCTTCACCAACATGCAGTGTTTCCTTGATTGAATTAGCTCTCACACAAATATTTGCGTCTAGAGCCTTTGCATTGAGGGCTATCTGAAAACGGCTGTGGCGCTGAAGTTGCCTGTCAATGTGGAGTTGGTGGCATGTGAAACCCGCATGTGGAGCATTCGTTTGTGTGGGATGTTCTACCAGGTTCATTCCTATATAATGCACTCAAAGGGCACTAAGCATAGAGTGTGAAAACTGTTTCCTTGAGAGCTGCTTGGAAGCCTGATGGTGTGTGAAGTTAGTGAGCCAAATGGAGTTGTTCTCCCACAAGAACCACTCGGCTGATCCTTCTTCAATATGCCCTTCACCAACATGCAGTGTTTCCTTGATTGAATTAGCTCTCACACCAATATTTGCGTCTAGAGCCTTTGCATTGAGGGCTATCTGAAAACGGCTGTGGCGCTGAAGTTGCCTGTCAATGTGGAGTTGGTGGCATGTGAAACCCGCATGTGGAGCATTCGTTTGTGTGGGATGTTCTACCAGGTTCATTCCTAGATAATGCACTCAAAGGGCACTAAGCATAGAGTGTGAAAACTGAGTTTCCTTGAGAGCTGCTTGGAAGCCTGATGGTGTGTGAAGTTAGTGAGCCAAATGGAGTTGTTCTCACACAAGAACCACTCGGCCGATCCTTCTTTAATATGCCCTTCACCAACATGCAGTGTTTCCTTGATTGAATTAGCTCTCATACCAATATTTGCGTCTAGAGCCTTTGCATTGAGGGCTATCTGAAAACGGCTGTGGCGCTGAAGTTGCCTGTCAATGTGGAATTGGTGGCATGTGAAACCCGCATGTGGAGCATTCGTTTGTGCGGGATGCTCTACCAGGTTCATATTGCAGTCCTAGGCACTCAAAGGGCACTAAGCATAGAGTGTGAAAACTGAGTTTCCTTGAGAGCTGCTTGGAAGCCTGATGGTGTGTGAAGTTAGTGAGCCAAATGGAGTTGTTCTCCCACAAGAACCACTCGGCTGATCCTTCTTCAATATGCCCTTCACCAACATGCAGTGTTTCCTTGATTGAATTAGCTCTCACACCAATATTTGCGTCTAGAGCCTTTGCATTGAGGGCTATCTGAAAACGGCTGTGGCGCTGAAGTTGCCTGAGAATGTGCAGTTGGTGGCATGTGAAACCCGCATGTGGAGCATTCGTTTGTGTGGGATGCTCTACCAGGTTCATTCCTAGATAATGCACTCAAAGGGCACTAAGCATAGAGTGTGAAAACTGAGTTTCCTTGAGAGCTGCTTGGAAGCCTGATGGTGTGTGAAGTTAGTGAGCCAAATGGAGTTGTTCTCCCACAAGAACCACTCGGCTGATCCTTCTTCAATATGCCCTTCACCAACATGCAGTGTTTCCTTGATTGAATTATCCCCCACACCAATATTTGCGTCTAGAGCCTTTGCATTGAGGGCTATCTGAAAACGGCTGTGGCGCTGAAGTTGCCTGTGAATGTGGAGTTGGTGGCATGTGAAACGCGCATGTGGAGCATTCGTTTGTGTGGGATGCTCTACCAGGTTCATTCCTAGATAATGCACTCAAAGGGCACTAAGCATAGAGAGTGAAAACTGAGTTTCCTTGAGAGCTGCTTGGAAGCCTGATGGTGTGTGAAGTTAGTGAGCCAAATGGAGTTGTTCTCCCACAAGAACCACTCGGCTGATCCTTCTTCAATATGCCCTTCACCAACATGCAGTGTTTCCTTGATTGAATTAGCTCTCATACAAATATTTGCCCTAGAGCCTTTGCATTGAGGTCTATCTGAAAACGGCTGTGGCGCTGAAGTTGCCTGAGAATGTGCAGTTGGTGGCATGTGAAACCCGCATGTGGAGCATTCGTTTGTGTGGGATGCTCTACCAGGTTCATTTCAGTCCTAGGCACTCAAAGGGCACTAAGCATAGAGTGTGAAAACTGAGTTTCCTTGAGAGCTGCTTGGAAGCCTGATGGTGTGTGAAGTTAGTGAGCCAAATGGAGTTGTTCTCCCACAAGAACCACTCGGCTGATCCTTCTTCAATATGCCCCTTCACCAACATGCAGTGTTTCCTTGATTGAATTATCCCCCACACCAATATTTGCGTCTAGAGCCTTTGCATTGAGGGCTATCTGAAAACGGCTGTGGCGCTGAACTTGCCTGTGAATGTGGAGTTGGTGGCATGTGAAACCCGCATGTGGAGCATTCGTTTGTGTGGGATGTTCTACCAGGTTCATTCCTAGATAATGCACTCAAAGGGCACTAAGCATAGAGTGTGAAAACTGAGTTTCCTTGAGAGCTGCTTGGAAGCCTGATGGTGTGTGAAGTTAGTGAGCCAAATGGAGTTGTTCTCCCACAAGAACCACTCGGCTGATCCTTCTTCAATATGCCCTTCACCAACATGCAGTGTTTCCTTGATTGAATTAGCTCTCACATCAATATTTGCGTCTAGAGCCTTTGCATTGAGGGCTATCTGAAAACGGCTGTGGCGCTGAACTTGCCTGTGAATGTGGAGTTGGTGGCATGTGAAACCCGCATGTGGAGCATTCGTTTGTGTGGGATGCTCTACCAGGTTCATTTCAGTCCTAGGCACTCAAAGGGCACTAAGCATAGAGTGTGAAAACTGAGTTTCTTGAGAGCTGCTTGGAAGCCTGATGGTGTGTGAAGTTAGTGAGCCAAATGGAGTTGTTCTCCCACAAAAACCCACTCGGCTGATCCTTCTTCAATATGCCCTTCACCAACATGCAGTGTTTCCTTGATTGAATTAGCTCTCACACCAATATTTGCGTCTAGAGCCTTTGCATTGAGGGCTATCTGAAAACGGCTGTGGCGCTGAAGTTGCCTGTCAATGTGGAGTTGGTGGCATGTGAAACCCGCATGTGGAGCATTCGTTTGTGTGGGATGCTCTACCAGGTTCATTCCTAGAGAATGCACTCAAAGGGCACTAAGCATAGAGTGTGAAAACTGAGTTTCCTTGAGAGCTGCTTGGAAGCCTGATGGTGTGTGAAGTTAGTGAGCCAAATGGAGTTGTTCTCCCACAAAAAACCACTCGGCTGATCCTTCTTCAATATGCCCTTCACCAACATGCAGTGTTTCCTTGATTGAATTAGCTCTCACACCAATATTTGCGTCTAGAGCCTTTGCATTGAGGGCTATCTGAAAACGGCTGTGGCGCTGAAGTTGCCTGTGAATGTGGAGTTGGTGGCATGTGAAACCCGCATGTGGAGCATTCGTTTGTGTGGGATGTTCTACTAGGTTCATTCCTAGATAATGCACTCAAAGGGCACTAAGCATAGAGTGTGAAAACTGAGTTTCCTTGAGAGCTGCTTGGAAGCCTGATGGTGTGTGAAGTTAGTGAGCCAAATGGAGTTGTTCTCCCACAAGAACCACTCGGCTGATCCTTCTTCAATATGCCCTTCACCAACATGCAGTGTTTCCTTGATTGAATTAGCTCTCACACAAATATTTGCGTCTAGAGCCTTTGCATTGAGGGCTATCTGAAAACGGCTGTGGCGCTGAAGTTGCCTGTCAATGTGGAGTTGGTGGCATGTGAAACCCGTATGTGAAGCATTCGTTTGAGTGGGATGCTCTCCCAGGTTCATTTCAGTACTAGGCACTCAAGGGGCACTAAGCATAGAGTGTGAAAACTGAGTTTCCTTGAGAGCTGCTTGGAAGCCTGATGGTGTGTGAAGTTAGTGAGCCAAATGGAGTTGTTCTCCCACAAGAACCACTCGGCTGATCCTTCTTCAATATGCCCTTCACCAACATGCAGTGTTTCCTTGATTGAATTAGCTCTCACACCAATATTTGCGTCTAGAGCCTTTGCATTGAGGGCTATCTGAAAACGGCTGTGGCGCTGAAGTTGCCTGTGAATGTGGAGTTGGTGGCATGTGAAACCCGCATGTGGAGCATTCGTTTGTGTGGGATGTTCTACCAGGTTCATTCCTATATAATGCACTCAAAGGGCACTAAGCATAGAGTGTGAAAACTGAGTTTCCTTGAGAGCTGCTTGGAAGCCTGATGGTGTGTGAAGTTAGTGAGCCAAATGGAGTTGTTCTCACACAAGAACCACTCGGCCGATCCTTCTTTAATATGCCCTTCACCAACATGCAGTGTTTCCTTGATTGAATTAGCTCTCATACCAATATTTGTGTCTAGAGCCTTTGCATTGAGGGCTATCTGAAAACGGCTGTGGCGCTGAAGTTGCCTGTGAATGTGGAGTTGGTGGCATGTGAAACCCGTATGTGAAGCATTCGTTTGTGTGGGATGCTCTACCAGGTTCATTTCAGTCCTAGGCACTCTAAGGGCACTAAGCATAGAGTGTGAAAACTGAGTTTCCTTGAGAGCTGCTTGGAAGCCTGATGGTGTGTGAAGTTAGTGAGCCAAATGGAGTTGTTCTCCCACAAGAACCACTCGGCTGATCCTTCTTCAATATGCCCTTCACCAACATGCAGTGTTTCCTTGATTGAATTAGCTCTCACACCAATATTTGTGTCTAGAGCCTTTGCATTGAGGGCTATCTGAAAACGGCTGTGGCGCTGAAGTTGCCTGTGAATGTGGAGTTGGTGGCATGTGAAACCCGCATGTGGAGCATTCGTTTGTGTGGGATGCTCTACCAGGTTCATTTTAGTCCTAGGCACTCAAAGGGCACTAAGCATAGATTGTGAAAACTGAGTTTCCTTGAGAGCTGCTTGGAAGCCTGATGGTGTGTGAAGTTAGTGAGCCAAATGGAGTTGTTCTCCCACAAAAAACCACTCGGCTGATCCTTCTTCAATATGCCCTTCACCAACATGCAGTGTTTCCTTGATTGAATTAGCTCTCATACCAATATTTGCGTCTAGAGCCTTTGCATTGAGGGCTATCTGAAAACGGCTGTGGCGCTGAAGTTGCCTGTGAATGTGGAGGTGGTGGCATGTGAAACCCGCATGTGGAGCATTCGTTTGTGTGGGATGCTCTACCAGGTTCATTCCTAGATAATGCACTCAAAGGGCACTAAGCATAGAGTGTGAAAACTGAGTTTCCTTGAGAGCTGCTTGGAAGCCTGATGGTGTGTGAAGTTAGTGAGCCAAATGGAGTTGTTCTCCCACAAGAACCACTCGGCTGATCCTTCTTCAATATGCCCTTCACCAACATGCAGTGTTTCCTTGATTGAATTATCCCCCACACCAATATTTGCGTCTAGAGCCTTTGCATTGAGGGCTATCTGAAAACGGCTGTGGCGCTGAAGTTGCCTGTGAATGTGGAGTTGGTGGCATGTGAAACCCGCATGTGGAGCATTCGTTTGTGTGGGATGTTCTACCAGGTTCATTCCTAGATAATGCACTCAAAGGGCACTAAACATAGAGTGTGAAAACTGAGTTTCCTTGAGAGCTGCTTGGAAGCCTGATGGTGTGTGAAGTTAGTGAGCCAAATGGAGTTGTTCTCACACAAGAACCACTTGGCCGATCCTTCTTTAATATGCCCTTCACCAACATGCAGTGTTTCCTTGATTGAATTATCCCCCACACAAATATTTGCGTCTAGAGCCTTTGCATTGAGGGCTATCTGAAAACGGCTGTGGCGCTGAACTTGCCTGTGAATGTGGAGTTGGTGGCATGTGAAACCCGCATGTGGAGCATTCGTTTGTGCGGGATGCTCTACCAGGTTCATTTCAGTCCTAGGCACTCAAAGGGCACTAAGCATAGAGTGTGAAAACTGAGTTTCCTTGAGAGCTGCTTGGAAGCCTGATGGTGTGTGAAGTTAGTGAGCCAAATGGAGTTGTTCTCCCACAAGAACCACTCGGCTCATCCTTCTTCAATATGCCCTTCACCAACATGCAGTGTTTCCTTGATTGAATTAGCTCTCACACCAATATTTGCGTCTAGAGCCTTTGCATTGAGGGCTATCTTGAAAACGGCTGTGGCGCTGAAGTTGCCTGAGAATGTGGAGTTGGTGGCATGTGAAACCCGCATGTGGAGCATTCGTTTGTGTGGGATGCTCTACCAGGTTCATTCCTAGATAATGCACTCAAAGGGCACTAAGCATAGAGTGTGAAAACTGAGTTTCCTTGAGAGCTGCTTGGAAGCCTGATGGTGTGTGAAGTTAGTGAGCCAAATGGAGTTGTTCTCCCACAAGAACCACTCGGCTGATCCTTCTTCAATATGCCCTTCACCAACATGCAGTGTTTCCTTGATTGAATTATCCCCCACACAAATATTTGCGTCTAGAGCCTTTGCATTGAGGGCTATCTGAAAACGGCTGTGGCGCTGAAGTTGCCTGTGAATGTGGAGTTGGTGGCATGTGAAACCCGCATGTGGAGCATTCGTTTGTGTGGGATGTTCTACCAGGTTCATTCCTAGATAATGCACTCAAAGGGCACTAAACATAGAGTGTGAAAACTGAGTTTCCTTGAGAGCTGCTTGGAAGCCTGATGGTGTGTGAAGTTAGTGAGCCATATGGAGTTGTTCTCCCACAAAAAACCACTCGGCTGATCCTTCTTCAATATGCCCTTCACCAACATGCAGTGTTTCCTTGATTGAATTAGCTCTCACACAAATATTTGCGTCTAGAGCCTTTGCATTGAGGGCTATCTGAAAACGGCTGTGGCGCTGAAGTTGCCTGTGAATGTGGAGTTGGTGGCATGTGAAACCCGCATGTGGAGCACTCGTTTGTGTGGGATGTTCTACCAGGTTCATTCCTAGATAATGCACTCAAAGGGCACTAAGCATAGAGTGTGAAAACTGAGTTTCCTTGAGAGCTGCTTGGAAGCCTGATGGTGTGTGAAGTTAGTGAGCCAAATGGAGTTGTTCTCCCACAAGAACCACTCGGTCGATCCTTCTTTAATATGCCCTTCACCAACATGCAGTGTTTCCTTGATTGAATTAGCTCTCACACCAATATTTGCGTCTAGAGCCTTTGCATTGAGGGCTATCTGAAAACGGCTGTGGCGCTGAAGTTGCCTGTGAATGTGGAGTTGGTGGCATGTGAAACCCATATGTGAAGCATTCGTTTGTGTGGGATGCTCTACCAGGTTCATTTCAGTCCTAGGCACTCAAAGGGCACTAATTATAGAGTGTGAAAACTGAGTTTCCTTGAGAGCTGCTTGGAAGCCTGATGGTGTGTGAAGTTAGTGAGCCAAATGGAGTTGTTCTCCCACAAGAACCACTCGGCTGATCCTTCTTCAATATGCCCTTCACCAACATGCAGTGTTTCCTTGATTGAATTAGCTCTCACACCAATATTTGGTTCTAGAGCCTTTGCATTGAGGGCTATCTGAAAACGGCTGTGGCGCTGAAGTTGCCTGTCAATGTGGAGTTGGTGGCATGTGAAACCCGCATGTGGAGCAGTCGTTTGTGTGGGATGCTCTACCAGGTTCATTTTAGTCCTAGGCACTCAAAGGGCACTAAGCATAGAGTGTGAAAACTGAGTTTCCTTGAGAGCTGCTTGGAAGCCTGATGGTGTGTGAAGTTAGTGAGCCAAATGGAGTTGTTCTCCCACAAGAACCACTCGGCTCATCCTTCTTCAATATGCCCTTCACCAACATGCAGTGTTTCCTTGATTGAATTAGCTCTCACACCAATATTTGCGTCTAGAGCCTTTGCATTGAGGGCTATCTGAAAACGGCTGTGGCGCTGAAGTTGCCTGTGAATGTGGAGTTGGTGGCATGTGAAACCCGCATGTGGAGCATTCGTTTGTGTGGGATGTTCTACCAGGTTCATTCCTAGATAATGCACTCAAAGGGCACTAAGCATAGAGTGTGAAAACTGAGTTTCCTTGAGAGCTGCTTGGAAGCCTGATGGTGTGTGAAGTTAGTGAGCCAAATGGAGTTGTTCTCCCACAAGAACCACTCGTCTGATCCTTCTTCAATATGCCCTTCACCAACATGCAGTGTTTCCTTGATTGAATTAGCTCTCACACCAATATTTGTGTCTAGAGCCTTTGCATTGAGGGCTATCTGAAAACGGCTGTGGCGCTGAAGTTGCCTGTGAATGTGGAGTTGGTGGCATGTGAAAACCGCATGTGGAGCTGTCGTTTGTGTGGGATGCTCTACCAGGTTCATTTTAGTCCTAGGCACTCAAAGGGCACTAAGCATAGAGTGTGAAAACTGTTTCCTTGAGAGCTGCTTGGAAGCCTGATGGTGTGTGAAGTTAGTGAGCCAAATGGAGTTGTTCTCCCACAAGAACCACTCGGCTGATCCTTCTTCAATATGCCCTTCACCAACATGCAGTGTTTCCTTGATTGAATTAGCTCTCACACCAATATTTGCGTCTAGAGCCTTTGCATTGAGGGCTATCTGAAAACGGCTGTGGCGCTGAAGTTGCCTGTGAATGTGGAGTTGGTGGCATGTGAAACCCGCATGTGGAGCATTCGTTTGTGTGGGATGTTCTACCAGGTTCATTCCTAGATAATGCACTCAAAGGGCACTAAGCATAGAGTGTGAAAACTGAGTTTCCTTGAGAGCTGCTTGGAAGCCTGATGGTGTGTGAAGTTAGTGAGCCAAATGGAGTTGTTCTCACACAAGAACCACTCGGCCGATCCTTCTTTAATATGCCCTTCACCAACATGCAGTGTTTCCTTGATTGAATTAGCTCTCATACCAATATTTGCGTCTAGAGCCTTTGCATTGAGGGCTATCTGAAAACGGCTGTGGCGCTGAAGTTGCCTGTCAATGTGGAGTTGGTGGCATGTGAAACCCGCATGTGGAGCATTCGTTTGTGCGGGATGCTCTACCAGGTTCATTGCAGTCCTAGGCACTCAAAGGGCACTAAGCATAGAGTGTGAAAACTGAGTTTCCTTGAGAGCTGCTTGGAAGCCTGATGGTGTGTGAAGTTAGTGAGCCAAATGGAGCTGTTCTCCCACAAGAACCACTCGGCTGATCCTTCTTCAATATGCCCTTCACCAACATGCAGTGTTTCCTTGATTGAATTAGCTCTCACACCAATATTTGCGTCTAGAGCCTTTGCATTGAGGGCTATCTGAAAACGGCTGTGGCGCTGAAGTTGCCTGAGAATGTGCAGTTGGTGGCATGTGAAACCCGCATGTGGAGCATTCGTTTGTGTGGGATGCTCTACCAGGTTCATTCCTAGATAATGCACTCAAAGGGCACTAAGCATAGAGTGTGAAAACTGAGTTTCCTTGAGAGCTGCTTGGAAGCCTGATGGTGTGTGAAGTTAGTGAGCCAAATGGAGTTGTTCTCCCACAAGAACCACTCGGCTGATCCTTCTTCAATATGCCCTTCACCAACATGCAGTGTTTCCTTGATTGAATTATCCCCCACACCAATATTTGCGTCTAGAGCCTTTGCATTGAGGGCTATCTGAAAACGGCTGTGGCGCTGAAGTTGCCTGTGAATGTGGAGTTGGTGGCATGTGAAACCCGCATGTGGAGCATTCGTTTGTGTGGGATGTTCTACCAGGTTCATTCCTAGATAATGCACTCAAAGGGCACTAAGCATAGAGTGTGAAAACTGATTTTCCTTGAGAGCTGCTTGGAAGCCTGATGGTGTGTGAAGTTAGTGAGCCAAATGGAGTTGTTCTCCCACAAAAAACCACTCGGCTGATCCTTCTTCAATATGCCCTTCACCAACATGCAGTGTTTCCTTGATTGAATTAGCTCTCATACCAATATTTGCGTCTAGAGCCTTTGCATTGAGGGCTATCTGAAAACGGCTGTGGCGCTGAAGTTGCCTGTGAATGTGGAGTTGGTGACATGTGAAACCCGCATGTGGAGCATTCGTTTGTGTGGGATGCTCTACCAGGTTCATTCCTAGATAATGCACTCAAAGGGCACTAAGCATAGAGAGTGAAAACTGAGTTTCCTTGAGAGCTGCTTGGAAGCCTGATGGTGTGTGAAGTTAGTGAGCCAAATGGAGTTGTTCTCCCACAAGAACCACTCGGCTGATCCTTCTTCAATATGCCCTTCACCAACATGCAGTGTTTCCTTGATTGAATTAGCTCTCATACAAATATTTGCCCTAGAGCCTTTGCATTGAGGTCTATCTGAAAACGGCTGTGGCGCTGAAGTTGCCTGAGAATGTGCAGTTGGTGGCATGTGAAACCCGCATGTGGAGCATTCGTTTGTGTGGGATGCTCTACCAGGTTCATTTCAGTCCTAGGCACTCAAAGGGCACTAAGCATAGAGTGTGAAAACTGAGTTTCCTTGAGAGCTGCTTGGAAGCCTGATGGTGTGTGAAGTTAGTGAGCCAAATGGAGTTGTTCTCCCACAAGAACCACTCGGCTGATCCTTCTTCAATATGCCCTTCACCAACATGCAGTGTTTCCTTGATTGAATTATCCCCCACACCAATATTTGCGTCTAGAGCCTTTGCATTGAGGGCTATCTGAAAACGGCTGTGGCGCTGAAGTTGCCTGTGAATGTGGAGTTGGTGGCATGTGAAACCCGCATGTGGAGCATTCGTTTGTGTGGGATGTTCTACCAGGTTCATTCCTAGATAATGCACTCAAAGGGCACTAAGCATAGAGTGTGAAAACTGAGTTTCCTTGAGAGCTGCTTGGAAGCCTGATGGTGTGTGAAGTTAGTGAGCCAAATGGAGTTGTTCTCCCACAAGAACCACTCGGCTGATCCTTCTTCAATATGCCCTTCACCAACATGCAGTGTTTCCTTGATTGAATTAGCTCTGACACCAATATTTTTGTCTAGAGCCTTTGCATTGAGGGCTATCTGAAAACGGCTGTGGCGCTGAACTTGCCTGTGAATGTGGAGTTGGTGGCATGTGAAACCCGCATGTGGAGCATTCGTTTGTGTGGGATGCTCTACCAGGTTCATTTCAGTCCTAGGCACTCAAAGGGCACTAAGCATAGAGTGTGAAAACTGAGTTTCCTTGAGAGCTGCTTGGAAGCCTGATGGTGTGTGAAGTTAGTGAGCCAAATGGAGTTGTTCTCCCACAAAAACCCACTCGGCTGATCCTTCTTCAATATGCCCTTCACCAACATGCAGTGTTTCCTTGATTGAATTAGCTCTCACACCAATATTTGCGTCTAGAGCCTTTGCATTGAGGGCTATCTGAAAACGGCTGTGGCGCTGAAGTTGCCTGTCAATGTGGAGTTGGTGGCATGTGAAACCCGCATGTGGAGCATTCGTTTGTGTGGGATGCTCTACCAGGTTCATTCCTAGAGAATGCACTCAAAGGGCACTAAGCATAGAGTGTGAAAACTGAGTTTCCTTGAGAGCTGCTTGGAAGCCTGATGGTGTGTGAAGTTAGTGAGCCAAATGGAGTTGTTCTCCCACAAAAAACCACTCGGCTGATCCTTCTTCAATATGCCCTTCACCAACATGCAGTGTTTCCTTGATTGAATTAGCTCTCACACCAATATTTGCGTCTAGAGCCTTTGCATTGAGGGCTATCTGAAAACGGCTGTGGCGCTGAAGTTGCCTGTGAATGTGGAGTTGGTGGCATGTGAAACCCGCATGTGGAGCATTCGTTTGTGTGTGATGTTCTACTAGGTTCATTCCTAGATAATGCACTCAAAGGGCACTAAGCATAGAGTGTGAAAACTGAGTTTCCTTGAGAGCTGCTTGGAAGCCTGATGGTGTGTGAAGTTAGTGAGCCAAATGGAGTTGTTCTCCCACAAGAACCACTCGGCTGATCCTTCTTCAATATGCCCTTCACCAACATGCAGTGTTTCCTTGATTGAATTAGCTCTCACACCAATATTTGCGTCTAGAGCCTTTGCATTGAGGGCTATCTGAAAACGGCTGTGGCGCTGAAGTTGCCTGTCAATGTGGAGTTGGTGGCATGTGAAACCCGTATGTGAAGCATTCGTTTGAGTGGGATGCTCTCCCAGGTTCATTTCAGTACTAGGCACTCAAGGGGCACTAAGCATAGAGTGTGAAAACTGAGTTTCCTTGAGAGCTGCTTGGAAGCCTGATGGTGTGTGAAGTTAGTGAGCCAAATGGAGTTGTTCTCCCACAAGAACCACTCGGCTGATCCTTCTTCAATATGCCCTTCACCAACATGCAGTGTTTCCTTGATTGAATTAGCTCTGACACCAATATTTGTGTCTAGAGCCTTTGCATTGAGGGCTATCTGAAAACGGCTGTGGCGCTGAAGTTGCCTGTGAATGTGGAGTTGGTGGCATGTGAAACCCGTATGTGAAGCATTCGTTTGTGTGGGATGTTCTACCAGGTTCATTTCAGTCCTAGGCATTCATAGGGCACTAAGCATAGGGTGTGAAAACTGAGTTTCCTTGAGAGCTGCTTGGAAGCCTGATGGTGTGTGAAGTTAGTGAGCCAAATGGAGTTGTTCTCCCACAAAAAACCACTCGGCTGATCCTTCTTCAATATGCCCTTCACCAACATGCAGTGTTTCCTTGATTGAATTAGCTCTCATACCAATATTTGCGTCTAGAGCCTTTGCATTGAGGGCTATCTGAAAACGGCTGTGGCACAGAACTTCCCTGTGAATGTGGAGTTGGTGGCATGTGAAACCCGCATGTGGAGCATTCGTTTGTGTGGGATATTCTACCAGGTTCATTCCTAGATAATGCACTCAAAGGGCACTAAGCATAGAGTGTGAAAACTGATTTTCCTTGAGAGCTGCTTGGAAGCCTGATGGTGTGTGAAGTTAGTGAGCCAAATAGAGTTGTTCTCCCACAAGAACCACTCGGTCGATCCTTCTTTAATATGCCCTTCACCAACATGCAGTGTTTCCTTGATTGAATTAGCTCTCACACCAATATTTGCGTCTAGAGCCTTTGCATTGAGGGCTATCTGAAAACGGCTGTGGCGCTGAAGTTGCCTGTGAATGTGGAGTTGGTGGCATGTGAAACCCGCATGTGGAGCATTCGTTTGTGTGGGATGTTCTACCAGGTTCATTCCTAGATAATGCACTCAAAGGGCACTAAGCATAGAGTGTGAAAACTGAGTTTCTTGAGAGCTGCTTGGAAGCCTGATGGTGTGTGAAGTTAGTGAGCCAAATGGAGTTGTTCTCCCACAAGAACCACTCGGCTGATCCTTCTTCAATATGCCCTTCACCAACATGCAGTGTTTCCTTGATTGAATTAGCTCTCACACCAATATTTGCATCTAGAGCCTTTGCATTGAGGGCTATCTGAAAACGGCTGTGGCACTGAACTTCCCTGTGAATGTGGAGTTGGTGGCATGTGAAACCCATATGTGAAGCATTCGTTTGTGTGGGATGCTCTACCAGGTTCATTTCAGTCCTAGGCACTCAAAGGGCACTAAGCATAGAGTGTGAAAACTGAGTTTCCTTGAGAGCTGCTTGGAAGCCTGATGGTGTGTGAAGTTAGTGAGCCAAATGGAGTTGTTCTCCCACAAGAACCTCTCGTCTGATCCTTCTTCAATATGCCCTTCACCAACATGCAGTGTTTCCTTGATTGAATTAGCTCTGACACCAATATTTGTGTCTAGAGCCTTTGCATTGAGGGCTATCTGAAAACGGCTGTGGCGCTGAAGTTGCCTGTGAATGTGGAGTTGGTGGCATGTGAAAACCGCATGTGGAGCAGTCGTTTGTGTGGGATGCTCTACCAGGTTCCTTTTAGTCCTAGGCACTCAAAGGGCACTAAGCATAGAGTGTGAAAACTGTTTCCTTGAGAGCTGTTTGGAAGCCTGATGGTGTGTGAAGTTAGTGAGCCAAATGGAGTTGTTCTCCCACAAGAACCACTCGGCTGATCCTTCTTCAATATGCCCTTCACCAACATGCAGTGTTTCCTTGATTGAATTAGCTCTCACACCAATATTTGCGTCTAGAGCCTTTGCATTGAGGGCTATCTGAAAACGGCTGTGGCGCTGAAGTTGCCTGTGAATGTGGAGTTGGTGGCATGTGAAACCCGTATGTGAAGCATTCGTTTGTGTGGGATGCTCTACCAGGTTCATTTCAGTCCTAGGCACTCAAAGGGCACTAAGCATAGAGTGTGAAAACTGAGTTTCCTTGAGAGCTGCTTGGAAGCCTGATGGTGTGTGAAGTTAGTGAGCCAAATGGAGTTGTTCTCCCACAAAAAACCACTCGGCTGATCCTTCTTCAATATGCCCTTCACCAACATGCAGTGTTTCCTTGATTGAATTAGCTCTCACACCAATATTTGCGTCTAGAGCCTTTGCATTGAGGGCTATCTGAAAACGGCTGTGGCGCTGAAGTTGCCTGTCAATGTGGAGTTGGTGGCATGTGAAACCCGCATGTGGAGCATTCGTTTGTGTGGGATGCTCTACCAGGTTCATTCCTAGATAATGCACTCAAAGGGCACTAAGCATAGAGTGTGAAAACTGAGTTTCCTTGAGAGCTGCTTGGAAGCCTGATGGTGTGTGAAGTTAGTGAGCCAAATGGAGTTGTTCTCCCACAAGAACCACTCGGCTGATCCTTCTTCAATATGCCCTTCACCAACATGCAGTGTTTCCCTGATTGAATTAGCTCTCACACCAATATTTGCGTCTAGAGCCTTTGCATTGAGGGCTATCTGAAAACGGCTGTGGCGCTGAAGTTGCCTGTGAATGTGGAGTTGGTGGCATGTGAAACCCATATGTGAAGCATTCGTTTGTGTGGGATGTTCTACCAGGTTCATTCCTAGATAATGCACTCAAAGGGCACTAATCATAGAGTGTGAAAACTGAGTTTCCTTGAGAGCTGCTTGGAAGCCTGATGGTGTGTGAAGTTAGTGAGCCAAATGGAGTTGTTCTCCCACAAGAACCACTCGGCTGATCCTTCTTCAATATGCCCTTCACCAACATGCAGTGTTTCCTTGATTGAATTAGCTCTGACACCAATATTTGTGTCTAGAGCCTTTGCATTGAGGGCTATCTGAAAACGGCTGTGGCGCTGAAGTTGCCTGTGAATGTGGAGTTGGTGGCATGTGAAACCCGTATGTGAAGCATTCGTTTGTGTGGGATGTTCTACCAGGTTCATTTCAGTCCTAGGCACTCAAAGGGCACTAAGCATAGGGTGTGAAAACTGAGTTTCCTTGAGAGCTGCTTGGAAGCCTGATGGTGTGTGAAGTTAGTGAGCCAAATGGAGTTGTTCTCCCACAAGAACCACTCGGCTGATCCTTCTTCAATATGCCCTTCACCAACATGCAGTGTTTCCTTGATTGAATTAGCTCTCATGCAAATATTGGCGTCTAGAGCCTTTGCATTGAGGGCTATCTGAAAACGGCTGTGGCGCTGAAGTTGCCTGTGAATGTGGAGTTGGTGGCATGTGAAAACCGCATGTGGAGCATTCGTTTGTGTGGGATGTTCTACCAGGTTCATTCCTAGATAATGCACTCAAAGGGCACTAAGCATAGAGTGTGAAAACTGAGTTTCCTTGAGAGCTGCTTGGAAGCCTGATGGTGTGTGAAGTTAGTGAGCCAAATGGAGTTGTTCTCCCACAAGAACCACTCGGTCGATCCTTCTTTAATATGCCCTTCACCAACATGCAGTGTTTCCTTGATTGAATTAGTTCTCACACCAATATTTGCGTCTAGAGCCTTTGCATTGAGGGCTATCTGAAAACGGCTGTGGCGCTGAAGTTGCCTGTGAATGTGGAGTTGGTGGCATGTGAAACCCGCATGTGGAGCAGTCGTTTGTGTGGGATGCTCTACCAGGTTCATTCCTAGATAATGCACTCAAAGGGCACTAAGCATAGAGTGTGAAAACTGAGTTTCTTGAGAGCTGCTTGGAAGCCTGATGGTGTGTGAAGTTAGTGAGCCAAATGGAGTTGTTCTCCCACAAGAACCACTCGGCTGATCCTTCTTCACTATGCCCTTCACCAACATGCAGTGTTTCCTTGATTGAATTAGCTCTCACACCAATATTTTTGTCTAGAGCCTTTGCATTGAGGGCTATCTGAAAACGGCTGTGGCACTGAACTTCCCTGTGAATGTGGAGTTGGTGGCATGTGAAACCCATATGTGAAGCATTCGTTTGTGTGGGATGCTCTACCAGGTTCATTTCAGTCCTAGGCACTCAAAGGGCACTAAGAATAGAGTGTGAAAACTGAGTTTCCTTGAGAGCTGCTTGGAAGCCTGATGGTGTGTGAAGTTAGTGAGCCAAATGGAGTTGTTCTCCCACAAGAACCACTCGGCTGATCCTTCTTCAATATGCCCTTCACCAACATGCAGTGTTTCCTTGATTGAATTAGCTCTGACACCAATATTTGCGTCTAGAGCCTTTGCATTGAGGGCTATCTGAAAACGGCTGTGGCGCTGAACTTGCCTGTGAATGTGGAGTTGGTGGCATGTGAAAACCGCATGTGGAGCAGTCGTTTGTGTGGGATGCTCTACCAGGTTCATTTTAGTCCTAGGCACTCAAAGGGCACTAAGCATAGAGTGTGAAAACTGAGTTTCCTTGAGAGCTGCTTGGAAGCCTGATGGTGTGTGAAGTTAGTGAGCCAGATGGAGTTGTTCTCCCACAAGAACCACTCGGCTGATCCTTCTTCAATATGCCCTTCACCAACATGCAGTGTTTCCTTGATTGAATTAGCTCTCACACCAATATTTGCGTCTAGAGCCTTTGCATTGAGGGCTATCTGAAAACGGCTGTGGCGCTGAAGTTGCCTGTGAATGTGGAGTTGGTGGCATGTGAAACCCGCATGTGGAGCATTCGTTTGTGTGGGATGCTCTACCAGGTTCATTCCTAGATAATGCACTCAAAGGGCACTAAGCATAGAGTGTGAAAACTGAGTTTCCTTGAGAGCTGCTTGGAAGCCTGATGGTGTGTGAAGTTAGTGAGCCAAATGGAGTTGTTCTCCCACAAGAACCACTCGGTCGATCCTTCTTTAATATGCCCTTCACCAACATGCAGTGTTTCCTTGATTGAATTAGCTCTCACACCAATATTTGCGTCTAGAGCCTTTGCATTGAGGGCTATCTGAAAATGGCTGTGGCGCTGAAGTTGCCTGTGAATGTGGAGTTGGTGGCATGTGAAACCCGCATGTGGAGCATTCGTTTGTGTGGGATGTTCTACCAGGTTCATTCCTAGATAATGCACTCAAAGGGCACTAAGCATAGAGTTTGAAAACTGAGTTTCTTGAGAGCTGCTTGGAAGCCTGATGGTGTGTGAAGTTAGTGAGCCAAATGGAGTTGTTCTCCCACAAGAACCACTCGGCTGATCCTTCTTCAATATGCCCTTCACCAACATGCAGTGTTTCCTTGATTGAATTAGCTCTCACACCAATATTTGCGTCTAGAGCCTTTGCATTGAGGGCTATCTGAAAACGGCTGTGGCGCTGAACTTGCCTGTGAATGTGGAGTTGGTGGCATGTGAAACCCATATGTGAAGCATTCGTTTGTGTGGGATGCTCTACCAGGTTCATTTCAGTCCTAGGCACTCAAAGGGCACTAAGCATAGAGTGTGAAAACTGAGTTTCCTTGAGAGCTGCTTGGAAGCCTGATGGTGTGTGAAGTTAGTGAGCCAAATGGAGTTGTTCTCCCACAAGAACCACTCGGCTGATCCTTCTTCCATATGCCCTTCACCAACATGCAGTGTTTCCTTGATTGAATTAGCTCTCACACCAATATTTGTGTCTAGAGCCTTTGCATTGAGGGCTATCTGAAAACGGCTGTGGCGCTGAAGTTGCCTGTGAATGTGGAGTTGGTGGCATGTGAAACCCGCATGTGGAGCAGTCGTTTGTGTGGGATGCTCTATCAGGTTCATTTTAGTCCTAGGCACTCAAAGGGCACTAAGCATAGAGTGTGAAAACTGAGTTTCCTTGAGAGCTGCTTGGAAGCCTGATGGTGTGTGAAGTTAGTGAGCCAAATGGAGTTGTTCTCCCACAAGAACCACTCGGCTGATCCTTCTTCAATATGCCCTTCACCAACATGCAGTGTTTCCTTGATTGAATTAGCTCTCACACCAATATTTGTGTCTAGAGCCTTTGCATTGAGGGCTATCTGAAAACGGCTGTGGCGCTGAAGTTGCCTGTGAATGTGGAGTTGGTGGCATGTGAAACCCGTATGTGAAGCATTCGTTTGTGTGGGATGTTCTACCAGGTTCATTTCAGTCCTAGGCACTCAAAGGGCACTAAGCATAGGGTGTGAAAACTGAGTTTCCTTGAGAGCTGCTTGGAAGCCTGATGGTGTGTGAAGTTAGTGAGCCAAATGGAGTTGTTCTCCCACAAGAACCACTCGGCTGATCCTTCTTCAATATGCCCTTCACCAACATGCAGTGTTTCCTTGATTGAATTAGCTCTCATGCAAATATTGGCGTCTAGAGCCTTTGCATTGAGGGCTATCTGAAAACGGCTGTGGCGCTGAAGTTGCCTGTGAATGTGGAGTTGGTGGCATGTGAAAACCGCATGTGGAGCATTCGTTTGTGTGGGATGTTCTACCAGGTTCATTCCTAGATAATGCACTCAAAGGGCACTAAGCATAGAGTGTGAAAACTGAGTTTCCTTGAGAGCTGCTTGGAAGCCTGATGGTGTGTGAAGTTAGTGAGCCAAATGGAGTTGTTCTCCCACAAGAACCACTCGGTCGATCCTTCTTTAATATGCCCTTCACCAACATGCAGTGTTTCCTTGATTGAATTAGCTCTCACACCAATATTTGCGTCTAGAGCCTTTGCATTGAGGGCTATCTGAAAACGGCTGTGGCGCTGAAGTTGCCTGTGAATGTGGAGTTGGTGGCATGTGAAACCCGCATGTGGAGCAGTCGTTTGTGTGGGATGCTCTACCAGGTTCATTCCTAGATAATGCACTCAAAGGGCACTAAGCATAGAGTGTGAAAACTGAGTTTCTTGAGAGCTGCTTGGAAGCCTGATGGTGTGTGAAGTTAGTGAGCCAAATGGAGTTGTTCTCCCACAAGAACCACTCGGCTGATCCTTCTTCACTATGCCCTTCACCAACATGCAGTGTTTCCTTGATTGAATTAGCTCTCACACCAATATTTTTGTCTAGAGCCTTTGCATTGAGGGCTATCTGAAAACGGCTGTGGCACTGAACTTCCCTGTGAATGTGGAGTTGGTGGCATGTGAAACCCATATGTGAAGCATTCGTTTGTGTGGGATGCTCTACCAGGTTCATTTCAGTCCTAGGCACTCAAAGGGCACTAAGAATAGAGTGTGAAAACTGAGTTTCCTTGAGAGCTGCTTGGAAGCCTGATGGTGTGTGAAGTTAGTGAGCCAAATGGAGTTGTTCTCCCACAAGAACCACTCGGCTGATCCTTCTTCAATATGCCCTTCACCAACATGCAGTGTTTCCTTGATTGAATTAGCTCTGACACCAATATTTGCGTCTAGAGCCTTTGCATTGAGGGCTATCTGAAAACGGCTGTGGCGCTGAAGTTGCCTGTGAATGTGGAGTTGGTGGCATGTGAAAACCGCATGTGGAGCAGTCGTTTGTGTGGGATGCTCTACCAGGTTCATTTTAGTCCTAGGCACTCAAAGGGCACTAAGCATAGAGTGTGAAAACTGAGTTTCCTTGAGAGCTGCTTGGAAGCCTGATGGTGTGTGAAGTTAGTGAGCCAGATGGAGTTGTTCTCCCACAAGAACCACTCGGCTGATCCTTCTTCAATATGCCCTTCACCAACATGCAGTGTTTCCTTGATTGAATTAGCTCTCACACCAATATTTGCGTCTAGAGCCTTTGCATTGAGGGCTATCTGAAAACGGCTGTGGCGCTGAAGTTGCCTGTGAATGTGGAGTTGGTGGCATGTGAAACCCGCATGTGGAGCATTCGTTTGTGTGGGATGCTCTACCAGGTTCATTCCTAGATAATGCACTCAAAGGGCACTAAGCATAGAGTGTGAAAACTGAGTTTCCTTGAGAGCTGCTTGGAAGCCTGATGGTGTGTGAAGTTAGTGAGCCAAATGGAGTTGTTCTCCCACAAGAACCACTCGGTCGATCCTTCTTTAATATGCCCTTCACCAACATGCAGTGTTTCCTTGATTGAATTAGCTCTCACACCAATATTTGCGTCTAGAGCCTTTGCATTGAGGGCTATCTGAAAATGGCTGTGGCGCTGAAGTTGCCTGTGAATGTGGAGTTGGTGGCATGTGAAACCCGCATGTGGAGCATTCGTTTGTGTGGGATGTTCTACCAGGTTCATTCCTAGATAATGCACTCAAAGGGCACTAAGCATAGAGTTTGAAAACTGAGTTTCTTGAGAGCTGCTTGGAAGCCTGATGGTGTGTGAAGTTAGTGAGCCAAATGGAGTTGTTCTCCCACAAGAACCACTCGGCTGATCCTTCTTCAATATGCCCTTCACCAACATGCAGTGTTTCCTTGATTGAATTAGCTCTCACACCAATATTTGCGTCTAGAGCCTTTGCATTGAGGGCTATCTGAAAACGGCTGTGGCGCTGAACTTGCCTGTGAATGTGGAGTTGGTGGCATGTGAAACCCATATGTGAAGCATTCGTTTGTGTGGGATGCTCTACCAGGTTCATTTCAGTCCTAGGCACTCAAAGGGCACTAAGCATAGAGTGTGAAAACTGAGTTTCCTTGAGAGCTGCTTGGAAGCCTGATGGTGTGTGAAGTTAGTGAGCCAAATGGAGTTGTTCTCCCACAAGAACCACTCGGCTGATCCTTCTTCCATATGCCCTTCACCAACATGCAGTGTTTCCTTGATTGAATTAGCTCTCACACCAATATTTGTGTCTAGAGCCTTTGCATTGAGGGCTATCTGAAAACGGCTGTGGCGCTGAAGTTGCCTGTGAATGTGGAGTTGGTGGCATGTGAAACCCGCATGTGGAGCAGTCGTTTGTGTGGGATGCTCTACCAGGTTCATTTTAGTCCTAGGCACTCAAAGGGCACTAAGCATAGAGTGTGAAAACTGAGTTTCCTTGAGAGCTGCTTGGAAGCCTGATGGTGTGTGAAGTTAGTGAGCCAAATGGAGTTGTTCTCCCACAAGAACCACTCGGCTGATCCTTCTTCAATATGCCCTTCACCAACATGCAGTGTTTCCTTGATTGAATTAGCTCTCACACCAATATTTGCGTCTAGAGCCTTTGCATTGAGGGCTATCTGAAAACGGCTGTGGCGCTGAAGTTGCCTGTGAATGTGGAGTTGGTGGCATGTGAAACCCGCATGTGGAGCATTCGTTTGTGTGGGATGTTCTACCAGGTTCATTCTTAGATAATGCACTCAAAGGGCACTAAGCATAGAGTGTGAAAACTGAGTTTCCTTGAGAGCTGCTTGGAAGCCTGATGGTGTGTGAAGTTAGTGAGCCAAATGGAGTTGTTCTCCCACAAGAACCACTCGTCTGGTCCTTCTTCAATATGCCCTTCACCAACATGCAGTGTTTCCTTGATTGAATTAGCTCTGACACCAATATTTTTGTCTAGAGCCTTTGCATTGAGGGCTATCTGAAAACGGCTGTGGCGCTGAAGTTGCCTGTGAATGTGGAGTTGGTGGCATGTGAAACCCGCATGTGGAGCATTCGTTTGTGTGGGATGCTCTACCAGGTTCATTCCTAGATAATGCACTCAAAGGGCACTAAGCATAGAGTGTGAAAACTGAGTTTCCTTGAGAGCTGCTTGGAAGCCTGATGGTGTGTGAAGTTAGTGAGCCAAATGGAGTTGTTCTCCCACAAGAACCACTCGGTCGATCCTTCTTTAATATGCCCTTCACCAACATGCAGTGTTTCCTTGATTGAATTAGCTCTCACACCAATATTTGCGTCTAGAGCCTTTGCATTGAGGGCTATCTGAAAATGGCTGTGGCGCTGAAGTTGCCTGTGAATGTGGAGTTGGTGGCATGTGAAACCCGCATGTGGAGCATTCGTTTGTGTGGGATGTTCTACCAGGTTCATTCCTAGATAATGCACTCAAAGGGCACTAAGCATAGAGTTTGAAAACTGAGTTTCTTGAGAGCTGCTTGGAAGCCTGATGGTGTGTGAAGTTAGTGAGCCAAATGGAGTTGTTCTCCCACAAGAACCACTCGGCTGATCCTTCTTCAATATGCCCTTCACCAACATGCAGTGTTTCCTTGATTGAATTAGCTCTCACACCAATATTTGCGTCTAGAGCCTTTGCATTGAGGGCTATCTGAAAACGGCTGTGGCGCTGAACTTGCCTGTGAATGTGGAGTTGGTGGCATGTGAAACCCATATGTGAAGCATTCGTTTGTGTGGGATGCTCTACCAGGTTCATTTCAGTCCTAGGCACTCAAAGGGCACTAAGCATAGAGTGTGAAAACTGAGTTTCCTTGAGAGCTGCTTGGAAGCCTGATGGTGTGTGAAGTTAGTGAGCCAAATGGAGTTGTTCTCCCACAAGAACCACTCGGCTGATCCTTCTTCCATATGCCCTTCACCAACATGCAGTGTTTCCTTGATTGAATTAGCTCTGACACCAATATTTGTGTCTAGAGCCTTTGCATTGAGGGCTATCTGAAAACGGCTGTGGCGCTGAAGTTGCCTGTGAATGTGGAGTTGGTGGCATGTGAAACCCGCATGTGGAGCAGTCGTTTGTGTGGGATGCTCTACCAGGTTCATTTTAGTCCTAGGCACTCAAAGGGCACTAAGCATAGAGTGTGAAAACTGAGTTTCCTTGAGAGCTGCTTGGAAGCCTGATGGTGTGTGAAGTTAGTGAGCCAAATGGAGTTGTTCTCCCACAAGAACCACTCGGCTGATCCTTCTTCAATATGCCCTTCACCAACATGCAGTGTTTCCTTGATTGAATTAGCTCTGACACCAATATTTGCGTCTAGAGCCTTTGCATTGAGGGCTATCTGAAAACGGCTGTGGCGCTGAAGTTGCCTGTGAATGTGGAGTTGGTGGCATGTGAAAACCGCATGTGGAGCAGTCGTTTGTGTGGGATGCTCTACCAGGTTCATTTTAGTCCTAGGCACTCAAAGGGCACTAAGCATAGAGTGTGAAAACTGAGTTTCCTTGAGAGCTGCTTGGAAGCCTGATGGTGTGTGAAGTTAGTGAGCCAGATGGAGTTGTTCTCCCACAAGAACCACTCGGCTGATCCTTCTTCAATATGCCCTTCACCAACATGCAGTGTTTCCTTGATTGAATTAGCTCTCACACCAATATTTGCGTCTAGAGCCTTTGCATTGAGGGCTATCTGAAAACGGCTGTGGCGCTGAAGTTGCCTGTGAATGTGGAGTTGGTGGCATGTGAAACCCGCATGTGGAGCATTCGTTTGTGTGGGATGCTCTACCAGGTTCATTCCTAGATAATGCACTCAAAGGGCACTAAGCATAGAGTGTGAAAACTGAGTTTCCTTGAGAGCTGCTTGGAAGCCTGATGGTGTGTGAAGTTAGTGAGCCAAATGGAGTTGTTCTCCCACAAGAACCACTCGGTCGATCCTTCTTTAATATGCCCTTCACCAACATGCAGTGTTTCCTTGATTGAATTAGCTCTCACACCAATATTTGCGTCTAGAGCCTTTGCATTGAGGGCTATCTGAAAATGGCTGTGGCGCTGAAGTTGCCTGTGAATGTGGAGTTGGTGGCATGTGAAACCCGCATGTGGAGCATTCGTTTGTGTGGGATGTTCTACCAGGTTCATTCCTAGATAATGCACTCAAAGGGCACTAAGCATAGAGTTTGAAAACTGAGTTTCTTGAGAGCTGCTTGGAAGCCTGATGGTGTGTGAAGTTAGTGAGCCAAATGGAGTTGTTCTCCCACAAGAACCACTCGGCTGATCCTTCTTCAATATGCCCTTCACCAACATGCAGTGTTTCCTTGATTGAATTAGCTCTCACACCAATATTTGCGTCTAGAGCCTTTGCATTGAGGGCTATCTGAAAACGGCTGTGGCGCTGAACTTGCCTGTGAATGTGGAGTTGGTGGCATGTGAAACCCATATGTGAAGCATTCGTTTGTGTGGGATGCTCTACCAGGTTCATTTCAGTCCTAGGCACTCAAAGGGCACTAAGCATAGAGTGTGAAAACTGAGTTTCCTTGAGAGCTGCTTGGAAGCCTGATGGTGTGTGAAGTTAGTGAGCCAAATGGAGTTGTTCTCCCACAAGAACCACTCGGCTGATCCTTCTTCCATATGCCCTTCACCAACATGCAGTGTTTCCTTGATTGAATTAGCTCTCACACCAATATTTGTGTCTAGAGCCTTTGCATTGAGGGCTATCTGAAAACGGCTGTGGCGCTGAAGTTGCCTGTGAATGTGGAGTTGGTGGCATGTGAAACCCGCATGTGGAGCAGTCGTTTGTGTGGGATGCTCTACCAGGTTCATTTTAGTCCTAGGCACTCAAAGGGCACTAAGCATAGAGTGTGAAAACTGAGTTTCCTTGAGAGCTGCTTGGAAGCCTGATGGTGTGTGAAGTTAGTGAGCCAAATGGAGTTGTTCTCCCACAAGAACCACTCGGCTGATCCTTCTTCAATATGCCCTTCACCAACATGCAGTGTTTCCTTGATTGAATTAGCTCTCACACCAATATTTGCGTCTAGAGCCTTTGCATTGAGGGCTATCTGAAAACGGCTGTGGCGCTGAAGTTGCCTGTGAATGTGGAGTTGGTGGCATGTGAAACCCGCATGTGGAGCATTCGTTTGTGTGGGATGTTCTACCAGGTTCATTCTTAGATAATGCACTCAAAGGGCACTAAGCATAGAGTGTGAAAACTGAGTTTCCTTGAGAGCTGCTTGGAAGCCTGATGGTGTGTGAAGTTAGTGAGCCAAATGGAGTTGTTCTCCCACAAGAACCACTCGTCTGGTCCTTCTTCAATATGCCCTTCACCAACATGCAGTGTTTCCTTGATTGAATTAGCTCTGACACCAATATTTTTGTCTAGAGCCTTTGCATTGAGGGCTATCTGAAAACGGCTGTGGCGCTGAAGTTGCCTGTGAATGTGGAGTTGGTGGCATGTGAAACCCGCATGTGGAGCATTCGTTTGTGTGGGATGCTCTACCAGGTTCATTCCTAGATAATGCACTCAAAGGGCACTAAGCATAGAGTGTGAAAACTGAGTTTCCTTGAGAGCTGCTTGGAAGCCTGATGGTGTGTGAAGTTAGTGAGCCAAATGGAGTTGTTCTCCCACAAGAACCACTCGGTCGATCCTTCTTTAATATGCCCTTCACCAACATGCAGTGGTTCCTTGATTGAATTAGCTCTCACACCAATATTTGCGTCTAGAGCCTTTGCATTGAGGGCTATCTGAAAATGGCTGTGGCGCTGAAGTTGCCTGTGAATGTGGAGTTGGTGGCATGTGAAACCCGCATGTGGAGCATTCGTTTGTGTGGGATGTTCTACCAGGTTCATTCCTAGATAATGCACTCAAAGGGCACTAAGCATAGAGTTTGAAAACTGAGTTTCTTGAGAGCTGCTTGGAAGCCTGATGGTGTGTGAAGTTAGTGAGCCAAATGGAGTTGTTCTCCCACAAGAACCACTCGGCTGATCCTTCTTCAATATGCCCTTCACCAACATGCAGTGTTTCCTTGATTGAATTAGCTCTCACACCAATATTTGCGTCTAGAGCCTTTGCATTGAGGGCTATCTGAAAACGGCTGTGGCGCTGAACTTGCCTGTGAATGTGGAGTTGGTGGCATGTGAAACCCATATGTGAAGCATTCGTTTGTGTGGGATGCTCTACCAGGTTCATTTCAGTCCTAGGCACTCAAAGGGCACTAAGCATAGAGTGTGAAAACTGAGTTTCCTTGAGAGCTGCTTGGAAGCCTGATGGTGTGTGAAGTTAGTGAGCCAAATGGAGTTGTTCTCCCACAAGAACCACTCGGCTGATCCTTCTTCCATATGCCCTTCACCAACATGCAGTGTTTCCTTGATTGAATTAGCTCTGACACCAATATTTGTGTCTAGAGCCTTTGCATTGAGGGCTATCTGAAAACGGCTGTGGCGCTGAAGTTGCCTGTGAATGTGGAGTTGGTGGCATGTGAAACCCGCATGTGGAGCAGTCGTTTGTGTGGGATGCTCTACCAGGTTCATTTTAGTCCTAGGCACTCAAAGGGCACTAAGCATAGAGTGTGAAAACTGAGTTTCCTTGAGAGCTGCTTGGAAGCCTGATGGTGTGTGAAGTTAGTGAGCCAAATGGAGTTGTTCTCCCACAAGAACCACTCGGCTGATCCTTCTTCAATATGCCCTTCACCAACATGCAGTGTTTCCTTGATTGAATTAGCTCTCACACCAATATTTGCGTCTAGAGCCTTTGCATTGAGGGCTATCTGAAAACGGCTGTGGCGCTGAAGTTGCCTGTGAATGTGGAGTTGGTGGCATGTGAAACCCGCATGTGGAGCATTCGTTTGTGTGGGATGTTCTACCAGGTTCATTCTTAGATAATGCACTCAAAGGGCACTAAGCATAGAGTGTGAAAACTGAGTTTCCTTGAGAGCTGCTTGGAAGCCTGATGGTGTGTGAAGTTAGTGAGCCAAATGGAGTTGTTCTCCCACAAGAACCACTCGTCTGGTCCTTCTTCAATATGCCCTTCACCAACATGCAGTGTTTCCTTGATTGAATTAGCTCTGACACCAATATTTGTGTCTAGAGCCTTTGCATTGAGGGCTATCTGAAAACGGCTGTGGCGCTGAAGTTGCCTGTGAATGTGGAGTTGGTGGCATGTGAAACCCGCATGTGGAGCATTCGTTTGTGTGGGATGCTCTACCAGGTTCATTCCTAGATAATGCACTCAAAGGGCACTAAGCATAGAGTGTGAAAACTGAGTTTCCTTGAGAGCTGCTTGGAAGCCTGATGGTGTGTGAAGTTAGTGAGCCAAATGGAGTTGTTCTCCCACAAGAACCACTCGTCTGATCCTTCTTCAATATGCCCTTCACCAACATGCAGTGTTTCCTTGATTGAATTAGCTCTCACACCAATATTTGCGTCTAGAGCCTTTGCATTGAGGGCTATCTGAAAACGGCTGTGGCGCTGAAGTTGCCCGTCAATGTGGAGTTGGTGGCATGTGAAACCCGTATGTGAAGCATTCGTTTGTGTGGGATGCTCTCCCAGGTTCATTTCAGTACTAGGCACTCAAGGGGCACTAAGCATAGAGTGTGAAAACTGAGTTTCCTTGAGAGCTGCTTGGAAGCCTGATGGTGTGTGAAGTTAGTGAGCCAAATGGAGTTGTTCTCCCACAAGAACCACTCGGCTGATCCTTCTTCAATATGCCCTTCACCAACATGCAGTGTTTCCTTGATTGAATTAGCTCTGACACCAATATTTGTGTCTAGAGCCTTTGCATTGAGGGCTATCTGAAAATGGCTGTGGCGCTGAAGTTGCCTGTGAATGTGGAGTTGGTGGCATGTGAAACCCGTATGTGAAGCATTCGTTTGTGTGGGATGTTCTACCAGGTTCATTTCAGTCCTAGGCACTCAAAGGGCACTAAGCATAGGGTGTGAAAACTGAGTTTCCTTGAGAGCTGCTTGGAAGCCTGATGGTGTGTGAAGTTAGTGAGCCAAATGGAGTTGTTCTCCCACAAAAAACCACACGGCTGATCCTTCTTCAATATGCCCTTCACCAACATGCAGTGTTTCCTTGATTGAATTAGCTCTCATACCAATATTTGCGTCTAGAGCCTTTGCATTGAGGGCTATCTGAAAACGGCTGTGGCGCTGAAGTTGCCTGTGAATGTGGAGTTGGTGGCATGTGAAAACCGCATGTGGAGCATTCGTTTGTGTGGGATGTTCTACCAGGTTCATTCCTAGATAATGCACTCAAAGGGCACTAAGCATAGAGTGTGAAAACTGAGTTTCCTTGAGAGCTGCTTGGAAGCCTGATGGTGTGTGAAGTTAGTGAGCCAAATAGAGTTGTTCTCCCACAAGAACCACTCGGTCGATCCTTCTTCAATATGCCCTTCACCAACATGCAGTGTTTCCTTGATTGAATTAGCTCTCACACCAATATTTGCGTCTAGAGCCTTTGCATTGAGGGCTATCTGAAAACGGCTGTGGCGCTGAAGTTGCCTGTGAATGTGGAGTTGGTGGCATGTGAAACCCGCATGTGGAGTATTCGTTTGTGTGGGATGTTCTACCAGGTTCATTCCTAGATAATGCACTCAAAGGGCACTAAGCATAGAGTGTGAAAACTGAGTTTCCTTGAGAGCTGCTTGGAAGCCTGATGGTGTGTGAAGTTAGTGAGCCAAATGGAGTTGTTCTCCCACAAGAACCACTCGGCTGATCCTTCTTCAATATGCCCTTCACCAACATGCAGTGTTTCCTTGATTGAATTAGCTCTCACACCAATATTTGCATCTAGAGCCTTTGCATTGAGGGCTATCTGAAAACGGCTGTGGCACTGAACTTCCCTGTGAATGTGGAGTTGGTGGCATGTGAAACCCATATGTGAAGCATTCGTTTGTGTGGGATGCTCTACCAGGTTCATTTCAGTCCTAGGCACTCAAAGGGCACTAAGCATAGAGTGTGAAAACTGAGTTTCCTTGAGAGCTGCTTGGAAGCCTGATGGTGTGTGAAGTTAGTGAGCCAAATGGAGTTGTTCTCCCACAAGAACCACTCGGCTGATCCTTCTTCCATATGCCCTTCACCAACATGCAGTGTTTCCTTGATTGAATTAGCTCTCACACCAATATTTGTGTCTAGAGCCTTTGCATTGAGGGCTATCTGAAAACGGCTGTGGCGCTGAAGTTGCCTGTGAATGTGGAGTTGGTGGCATGTGAAACCCGCATGTGGAGCATTCGTTTGTGTGGGATGCTCTACCAGGTTCATTTTAGTCCTAGGCACTCAAAGGGCACTAAGCATAGAGTGTGAAAACTGAGTTTCCTTGAGAGCTGCTTGGAAGCCTGATGGTGTGTGAAGTTAGTGAGCCAAATGGAGTTGTTCTCCCACAAGAACCACTCGGCTGATCCTTCTTCAATATGCCCTTCACCAACATGCAGTGTTTCCTTGATTGAATTAGCTCTCACACCAATATTTGCGTCTAGAGCCTTTGCATTGAGGGCTATCTGAAAACGGCTGTGGCGCTGAAGTTGCCTGTGAATGTGGAGTTGGTGGCATGTGAAACCCGCATGTGGAGCATTCGTTTGTGTGGGATGTTCTACCAGGTTCATTCTTAGATAATGCACTCAAAGGGCACTAAGCATAGAGTGTGAAAACTGAGTTTCCTTGAGAGCTGCTTGGAAGCCTGATGGTGTGTGAAGTTAGTGAGCCAAATGGAGTTGTTCTCCCACAAGAACCACTCGTCTGGTCCTTCTTCAATATGCCCTTCACCAACATGCAGTGTTTCCTTGATTGAATTAGCTCTCACACCAATATTTTTGTCTAGAGCCTTTGCATTGAGGGCTATCTGAAAACGGCTGTGGCGCTGAAGTTGCCTGTGAATGTGGAGTTGGTGGCATGTGAAACCCGCATGTGGAGCATTCGTTTGTGTGGGATGCTCTACCAGGTTCATTCCTAGATAATGCACTCAAAGGGCACTAAGCATAGAGTGTGAAAACTGAGTTTCCTTGAGAGCTGCTTGGAAGCCTGATGGTGTGTGAAGTTAGTGAGCCAAATGGAGTTGTTCTCCCACAAGAACCACTCGTCTGATCCTTCTTCAATATGCCCTTCACCAACATGCAGTGTTTCCTTGATTGAATTAGCTCTCACACCAATATTTGCGTCTAGAGCCTTTGCATTGAGGGCTATCTGAAAACGGCTGTGGCGCTGAAGTTGCCCGTCAATGTGGAGTTGGTGGCATGTGAAACCCGTATGTGAAGCATTCGTTTGTGTGGGATGCTCTCCCAGGTTCATTTCAGTACTATGCACTCAAGGGGCACTAAGCATAGAGTGTGAAAACTGAGTTTCCTTGAGAGCTGCTTGGAAGCCTGATGGTGTGTGAAGTTAGTGAGCCAAGTGGAGTTGTTCTCCCACAAGAACCACTCGGCTGATCCTTCTTCAATATGCCCTTCACCAACATGCAGTGTTTCCTTGATTGAATTATCTCTGACACCAATATTTGTGTCTAGAGCCTTTGCATTGAGGGCTATCTGAAAATGGCTGTGGCGCTGAAGTTGCCTGTGAATGTGGAGTTGGTGGCATGTGAAACCCGTATGTGAAGCATTCGTTTGTGTGGGATGTTCTACCAGGTTCATTTCAGTCCTAGGCACTCAAAGGGCACTAAGCATAGGGTGTGAAAACTGAGTTTCCTTGAGAGCTGCTTGGAAGCCTGATGGTGTGTGAAGTTAGTGAGCCAAATGGAGTTGTTCTCCCACAAAAAACCACACGGCTGATCCTTCTTCAATATGCCCTTCACCAACATGCAGTGTTTCCTTGATTGAATTAGCTCTCATACCAATATTTGCGTCTAGAGCCTTTGCATTGAGGGCTATCTGAAAACGGCTGTGGCGCTGAAGTTGCCTGTGAATGTGGAGTTGGTGGCATGTGAAAACCGCATGTGGAGCATTCGTTTGTGTGGGATGTTCTACCAGGTTCATTCCTAGATAATGCACTCAAAGGGCACTAAGCATAGAGTGTGAAAACTGAGTTTCCTTGAGAGCTGCTTGGAAGCCTGATGGTGTGTGAAGTTAGTGAGCCAAATAGAGTTGTTCTCCCACAAGAACCACTCGGTCGATCCTTCTTTAATATGCCCTTCACCAACATGCAGTGTTTCCTTGATTGAATTAGCTCTCACACCAATATTTGCGTCTAGAGCCTTTGCATTGAGGGCTATCTGAAAACGGCTGTGGCGCTGAAGTTGCCTGTGAATGTGGAGTTGGTGGCATGTGAAACCCGCATGTGGAGTATTCGTTTGTGTGGGATGTTCTACCAGGTTCATTCCTAGATAATGCACTCAAAGGGCACTAAGCATAGAGTGTGAAAACTGAGTTTCTTGAGAGCTGCTTGGAAGCCTGATGGTGTGTGAAGTTAGTGAGCCAAATGGAGTTGTTCTCCCACAAGAACCACTCGGCTGATCCTTCTTCAATATGCCCTTCACCAACATGCAGTGTTTCCTTGATTGAATTAGCTCTCACACCAATATTTGCATCTAGAGCCTTTGCATTGAGGGCTATCTGAAAACGGCTGTGGCACTGAACTTCCCTGTGAATGTGGAGTTGGTGGCATGTGAAACCCATATGTGAAGCATTCGTTTGTGTGGGATGCTCTACCAGGTTCATTTCAGTCCTAGGCACTCAAAGGGCACTAAGAATAGAGTGTGAAAACTGAGTTTCCTTGAGAGCTGCTTGGAAGCCTGATGGTGTGTGAAGTTAGTGAGCCAAATGGAGTTGTTCTCCCACAAGAACCACTCGTCTGATCCTTCTTCAATATGCCCTTCACCAACATGCAGTGTTTCCTTGATTGAATTAGCTCTCACACCAATATTTGTGTCTAGAGCCTTTGCATTGAGGGCTATCTGAAAACGGCTGTGGCGCTGAAGTTGCCTGTGAATGTGGAGTTGGTGGCATGTGAAAACCGCATGTGGAGCAGTCGTTTGTGTGGGATGCTCTACCAGGTTCATTTTAGTCCTAGGCACTCAAAGGGCACTAAGCATAGAGTGTGAAAACTGAGTTTCCTTGAGAGCTGCTTGGAAGCCTGATGGTGTGTGAAGTTAGTGAGCCAGATGGAGTTGTTCTCCCACAAGAACCACTCGGCTGATCCTTCTTCAATATGCCCTTCACCAACATGCAGTGTTTCCTTGATTGAATTAGCTCTCACACCAATATTTGCGTCTAGAGCCTTTGCATTGAGGGCTATCTGAAAACGGCTGTGGCGCTGAAGTTGCCTGTGAATGTGGAGTTGGTGGCATGTGAAACCCGCATGTAGAGCATTCGTTTGTGTGGGATGCTCTACCAGGTTCATTCCTAGATAATGCACTCAAAGGGCACTAAGCATAGAGTGTGAAAACTGAGTTTCCTTGAGAGCTGCTTGGAAGCCTGATGGTGTGTGAAGTTAGTGAGCCAAATGGAGTTGTTCTCCCACAAAAACCACTCGGCTGATCCTTTTTCAATATGCCCTTCACCAACATGCAGTGTTTCCTTTATTGAATTAGCTCTCACACCAATATTTGCGTCTAGAGCCTTTGCATTGAGGGCTATCTGAAAACGGCTGTGGCGCTGAAGTTGCCTGTGAATGTGGAGTTGGTGGCATGTGAAACCCGCATGTGGAGCATTCGTTTGTGTGGGATGTTCTACCAGGTTCATTCCTAGATAATGCACTCAAAGGGCACTAAGCATAGAGTGTGAAAACTGAGTTTCCTTGAGAGCTGCTTGGAAGCCTGATGGTGTGTGAAGTTAGTGAGCCAAATGGAGTTGTTCTCCCACAAGAACCACTCGGTCGATCCTTCTTTAATATGCCCTTCACCAACATGCAGTGTTTCCTTGATTGAATTAGCTCTCACACCAATATTTGCGTCTAGAGCCTTTGCATTGAGGGCTATCTGAAAATGGCTGTGGCGCTGAAGTTGCCTGTGAATGTGGAGTTGGTGGCATGTGAAACCCGCATGTGGAGCATTCGTTTGTGTGGGATGTTCTACCAGGTTCATTCCTAGATAATGCACTCAAAGGGCACTAAGCATAGAGTGTGAAAACTGAGTTTCTTGAGAGCTGCTTGGAAGCCTGATGGTGTGTGAAGTTAGTGAGCCAAATGGAGTTGTTCTCCCACAAGAACCACTCGGCTGATCCTTCTTCAATATGCCCTTCACCAACATGCAGTGTTTCCTTGATTGAATTAGCTCTCACACCAATATTTGCGTCTAGAGCCTTTGCATTGAGGGCTATCTGAAAACGGCTGTGGCGCTGAAGTTGCCTGTGAATGTGGAGTTGGTGGCATGTGAAACCCATATGTGAAGCATTCGTTTGTGTGGGATGCTCTACCAGGTTCATTTCAGTCCTAGGCACTCAAAGGGCACTAAGCATAGAGTGTGAAAACTGAGTTTCCTTGAGAGCTGCTTGGAAGCCTGATGGTGTGTGAAGTTAGTGAGCCAAATGGAGTTGTTCTCCCACAAGAACCACTCGGCTGATCCTTCTTCAATATGCCCTTCACCAACATGCAGTGTTTCCTTGATTGAATTAGCTCTCACACCAATATTTGTGTCTAGAGCCTTTGCATTGAGGGCTATCTGAAAACGGCTGTGGCGCTGAAGTTGCCTGTCAATGTGGAGTTGGTGGCATGTGAAACCCGCATGTGGAGCAGTCGTTTGTGTGGGATGCTCTACCAGGTTCATTTTAGTCCTAGGCACTCAAAGGGCACTAAGCATAGAGTGTGAAAACTGAGTTTCCTTGAGAGCTGCTTGGAAGCCTGATGGTGTGTGAAGTTAGTGAGCCAAATGGAGTTGTTCTCCCACAAGAACCACTCGGCTGATCCTTCTTCAATATGCCCTTCACCAACATGCAGTGTTTCCTTGATTGAATTAGCTCTCACACCAATATTTGCGTCTAGAGCCTTTGCATTGAGGGCTATCTGAAAACGGCTGTGGCGCTGAAGTTGCCTGTGAATGTGGAGTTGGTGGCATGTGAAACCCGCATGTGGAGCATTCGTTTGTGTGGGATGTTCTACCAGGTTCATTCCTAGATAATGCACTCAAAGGGCACTAAGCATAGAGTGTGAAAACTGAGTTTCCTTGAGAGCTGCTTGGAAGCCTGATGGTGTGTGAAGTTAGTGAGCCAAATGGAGTTGTTCTCCCACAAGAACCACTCGTCTGGTCCTTCTTCAATATGCCCTTCACCAACATGCAGTGTTTCCTTGATTGAATTAGCTCTGACACCAATATTTTTGTCTAGAGCCTTTGCATTGAGGGCTATCTGAAAACGGCTGTGGCGCTGAAGTTGCCTGTGAATGTGGAGTTGGTGGCATGTGAAACCCGCATGTAGAGCATTCGTTTGTGTGGGATGCTCTACCAGGTTCATTCCTAGATAATGCACTCAAAGGGCACTAAGCATAGAGTGTGAAAACTGAGTTTCCTTGAGAGCTGCTTGGAAGCCTGATGGTGTGTGAAGTTAGTGAGCCAAATAGAGTTGTTCTCCCACAAGAACCACTCGGTCGATCCTTCTTTAATATGCCCTTCACCAACATGCAGTGTTTCCTTGATTGAATTAGCTCTCACACCAATATTTGCATCTAGAGCCTTTGCATTGAGGGCTATCTGAAAACGGCTGTGGCGCTGAAGTTGCCTGTGAATGTGGAGTTGGTGGCATGTGAAACCCGCATGTGGAGTATTCGTTTGTGTGGGATGTTCTACCAGGTTCATTCCTAGATAATGCACTCAAAGGGCACTAAGCATAGAGTGTGAAAACTGAGTTTCTTGAGAGCTGCTTGGAAGCCTGATGGTGTGTGAAGTTAGTGAGCCAAATGGAGTTGTTCTCCCACAAGAACCACTCGGCTGATCCTTCTTCAATATGCCCTTCACCAACATGCAGTGTTTCCTTGATTGAATTAGCTCTCACACCAATATTTGCATCTAGAGCCTTTGCATTGAGGGCTATCTGAAAACGGCTGTGGCACAGAACTTCCCTGTGAATGTGGAGTTGGTGGCATGTGAAACCCATATGTGAAGCATTCGTTTGTGTGGGATGCTCTACCAGGTTCATTTCAGTCCTAGGCACTCAAAGGGCACTAAGCATAGGGTGTGAAAACTGAGTTTCCTTGAGAGCTGCTTGGAAGCCTGATGGTGTGTGAAGTTAGTGAGCCAAATGGAGTTGTTCTCCCACAAAAAACCACTCGGCTGATCCTTCTTCAATATGCCCTTCACCAACATGCAGTGTTTCCTTGATTGAATTAGCTCTCATACCAATATTTTGGTCTAGAGCCTTTGCATTGAGGGCTATCTGAAAACGGCTGTGGCGCTGAAGTTGCCTGTGAATGTGGAGTTGGTGGCATGTGAAAACCGCATGTGGAGCATTCGTTTGTGTGGGATGTTCTACCAGGTTCACTCCTAGATAATGCACTCAAAGAGCACTAAGCATAGAGTGTGAAAACTGAGTTTCCTTGAGAGCTGCTTGGAAGCCTGATGGTGTGTGAAGTTAGTGAGCCAAATGGAGTTGTTCTCACACAAAAACCACTCGGCTGATCTTTCTTCAATATGCCCTTCACCAACATGCAGTGTTTCCTTGATTGAATTCGCTCTCATACCAATATTTGCGTCTAGAGCCTTTGCATTGAGGGCTATCTGAAAACGGCTGTGGCACTGAACTTCCCTGTGAATGTGGAGTTGGTGGCATGTGAAACCCATATGTGAAGCATTCGTTTGTGTGGGATGCTCTACCAGGTTCATTTCAGTCCTAGGCACTCAAAGGGCACTAAGCATAGAGTGTGAAAACTGAGTTTCCTTGAGAGCTGCTTGGAAGCCTGATGGTGTGTGAAGTTAGTGAGCCAAATGGAGTTGTTCTCACACAAGAACCACTCGTCTGATCCTTCTTCAATATGCCCTTCACCAACATGCAGTGTTTCCTTGATTGAATTAGCTCTGACACCAATATTTGTGTCTAAAGCCTTTGCATTGAGGGCTATCTGAAAACGGCTGTGGCGCTGAAGTTGCCTGTGAATGTGGAGTTGGTGGCATGTGAAAACCGCATGTGGAGCAGTCGTTTGTGTGGGATGCTCTACCAGGTTCATTTTAGTCCTAGGCACACAAAGGGCACTAAGCATAGAGTGTGAAAACTGTTTCCTTGAGAGCTGCTTGGAAGCCTGATGGTGTGTGAAGTTAGTGAGCCAAATGGAGTTGTTCTCCCACAAAAACCACTCGGCTGATCCTTCTTCAATATGCCCTTCACCAACATGCAGTGTTTCCTTGATTGAATTAGCTCTCATACCAATATTTGCGTCTAGAGCCTTTGCATTGAGGGCTATCTGAAAACGGCTGTGGCGCTGAAGTTGCCTGTGAATGTGGAGTTGGTGGCATGTGAAACCCGCATGTGGAGCATTCGTTTGTGTGGGATGTTCTACCAGGTTCATTCCTATATAATGCACTCAAAGGGCACTAAGCATAGAGTGTGAAAACTGAGTTTCCTTGAGAGCTGCTTGGAAGCCTGATGGTGTGTGAAGTTAGTGAGCCAAATGGAGTTGTTCTCACACAAGAACCACTCGGCCGATCCTTCTTTAATATGCCCTTCACCAACATGCAGTGTTTCCTTGATTGAATTAGCTCTCATACCAATATTTGCGTCTAGAGCCTTTGCATTGAGGGCTATCTGAAAACGGCTGTGGCGCTGAACTTGCCTGTCAATGTGGAGTTGGTGGCATGTGAAACCCGCATGTGGAGCATTCGTTTGTGCGGGATGCTCTACCAGGTTCATTTCAGTCCTAGGCACTCAAAGGGCACTAAGCATAGAGTGTGAAAACTGAGTTTCCTTGAGAGCTGCTTGGAAGCCTGATGGTGTGTGAAGTTAGTGAGCCAAATGGAGTTGTTCTCCCACAAGAACCACTCGGCTGATCCTTCTTCAATATGCCCTTCACCAACATGCAGTGTTTCCTTGATTGAATTAGCTCTCACACCAATATTTGCGTCTAGAGCCTTTGCATTGAGGGCTATCTGAAAACGGCTGTGGCGCTGAAGTTGCCTGTGAATGTGGAGTTGGTGGCATGTGAAACACATATGTGAAGCATTCGTTTGTGTGGGATGCTCTACCAGGTTCATTTCAGTCCTAGGCACTCAAAGGGCACTAAGCATAGAGTGTGAAAACTGAGTTTCCTTGAGAGCTGCTTGGAAGCCTGATGGTGTGTGAAGTTAGTGAGCCAAATGGAGTTGTTCTCCCACAAGAACCACTCGGCTGATCCTTCTTCAATATGCCCTTCACCAACATGCAGTGTTTCCTTGATTGAATTAGCTCTCACACCAATATTTGCGTCTAGAGCCTTTGCATTGAGGGCTATCTGAAAACGGCTGTGGCGCTGAAGTTGCCTGTGAATGTGGAGTTGGTGGCATGTGAAACCCGCATGTGGAGCATTCGTTTGTGTGGGATGTTCTACCAGGTTCATTCCTAGATAATGCACTCAAAGGGCACTAAGCATAGAGTGTGAAAACTGAGTTTCCTTGAGAGCTGCTTGGAAGCCTGATGGTGTGTGAAGTTAGTGAGCCAAATGGAGTTGTTCTCCCACAAGAACCACTCGTCTGATCCTTCTTCAATATGCCCTTCACCAACATGCAGTGTTTCCTTGATTGAATTAGCTCTGACACCAATATTTGTGTCTAGAGCCTTTGCATTGAGGGCTATCTGAAAACGGCTGTGGCGCTGAAGTTGCCTGTGAATGTGGAGTTGGTGGCATGTGAAACCCGCATGTGGAGCTGTCGTTTGTGTGGGATGCTCTACCAGGTTCATTTTAGTCCTAGGCACTCAAAGGGCACTAAGCATAGAGTGTGAAAACTGTTTCCTTGAGAGCTGCTTGGAAGCCTGATGGTGTGTGAAGTTAGTGAGCCAAATGGAGTTGTTCTCCCACAAGAACCACTCGGCTGATCCTTCTTCAATATGCCCTTCACCAACATGCAGTGTTTCCTTGATTGAATTAGCTCTCACACCAATATTTGCGTCTAGAGCCTTTGCATTGAGGGCTATCTGAAAACGGCTGTGGCGCTGAAGTTGCCTGTGAATGTGGAGTTGGTGGCATGTGAAACCCGCATGTGGAGCATTCGTTTGTGTGGGATGTTCTACCAGGTTCATTCCTAGATAATGCACTCAAAGGGCACTAAGCATAGAGTGTGAAAACTGAGTTTCCTTGAGAGATGCTTGGAAGCCTGATGGTGTGTGAAGTTAGTGAGCCAAATGGAGTTGTTCTCACACAAGAACCACTCGGCCGATCCTTCTTTAATATGCCCTTCACCAACATGCAGTGTTTCCTTGATTGAATTAGCTCTCATACAAATATTTGCGTCTAGAGCCTTTGCATTGAGGGCTATCTGAAAACGGCTGTGGCGCTGAAGTTGCCTGTGAATGTGGAGTTGGTGGCATGTGAAACCCGCATGTGGAGCATTCGTTTGTGTGGGATGTTCTACCAGGTTCATTCCTAGATAATGCACTCAAAGGGCACTAAGCATAGAGTGTGAAAACTGAGTTTCCTTGAGAGCTGCTTGGAAGCCTGATGGTGTGTGAAGTTAGTGAGCCAAATGGAGTTGTTCTCCCACAAGAACCACTCGGTCGATCCTTCTTTAATATGCCCTTCACCAACATGCAGTGTTTCCTTGATTGAATTAGCTCTCACACCAATATTTGCGTCTAGAGCCTTTGCATTGAGGGCTATCTGAAAATGGCTGTGGCGCTGAAGTTGCCTGTGAATGTGGAGTTGGTGGCATGTGAAACCCGCATGTGGAGCATTCGTTTGTGTGGGATGCTCTACCAGGTTCATTCCTAGATAATGCACTCAAAGGGCACTAAGCATAGAGTGTGAAAACTGAGTTTCTTGAGAGCTGCTTGGAAGCCTGATGGTGTGTGAAGTTAGTGAGCCAAATGGAGTTGTTCTCCCACAAGAACCACTCGGCTGATCCTTCTTCAATATGCCCTTCACCAACATGCAGTGTTTCCTTGATTGAATTAGCTCTCACACCAATATTTGCGTCTAGAGCCTTTGCATTGAGGGCTATCTGAAAACGGCTGTGGCGCTGAAGTTGCCTGTGAATGTGGAGTTGGTGGCATGTGAAACCCATATGTGAAGCATTCGTTTGTGTGGGATGCTCTACCAGGTTCATTTCAGTCCTAGGCACTCAAAGGGCACTAAGCATAGAGTGTGAAAACTGAGTTTCCTTGAGAGCTGCTTGGAAGCCTGATGGTGTGTGAAGTTAGTGAGCCAAATGGAGTTGTTCTCCCACAAGAACCACTCGGCTGATCCTTCTTCAATATGCCCTTCACCAACATGCAGTGTTTCCTTGATTGAATTAGCTCTCACACCAATATTTGCGTCTAGAGCCTTTGCATTGAGGGCTATCTGAAAACGGCTGTGGCGCTGAAGTTGCCAGTGAATGTGGAGTTGGTGGCATGTGAAACCCGCATGTGGAGCATTCGTTTGTGTGGGATGTTCTACCAGGTTCATTCCTAGATAATGCACTCAAAGGGCACTAAGCATAGAGTGTGAAAACTGAGTTTCCTTGAGAGCTGCTTGGAAGCCTGATGGTGTGTGAAGTTAGTGAGCCAAATGGAGTTGTTCTCCCACAAAAACCACTCGGCTGATCCTTCTTCAATATGCCCTTCACCAACATGCAGTGTTTCCTTGATTGAATTAGCTCTGACACCAATATTTGTGTCTAGAGCCTTTGCATTGAGGGCTATCTGAAAACGGCTGTGGCGCTGAAGTTGCCTGTGAATGTGGAGTTGGTGGCATGTGAAAACCGCATGTGGAGCTGTCGTTTGTGTGGGATGCTCTACCAGGTTCCTTTTAGTCCTAGGCACTCAAAGGGCACTAAGCATAGAGTGTGAAAACTGTTTCCTTGAGAGCTGCTTGGAAGCCTGATGGTGTGTGAAGTTAGTGAGCCAAATGGAGTTGTTCTCCCACAAGAACCACTCGGCTGATCCTTCTTCAATATGCCCTTCACCAACATGCAGTGTTTCCTTGATTGAATTAGCTCTCACACCAATATTTGTGTCTAGAGCCTTTGCATTGAGGGATATCTGAAAACGGCTGTGGCGCTGAAGTTGCCTGTGAATGTGGAGTTGGTGGCATGTGAAACCCGCATGTGGAGCATTCGTTTGTGTGGGATGTTCTACCAGGTTCATTCCTAGATAATGCACTCAAAGGGCACTAAGCATAGAGTGTGAAAACTGAGTTTCCTTGAGAGCTGCTTGGAAGCCTGATGGTGTGTGAAGTTAGTGAGCCAAATGGAGTTGTTCTCCCACAAGAACCACTCGGCTGATCCTTCTTCAATATGCCCTTCACCAACATGCAGTGTTTCCTTGATTGAATTAGCTCTCACACCAATATTTGCGTCTAGAGCCTTTGCATTGAGGGCTATCTGAAAACGGCTGTGGCGCTGAAGTTGCCTGTCAATGTGGAGTTGGTGGCATGTGAAACCCGTATGTGAAGCATTCGTTTGAGTGGGATGCTCTCCCAGGTTCATTTCAGTACTAGGCACTCAAGGGGCACTAAGCATAGAGTGTGAAAACTGAGTTTCCTTGAGAGCTGCTTGGAAGCCTGATGGTGTGTGAAGTTAGTGAGCCAAATGGAGTTGTTCTCCCACAAGAACCACTCGGCTGATCCTTCTTCAATATGCCCTTCACCAACATGCAGTGTTTCCTTGATTGAATTAGCTCTGACACCAATATTTGTGTCTAGAGCCTTTGCATTGAGGGCTATCTGAAAACGGCTGTGGCGCTGAAGTTGCCTGTCAATGTGGAGTTGGTGGCATGTGAAACCCGTATGTGAAGCATTCGTTTGTGTGGGATGTTCTACCAGGTTCATTTCAGTCCTAGGCACTCAAAGGGCACTAAGCATAGGGTGTGAAAACTGAGTTTCCTTGAGAGCTGCTTGGAAGCCTGATGGTGTGTGAAGTTAGTGAGCCAAATGGAGTTGTTCTCCCACAAAAAACCACTCGGCTGATCTTTCTTCAATATGCCCTTCACCAACATGCAGTGTTTCCTTGATTGAATTAGCTCTCATACCAATATTTGCGTCTAGAGCCTTTGCATTGAGGGCTATCTGAAAACGGCTGTGGCGCTGAAGTTGCCTGTCAATGTGGAGTTGGTGGCATGTGAAAACCGCATGTGGAGCATTCGTTTGTGTGGGATGTTCTACCAGGTTCACTCCTAGATAATGCACTCAAAGGGCACTAAGCATAGAGTGTGAAAACTGAGTTTCCTTGAGAGCTGCTTGGAAGCCTGATGGTGTGTGAAGTTAGTGAGCCAAATAGAGTTGTTCTCCCACAAGAACCACTCGGTCGATCCTTCTTTAATATGCCCTTCACCAACATGCAGTGTTTCCTTGATTGAATTAGCTCTCACACCAATATTTGCGTCTAGAGCCTTTGCATTGAGGGCTATCTGAAAACGGCTGTGGCGCTGAAGTTGCCTGTGAATGTGGAGTTGGTGGCATGTGAAACCCGCATGTGGAGCATTCGTTTGTGTGGGATGTTCTACCAGGTTCATTCCTAGATAATGCACTCAAAGGGCACTAAGCATAGAGTGTGAAAACTGAGTTTCCTTGAGAGCTGCTTGGAAGCCTGATGGTGTGTGAAGTTAGTGAGCCAAATGGAGTTGTTCTCCCACAAGAACCACTCGTCTGATCCTTCTTCAATATGCCCTTCACCAACATGCAGTGTTTCCTTGATTGAATTAGCTCTGACACCAATATTTGTGTCTAGAGCCTTTGCATTGAGGGCTATCTGAAAACGGCTGTGGCGCTGAAGTTGCCTGTGAATGTGGAGTTGGTGGCATGTGAAAACCGCATGTGGAGCATTCGTTTGTGTGGGATGCTCTACCAGATTCATTTTAGTCTTAGGCACTCAACGGGCACTAAGCATAGAGTGTGAAAACTGTTTCCTTGAGAGCTGCTTGGAAGCCTGATGGTGTGTGAAGTTAGTGAGCCAAATGGAGTTGTTCTCCCACAAGAACCACTCGTCTGATCCTTCTTCAATATGCCCTTCACCAACATGCGGTGTTTCCTTGATTGAATTAGCTCTCACACCAATATTTGCGTCTAGAGCCTTTGCATTGAGGGATATCTGAAAACGGCTGTGGCGCTGAAGTTGCCTGTGAATGTGGAGTTGGTGGCATGTGAAACCCGCATGTGGAGCATTCGTTTGTGTGGGATGCTCTACCAGGTTCATTCCTAGATAATGCACTCAAAGGGCACTAAGCATAGAGTGTGAAAACTGAGTTTCCTTGAGAGCTGCTTGGAAGCCTGATGGTGTGTGAAGTTAGTGAGCCAAATGGAGTTGTTCTCCCACAAAAACCACTCGGCTGATCCTTCTTCAATATGCCCTTCACCAACATGCAGTGTTTCCTTGATTGAATTAGCTCTCATACCAATATTTGCGTCTAGAGCCTTTGCATTGAGGGCTATCTGAAAACGGCTGTGGCACTGAACTTCCCTGTGAATGTGGAGTTGGTGGCATGTGAAACCCATATGTGAAGCATTCGTTTGTGTGGGATGCTCTACCAGGTTCATTTCAGTCCTAGGCACTCAAAGGGCACTAAGCATAGAGTGTGAAAACTGAGTTTCCTTGAGAGCTGCTTGGAAGCCTGATGGTGTGTGAAGTTAGTGAGCCAAATGGAGTTGTTCTCCCACAAGAACCACTCGGCTGATCCTTCTTCAATATGCCCTTCACCAACATGCAGTGTTTCTTTGATTGAATTAGCTCTCACACCAATATTTGCGTCTAGAGCCTTTGCATTGAGGGCTATCTGAAAACGGCTGTGGCGCTGAAGTTGCCTGTGAATGTGGAGTTGGTGGCATGTGAAACCCGCATGTGGAGCATTCGTTTGTGTGGGATGCTCTACCAGGTTCATTCCTAGATAATGCACTCAAAGGGCACTAAGCATAGAGTGTGAAAACTGAGTTTCCTTGAGAGCTGCTTGGAAGCCTGATGGTGTGTGAAGTTAGTGAGCCAAATGGAGTTGTTCTCCCACAAAAACCACTCGGCTGATCCTTCTTCAATATGCCCTTCACCAACATGCAGTGTTTCCTTGATTGAATTAGCTCTCATACCAATATTTGCGTCTAGAGCCTTTGCATTGAGGGCTATCTGAAAACGGCTGTGGCGCTGAAGTTGCCTGTGAATGTGGAGTTGGTGGCATGTGAAACCCGCATGTGGAGCATTCGTTTGTGTGGGATGTTCTACCAGGTTCATTCCTATATAATGCACTCAAAGGGCACTAAGCATAGAGTGTGAAAACTGAGTTTCCTTGAGAGCTGCTTGGAAGCCTGATGGTGTGTGAAGTTAGTGAGCCAAATGGAGTTGTTCTCCCACAAGAACCACTCGGCCGATCCTTCTTTAATATGCCCTTCACCAACATGCAGTGTTTCCTTGATTGAATTAGCTCTCATACAAATATTTGCGTCTAGAGCCTTTGCATTGAGGGCTATCTGAAAACGGCTGTGGCGCTGAACTTGCCTGTCAATGTGGAGTTGGTGGCATGTGAAACCCGCATGTGGAGCATTCGTTTGTGCGGGATGCTCTACCAGGTTCATTTCAGTCCTAGGCACTCAAAGGGCACTAAGCATAGAGTGTGAAAACTGAGTTTCCTTGAGAGCTGCTTGGAAGCCTGATGGTGTGTGAAGTTAGTGAGCCAAATGGAGTTGTTCTCCCACAAGAACCACTCGGCTGATCCTTCTTCAATATGCCCTTCACCAACATGCAGTGTTTCCTTGATTGAATTAGCTCTCACACCAATATTTGCGTCTAGAGCCTTTGCATTGAAGGCTATCTGAAAACGGCTGTGGCGCTGAAGTTGCCTGTGAATGTGGAGTTGGTGGCATGTGAAACCCGTATGTGAAGCATTCGTTTGTGTGGGATGCTCTACCAGGTTCATTTCAGTCCTAGGCACTCAAAGGGCACTAAGCATAGAGTGTGAAAACTGAGTTTCCTTGAGAGCTGCTTGGAAGCCTGATGGTGTGTGAAGTTAGTGAGCCAAATGGAGTTGTTCTCCCACAAAAAAACACTCGGCTGATCCTTCTTCAATATGCCCTTCACCAACATGCAGTGTTTCCTTGATTGAATTAGCTCTCATACAAATATTTGCGTCTAGAGCCTTTGCATTGAGGGCTATCTGAAAACGGCTGTGGCGCTGAAGTTGCCTGTGAATGTGGAGTTGGTGGCATGTGAAACCCGCATGTGGAGCATTCGTTTGTGTGGGATGTTCTACCAGGTTCATTCCTAGATAATGCACTCAAAGGGCACTAAGCATAGAGTGTGAAAACTGAGTTTCCTTGAGAGCTGCTTGGAAGCCTGATGGTGTGTGAAGTTAGTGAGCCAAATGGAGTTGTTCTCCCACAAGAACCACTCGGCTGATCCTTCTTCAATATGCCCTTCACCAACATGCAGTGTTTCCTTGATTGAATTAGCTCTCACACCAATATTTGCGTCTAGAGCCTTTGCATTGAGGGCTATCTGAAAACGGCTGTGGCGCTGAAGTTGCCTGTGAATGTGGAGTTGGTGGCATGTGAAACCCATATGTGAAGCATTCGTTTGTGTGGGATGCTCTACCAGGTTCATTTCAGTCCTAGGCACTCAAAGGGCACTAAGCATAGAGTGTGAAAACTGAGTTTCCTTGAGAGCTGCTTGGAAGCCTGATGGTGTGTGAAGTTAGTGAGCCAAATGGAGTTGTTCTCCCACAAGAACCACTCGGCTGATCCTTCTTCAATATGCCCTTCACCAACATGCAGTGTTTCCTTGATTGAATTAGCTCTCACACCAATATTTGCGTCTAGAGCCTTTGCATTGAGGGCTATCTGAAAACGGCTGTGGCGCTGAAGTTGCCTGTGAATGTGGAGTTGGTGGCATGTGAAACCCGCATGTGGAGCATTCGTTTGTGTGGGATGTTCTACCAGGTTCATTCCTAGATAATGCACTCAAAGGGCACTAAGCATAGAGTGTGAAAACTGAGTTTCCTTGAGAGCTGCTTGGAAGCCTGATGGTGTGTGAAGTTAGTGAGCCAAATGGAGTTGTTCTCCCACAAGAACCACTCGTCTGATCCTTCTTCAATATGCCCTTCACCAACATGCAGTGTTTCCTTGATTGAATTAGCTCTCACACCAATATTTGTGTCTAGAGCCTTTGCATTGAGGGCTATCTGAAAACGGCTGTGGCGCTGAAGTTGCCTGTGAATGTGGAGTTGGTGGCATGTGAAACCCGCATGTGGAGCTGTCGTTTGTGTGGGATGCTCTACCAGGTTCATTTTAGTCCTAGGCACTCAAAGGGCACTAAACATAGAGTGTGAAAACTGTTTCCTTGAGAGCTGCTTGGAAGCCTGATGGTGTGTGAAGTTAGTGAGCCAAATGGAGTTGTTCTCCCACAAGAACCACTCGGCTGATCCTTCTTCAATATGCCCTTCACCAACATGCAGTGTTTCCTTGATTGAATTAGCTCTCACACCAATATTTGCGTCTAGAGCCTTTGCATTGAGGGCTATCTGAAAACGGCTGTGGCGCTGAAGTTGCCTGTGAATGTGGAGTTGGTGGCATGTGAAACCCGCATGTGGAGCATTCGTTTGTGTGGGATGTTCTACCAGGTTCATTCCTAGATAATGCACTCAAAGGGCACTAAGCATAGAGTGTGAAAACTGAGTTTCCTTGAGAGATGCTTGGAAGCCTGATGGTGTGTGAAGTTAGTGAGCCAAATGGAGTTGTTCTCCCACAAGAACCACTCGGATGATCATTCTTCAATATGCCCTTCACCAACATGCAGTGTTTCCTTGATTGAATTAGCTCTCACACCAATATTTGCGTCTAGAGCCTTTGCATTGAGGGCTATCTGAAAACGGCTGTGGCGCTGAAGTTGCCTGTGAATGTGGAGTTGGTGGCATGTGAAACCCGCATGTGGAGCATTCGTTTGTGTGGGATGTTCTACCAGGTTCATTCCTAGATAATGCACTCAAAGGGCACTAAGCCTAGAGTGTGAAAACTGAGTTTCCTTGAGAGCTGCTTGGAAGCCTGATGGTGTGTGAAGTTAGTGAGCCAAATGGAGTTGTTCTCCCACAAGAACCACTCGGATGATCATTCTTCAATATGCCCTTCACCAACATGCAGTGTTTCCTTGATTGAATTAGCTCTCACACCAATATTTGCGTCTAGAGCCTTTGCATTGAAGGCTATCTGAAAACGGCTGTGGCGCTGAAGTTGCCTGTGAATGTGGAGTTGGTGGCATGTGAAACCCGTATGTGAAGCATTCGTTTGTGTGGGATGCTCTACCAGGTTCATTTCAGTCCTAGGCACTCAAAGGGCACTAAGCATAGAGTGTGAAAACTGAGTTTCCTTGAGAGCTGCTTGGAAGCCTGATGGTGTGTGAAGTTAGTGAGCCAAATGGAGTTGTTCTCCCACAAAAAACCACTCGGCTGATCCTTCTTCAATATGCCCTTCACCAACATGCAGTGTTTCCTTGATTGAATTAGCTCTCATACAAATATTTGCGTCTAGAGCCTTTGCATTGAGGGCTATCTGAAAACGGCTGTGGCGCTGAAGTTGCCTGTGAATGTGGAGTTGGTGGCATGTGAAACCCGCATGTGGAGCATTCGTTTGTGTGGGATGTTCTACCAGGTTCATTCCTAGATAATGCACTCAAAGGGCACTAAGCATAGAGTGTGAAAACTGAGTTTCTTGAGAGCTGCTTGGAAGCCTGATGGTGTGTGAAGTTAGTGAGCCAAATGGAGTTGTTCTCCCACAAGAACCACTCGGCTGATCCTTCTTCAATATGCCCTTCACCAACATGCAGTGTTTCCTTGATTGAATTAGCTCTCACACCAATATTTGCGTCTAGAGCCTTTGCATTGAGGGCTATCTGAAAACGGCTGTGGCGCTGAAGTTGCCTGTGAATGTGGAGTTGGTGGCATGTGAAACCCGTATGTGAAGCATTCGTTTGTGTGGGATGCTCTACCAGGTTCATTTCAGTCCTAGGCACTCAAAGGGCACTAAGCATAGAGTGTGAAAACTGAGTTTCCTTGAGAGCTGCTTGGAAGCCTGATGGTGTGTGAAGTTAGTGAGCCAAATGGAGTTGTTCTCCCACAAGAACCACTCGGCTGATCCTTCTTCAATATGCCCTTCACCAACATGCAGTGTTTCCTTGATTGAATTAGCTCTCACACCAATATTTGCGTCTAGAGCCTTTGCATTGAGGGCTATCTGAAAACGGCTGTGGCGCTGAAGTTGCCTGTGAATGTGGAGTTGGTGGCATGTGAAACCCGCATGTGGAGCATTCGTTTGTGTGGGATGTTCTACCAGGTTCATTCCTAGATAATGCACTCAAAGGGCACTAAGCATAGAGTGTGAAAACTGAGTTTCCTTGAGAGCTGCTTGGAAGCCTGATGGTGTGTGAAGTTAGTGAGCCAAATGGAGTTGTTCTCCCACAAGAACCACTCGTCTGATCCTTCTTCAATATGCCCTTCACCAACATGCAGTGTTTCCTTGATTGAATTAGCTCTCACACCAATATTTGTGTCTAGAGCCTTTGCATTGAGGGCTATCTGAAAACGGCTGTGGCGCTGAAGTTGCCTGTGAATGTGGAGTTGGTGGCATGTGAAACCCGCATGTGAAGCTGTCGTTTGTGTGGGATGCTCTACCAGGTTCATATTAGTCCTAGGCACTCAAAGGGCACTAAGCATAGAGTGTGAAAACTGTTTCCTTGAGAGCTGCTTGGAAGCCTGATGGTGTGTGAAGTTAGTGAGCCAAATGGAGTTGTTCTCCCACAAGAACCACTCGGCTGATCCTTCTTCAATATGCCCTTCACCAACATGCAGTGTTTCCTTGATTGAATTAGCTCTCACACCAATATTTGCGTCTAGAGCCTTTGCATTGAGGGCTATCTGAAAACGGCTGTGGCGCTGAAGTTGCCTGTGAATGTGGAGTTGGTGGCATGTGAAACCCGCATGTGGAGCATTCGTTTGTGTGGGATGTTCTACCAGGTTCATTCCTAGATAATGCACTCAAAGGGCACTAAGCATAGAGTGTGAAAACTGAGTTTCCTTGAGAGCTGCTTGGAAGCCTGATGGTGTGTGAAGTTAGTGAGCCAAATGGAGTTGTTCTCCCACAAAAACCACTCGTCTGATCCTTCTTCAATATGCCCTTCACCAACATGCAGTGTTTCCTTGATTGAATTAGCTCTGACACCAATATTTGTGTCTAGAGCCTTTGCATTGAGGGCTATCTGAAAACGGCTGTGGCGCTGAAGTTGCCTGTGAATGTGGAGTTGGTGGCATGTGAAAACCGCATGTGGAGCTGTCGTTTGTGTGGGATGCTCTACCAGGTTCATTTTAGTCCTAGGCACTCAAAGGGCACTAAGCATAGAGTGTGAAAACTGTTTCCTTGAGAGCTGCTTGGAAGCCTGATGGTGTGTGAAGTTAGTGAGCCAAATGGAGTTGTTCTCCCACAAGAACCACTCGGCTGATCCTTCTTCAATATGCCCTTCACCAACATGCAGTGTTTCCTTGATTGAATTAGCTCTCACACCAATATTTGCGTCTAGAGCCTTTGCATTGAGGGCTATCTGAAAACGGCTGTGGCGCTGAAGTTGCCTGTGAATGTGGAGTTGGTGGCATGTGAAACCCGCATGTGGAGCATTCGTTTGTGTGGGATGCTCTACCAGGTTCATTCCTAGATAATGCACTAAAAGGGCACTAAGCATAGAGTGTGAAAACTGAGTTTCCTTGAGAGCTGCTTGGAAGCCTGATGGTGTGTGAAGTTAGTGAGCCAAATGGAGTTGTTCTCCCACAAGAACCACTCGGCTGATCCTTCTTCAATATGCCCTTCACCAACATGCAGTGTTTCTTTGATTGAATTAGCTCTCACACCAATATTTGCGTCTAGAGCCTTTGCATTGAGGGCTATCTGAAAACGGCTGTGGCGCTGAAGTTGCCTGTGAATGTGGAGTTGGTGGCATGTGAAACCCGCATGTGGAGCATTCGTTTGTGTGGGATGCTCTACCAGGTTCATTCCTAGATAATGCACTCAAAGGGCACTAAGCATAGAGTGTGAAAACTGAGTTTCCTTGAGAGCTGCTTGGAAGCCTGATGGTGTGTGAAGTTAGTGAGCCAAATGGAGTTGTTCTCCCACAAAAACCACTCGGCTGATCCTTCTTCAATATGCCCTTCACCAACATGCAGTGTTTCCTTGATTGAATTAGCTCTCATACAAATATTTGCGTCTAGAGCCTTTGCATTGAGGGCTATCTGAAAACGGCTGTGGCGCTGAAGTTGCCTGTGAATGTGGAGTTGGTGGCATGTGAAACCCGCATGTGGAGCATTCGTTTGTGCGGGATGCTCTACCAGGTTCATTTCAGTCCTAGGCACTCAAAGGGCACTAAGCATAGAGTGTGAAAACTGAGTTTCCTTGAGAGCTGCTTGGAAGCCTGATGGTGTGTGAAGTTAGTGAGCCAAATGGAGTTGTTCTCCCACAAGAACCACTCGGCTGATCCTTCTTCAATATGCCCTTCACCAACATGCAGTGTTTCCTTGATTGAATTAGCTCTCACACCAATATTTGCGTCTAGAGCCTTTGCATTGAAGGCTATCTGAAAACGGCTGTGGCGCTGAAGTTGCCTGTGAATGTGGAGTTGGTGGCATGTGAAACCCGTATGTGAAGCATTCGTTTGTGTGGGATGCTCTACCAGGTTCATTTCAGTCCTAGGCACTCAAAGGGCACTAAGCATAGAGTGTGAAAACTGAGTTTCCTTGAGAGCTGCTTGGAAGCCTGATGGTGTGTGAAGTTAGTGAGCCAAATGGAGTTGTTCTCCCACAAAAAACCACTCGGCTGATCCTTCTTCAATATGCCCTTCACCAACATGCAGTGTTTCCTTGATTGAATTAGCTCTCATACAAATATTTGCGTCTAGAGCCTTTGCATTGAGGGCTATCTGAAAACGGCTGTGGCGCTGAAGTTGCCTGTGAATGTGGAGTTGGTGGCATGTGAAACCCGCATGTGGAGCATTCGTTTGTGTGGGATGTTCTACCAGGTTCATTCCTAGATAATGCACTCAAAGGGCACTAAGCATAGAGTGTGAAAACTGAGTTTCCTTGAGAGCTGCTTGGAAGCCTGATGGTGTGTGAAGTTAGTGAGCCAAATGGAGTTGTTCTCCCACAAGAACCACTCGGCTGATCCTTCTTCAATATGCCCTTCACCAACATGCAGTGTTTCCTTGATTGAATTAGCTCTCACACCAATATTTGCGTCTAGAGCCTTTGCATTGAGGGCTATCTGAAAACGGCTGTGGCGCTGAAGTTGCCTGTGAATGTGGAGTTGGTGGCATGTGAAACCCATATGTGAAGCATTCGTTTGTGTGGGATGCTCTACCAGGTTCATTTCAGTCCTAGGCACTCAAAGGGCACTAAGCATAGAGTGTGAAAACTGAGTTTCCTTGAGAGCTGCTTGGAAGCCTGATGGTGTGTGAAGTTAGTGAGCCAAATGGAGTTGTTCTCCCACAAGAACCACTCGGCTGATCCTTCTTCAATATGCCCTTCACCAACATGCAGTGTTTCCTTGATTGAATTAGCTCTCACACCAATATTTGCGTCTAGAGCCTTTGCATTGAGGGCTATCTGAAAACGGCTGTGGCGCTGAAGTTGCCTGTGAATGTGGAGTTGGTGGCATGTGAAACCCGCATGTGGAGCATTCGTTTGTGTGGGATGTTCTACCAGGTTCATTCCTAGATAATGCACTCAAAGGGCACTAAGCATAGAGTGTGAAAACTGAGTTTCCTTGAGAGCTGCTTGGAAGCCTGATGGTGTGTGAAGTTAGTGAGCCAAATGGAGTTGTTCTCCCACAAGAACCACTCGTCTGATCCTTCTTCAATATGCCCTTCACCAACATGCAGTGTTTCCTTGATTGAATTAGCTCTCACACCAATATTTGTGTCTAGAGCCTTTGCATTGAGGGCTATCTGAAAACAGCTGTGGCGCTGAAGTTGCCTGTGAATGTGGAGTTGGTGGCATGTGAAACCCGCATGTGGAGCTGTCGTTTGTGTGGGATGCTCTACCAGGTTCATATTAGTCCTAGGCACTCAAAGGGCACTAAGCATAGAGTGTGAAAACTGTTTCCTTGAGAGCTGCTTGGAAGCCTGATGGTGTGTGAAGTTAGTGAGCCAAATGGAGTTGTTCTCCCACAAGAACCACTCGTCTGATCCTTCTTCAATATGCCCTTCACCAACATGCAGTGTTTCCTTGATTGAATTAGCTCTCACACCAATATTTGCGTCTAGAGCCTTTGCATTGAGGGCTATCTGAAAACGGCTGTGGCGCTGAAGTTGCCTGTGAATGTGGAGTTGGTGGCATGTGAAACCCGCATGTGGAGCATTCGTTTGTGTGGGATGTTCTACCAGGTTCATTCCTAGATAATGCACTCAAAGGGCACTAAGCATAGAGTGTGAAAACTGAGTTTCCTTGAGAGCTGCTTGGAAGCCTGATGGTGTGTGAAGTTAGTGAGCCAAATGGAGTTGTTCTCCCACAAAAACCACTCGTCTGATCCTTCTTCAATATGCCCTTCACCAACATGCAGTGTTTCCTTGATTGAATTAGCTCTCACACCAATATTTGTGTCTAGAGCCTTTGCATTGAGGGCTATCTGAAAACGGCTGTGGCGCTGAAGTTGCCTGTGAATGTGGAGTTGGTGGCATGTGAAAACCGCATGTGGAGCTGTCGTTTGTGTGGGATGCTCTACCAGGTTCATTTTAGTCCTAGGCACTCAAAGGGCACTAAGCATAGAGTGTGAAAACTGAGTTTCCTTGAGAGCTGCTTGGAAGCCTGATGGTGTGTGAAGTTAGTGAGCCAAATGGAGTTGTTCTCCCACAAGAACCACTCGGCTGATCCTTCTTCAATATGCCCTTCACCAACATGCAGTGTTTCCTTGATTGAATTAGCTCTCACACCAATATTTGCGTCTAGAGCCTTTGCATTGAGGGCTATCTGAAAACGGCTGTGGCGCTGAAGTTGCCTGTGAATGTGGAGTTGGTGGCATGTGAAACCCGCATGTGGAGCATTCGTTTGTGTGGGATGCTCTACCAGGTTCATTCCTAGATAATGCACTCAAAGGGCACTAAGCATAGAGTGTGAAAACTGAGTTTCCTTGAGAGCTGCTTGGAAGCCTGATGGTGTGTGAAGTTAGTGAGCCAAATGGAGTTGTTCTCCCACAAAAACCACTCGGCTGATCCTTCTTCAATATGCCCTTCACCAACATGCAGTGTTTCCTTGATTGAATTAGCTCTCATACCAATATTTGCGTCTAGAGCCTTTGCATTGAGGGCTATCTGAAAACGGCTGTGGCGCTGAAGTTGCCTGTGAATGTGGAGTTGGTGGCATGTGAAACCCGCATGTGGAGCATTCGTTTGTGTGGGATGTTCTACCAGGTTCATTCCTAGATAATGCACTCAAAGGGCACTAAGCATAGAGTGTGAAAACTGAGTTTCCTTGAGAGCTGCTTGGAAGCCTGATGGTGTGTGAAGTTAGTGAGCCAAATGGAGTTGTTCTCACACAAGAACCACTCGGCCGATCCTTCTTTAATATGCCCTTCACCAACATGCAGTGTTTCCTTGATTGAATTAGCTCTCATACAAATATTTGCGTCTAGAGCCTTTGCATTGAGGGCTATCTGAAAACGGCTGTGGCGCTGAACTTGCCTGTCAATGTGGAGTTGGTGGCATGTGAAACCCGCATGTGGAGCATTCGTTTGTGCGGGATGCTCTACCAGGTTCATTTCAGTCCTAGGCACTCAAAGGGCACTAAGCATAGAGTGTGAAAACTGAGTTTCCTTGAGAGCTGCTTGGAAGCCTGATGGTGTGTGAAGTTAGTGAGCCAAATGGAGTTGTTCTCCCACAAGAACCACTCGGCTGATCCTTCTTCAATATGCCCTTCACCAACATGCAGTGTTTCCTTGATTGAATTAGCTCTCACACCAATATTTGCGTCTAGAGCCTTTGCATTGAAGGCTATCTGAAAACGGCTGTGGCGCTGAAGTTGCCTGTGAATGTGGAGTTGGTGGCATGTGAAACCCGTATGTGAAGCATTCGTTTGTGTGGGATGCTCTACCAGGTTCATTTCAGTCCTAGGCACTCAAAGGGCACTAAGCATAGAGTGTGAAAACTGAGTTTCCTTGAGAGCTGCTTGGAAGCCTGATGGTGTGTGAAGTTAGTGAGCCAAATGGAGTTGTTCTCCCACAAAAAACCACTCGGCTGATCCTTCTTCAATATGCCCTTCACCAACATGCAGTGTTTCCTTGATTGAATTAGCTCTCATACAAATATTTGCGTCTAGAGCCTTTGCATTGAGGGCTATCTGAAAACGGCTGTGGCGCTGAAGTTGCCTGTGAATGTGGAGTTGGTGGCATGTGAAACCCGCATGTGGAGCATTCGTTTGTGTGGGATGTTCTACCAGGTTCATTCCTAGATAATGCACTCAAAGGGCACTAAGCATAGAGTGTGAAAACTGAGTTTCCTTGAGAGCTGCTTGGAAGCCTGATGGTGTGTGAAGTTAGTGAGCCAAATGGAGTTGTTCTCCCACAAGAACCACTCGGCTGATCCTTCTTCAATATGCCCTTCACCAACATGCAGTGTTTCCTTGATTGAATTAGCTCTCACACCAATATTTGCGTCTAGAGCCTTTGCATTGAGGGCTATCTGAAAACGGCTGTGGCGCTGAAGTTGCCTGTGAATGTGGAGTTGGTGGCATGTGAAACCCATATGTGAAGCATTCGTTTGTGTGGGATGCTCTACCAGGTTCATTTCAGTCCTAGGCACTCAAAGGGCACTAAGCATAGAGTGTGAAAACTGAGTTTCCTTGAGAGCTGCTTGGAAGCCTGATGGTGTGTGAAGTTAGTGAGCCAAATGGAGTTGTTCTCCCACAAGAACCACTCGGCTGATCCTTCTTCAATATGCCCTTCACCAACATGCAGTGTTTCCTTGATTGAATTAGCTCTCACACCAATATTTGCGTCTAGAGCCTTTGCATTGAGGGCTATCTGAAAACGGCTGTGGCGCTGAAGTTGCCTGTGAATGTGGAGTTGGTGGCATGTGAAACCCGCATGTGGAGCATTCGTTTGTGTGGGATGTTCTACCAGGTTCATTCCTAGATAATGCACTCAAAGGGCACTAAGCATAGAGTGTGAAAACTGAGTTTCCTTGAGAGCTGCTTGGAAGCCTGATGGTGTGTGAAGTTAGTGAGCCAAATGGAGTTGTTCTCCCACAAGAACCACTCGTCTGATCCTTCTTCAATATGCCCTTCACCAACATGCAGTGTTTCCTTGATTGAATTAGCTCTCACACCAATATTTGTGTCTAGAGCCTTTGCATTGAGGGCTATCTGAAAACGGCTGTGGCGCTGAAGTTGCCTGTGAATGTGGAGTTGGTGGCATGTGAAACCCGCATGTGGAGCTGTCGTTTGTGTGGGATGCTCTACCAGGTTCATTTTAGTCCTAGGCACTCAAAGGGCACTAAGCATAGAGTGTGAAAACTGTTTCCTTGAGAGCTGCTTGGAAGCCTGATGGTGTGTGAAGTTAGTGAGCCAAATGGAGTTGTTCTCCCACAAGAACCACTCGGCTGATCCTTCTTCAATATGCCCTTCACCAACATGCAGTGTTTCCTTGATTGAATTAGCTCTCACACCAATATTTGCGTCTAGAGCCTTTGCATTGAGGGCTATCTGAAAACGGCTGTGGCGCTGAAGTTGCCTGTGAATGTGGAGTTGGTGGCATGTGAAACCCGCATGTGGAGCATTCGTTTGTGTGGGATGTTCTACCAGGTTCATTCCTAGATAATGCACTCAAAGGGCACTAAGCATAGAGTGTGAAAACTGAGTTTCCTTGAGAGATGCTTGGAAGCCTGATGGTGTGTGAAGTTAGTGAGCCAAATGGAGTTGTTCTCACACAAGAACCACTCGGCCGATCCTTCTTTAATATGCCCTTCACCAACATGCAGTGTTTCCTTGATTGAATTAGCTCTCATACAAATATTTGCGTCTAGAGCCTTTGCATTGAGGGCTATCTGAAAACGGCTGTGGCGCTGAAGTTGCCTGTGAATGTGGAGTTGGTGGCATGTGAAACCCGCATGTGGAGCATTCGTTTGTGTGGGATGCTCTACCAGGTTCATTTCAGTCCTAGGCACTCAAAGGGCACTAAGCCTAGAGTGTGAAAACTGAGTTTCCTTGAGAGCTGCTTGGAAGCCTGATGGTGTGTGAAGTTAGTGAGCCAAATGGAGTTGTTCTCCCACAAGAACCACTCGGATGATCATTCTTCAATATGCCCTTCACCAACATGCAGTGTTTCCTTGATTGAATTAGCTCTCACACCAATATTTGCGTCTAGAGCCTTTGCATTGAAGGCTATCTGAAAACGGCTGTGGCGCTGAAGTTGCCTGTGAATGTGGAGTTGGTGGCATGTGAAACCCGTATGTGAAGCATTCGTTTGTGTGGGATGCTCTACCAGGTTCATTTCAGTCCTAGGCACTCAAAGGGCACTAAGCATAGAGTGTGAAAACTGAGTTTCCTTGAGAGCTGCTTGGAAGCCTGATGGTGTGTGAAGTTAGTGAGCCAAATGGAGTTGTTCTCCCACAAAAAACCACTCGGCTGATCCTTCTTCAATATGCCCTTCACCAACATGCAGTGTTTCCTTGATTGAATTAGCTCTCATACAAATATTTGCGTCTAGAGCCTTTGCATTGAGGGCTATCTGAAAACGGCTGTGGCGCTGAAGTTGCCTGTGAATGTGGAGTTGGTGGCATGTGAAAACCGCATATGGAGCATTCGTTTGTGTGGGATGTTCTACCAGGTTCATTCCTAGATAATGCACTCAAAGGGCACTAAGCATAGAGTGTGAAAACTGAGTTTCCTTGAGAGCTGCTTGGAAGCCTGATGGTGTGTGAAGTTAGTGAGCCAAATGGAGTTGTTCTCCCACAAGAACCACTCGGTCGATCCTTCTTCAATATGCCCTTCACCAACATGCAGTGATTCCTTGATTGAATTAGCTCTCACACCAATATTTGCGTCTAGAGCCTTTGCATTGAGGGCTATCTGAAAATGGCTGTGGCGCTGAAGTTGCCTGTGAATGTGGAGTTGGTGGCATGTGAAACCCGCATGTGGAGCATTCGTTTGTGTGGGATGTTCTACCAGGTTCATTCCTAGATAATGCACTCAAAGGGCACTAAGCATAGAGTGTGAAAACTGAGTTTCTTGAGAGCTGCTTGGAAGCCTGATGGTGTGTGAAGTTAGTGAGCCAAATGGAGTTGTTCTCCCACAAGAACCACTCGGCTGATCCTTCTTCAATATGCCCTTCACCAACATGCAGTGTTTCCTTGATTGAATTAGCTCTCACACCAATATTTGCGTCTAGAGCCTTTGCATTGAGGGCTATCTGAAAACGGCTGTGGCGCTGAAGTTGCCTGTGAATGTGGAGTTGGTGGCATGTGAAACCCGTATGTGAAGCATTCGTTTGTGTGGGATGCTCTACCAGGTTCATTTCAGTCCTAGGCACTCAAAGGGCACTAAGCATAGAGTGTGAAAACTGAGTTTCCTTGAGAGCTGCTTGGAAGCCTGATGGTGTGTGAAGTTAGTGAGCCAAATGGAGTTGTTCTCCCACAAGAACCACTCGGCTGATCCTTCTTCAATATGCCCTTCACCAACATGCAGTGTTTCCTTGATTGAATTAGCTCTCACACCAATATTTGCGTCTAGAGCCTTTGCATTGAGGGCTATCTGAAAACGGCTGTGGCGCTGAAGTTGCCTGTGAATGTGGAGTTGGTGGCATGTGAAACCCGCATGTGGAGCATTCGTTTGTGTGGGATGTTCTACCAGGTTCATTCCTAGATAATGCACTCAAAGGGCACTAAGCATAGAGTGTGAAAACTGAGTTTCCTTGAGAGCTGCTTGGAAGCCTGATGGTGTGTGAAGTTAGTGAGCCAAATGGAGTTGTTCTCCCACAAGAACCACTCGTCTGATCCTTCTTCAATATGCCCTTCACCAACATGCAGTGTTTCCTTGATTGAATTAGCTCTCACACCAATATTTGTGTCTAGAGCCTTTGCATTGAGGGCTATCTGAAAACGGCTGTGGCGCTGAAGTTGCCTGTGAATGTGGAGTTGGTGGCATGTGAAACCCGCATGTGGAGCATTCGTTTGTGTGGGATGCTCTACCAGGTTCATATTAGTCCTAGGCACTCAAAGGGCACTAAGCATAGAGTGTGAAAACTGTTTCCTTGAGAGCTGCTTGGAAGCCTGATGGTGTGTGAAGTTAGTGAGCCAAATGGAGTTGTTCTCCCACAAGAACCACTCGGCTGATCCTTCTTCAATATGCCCTTCACCAACATGCAGTGTTTCCTTGATTGAATTAGCTCTCACACCAATATTTGCGTCTAGAGCCTTTGCATTGAGGGCTATCTGAAAACGGCTGTGGCGCTGAAGTTGCCTGTGAATGTGGAGTTGGTGGCATGTGAAACCCGCATGTGGAGCATTCGTTTGTGTGGGATGTTCTACCAGGTTCATTCCTAGATAATGCACTCAAAGGGCACTAAGCATAGAGTGTGAAAACTGAGTTTCCTTGAGAGCTGCTTGGAAGCCTGATGGTGTGTGAAGTTAGTGAGCCAAATGGAGTTGTTCTCCCACAAAAACCACTCGTCTGATCCTTCTTCAATATGCCCTTCACCAACATGCAGTGTTTCCTTGATTGAATTAGCTCTGACACCAATATTTGTGTCTAGAGCCTTTGCATTGAGGGCTATCTGAAAACGGCTGTGGCGCTGAAGTTGCCTGTGAATGTGGAGTTGGTGGCATGTGAAAACCGCATGTGGAGCTGTCGTTTGTGTGGGATGCTCTACCAGGTTCATTTTAGTCCTAGGCACTCAAAGGGCACTAAGCATAGAGTGTGAAAACTGTTTCCTTGAGAGCTGCTTGGAAGCCTGATGGTGTGTGAAGTTAGTGAGCCAAATGGAGTTGTTCTCCCACAAGAACCACTCGGCTGATCCTTCTTCAATATGCCCTTCACCAACATGCAGTGTTTCCTTGATTGAATTAGCTCTCACACCAATATTTGCGTCTAGAGCCTTTGCATTGAGGGCTATCTGAAAACGGCTGTGGCGCTGAAGTTGCCTGTGAATGTGGAGTTGGTGGCATGTGAAACCCGCATGTGGAGCATTCGTTTGTGTGGGATGCTCTACCAGGTTCATTCCTAGATAATGCACTCAAAGGGCACTAAGCATAGAGTGTGAAAACTGAGTTTCCTTGAGAGCTGCTTGGAAGCCTGATGGTGTGTGAAGTTAGTGAGCCAAATGGAGTTGTTCTCCCACAAGAACCACTCGGCTGATCCTTCTTCAATATGCCCTTCACCAACATGCAGTGTTTCCTTGATTGAATTAGATCTCATACCAATATTTGCGTCTAGAGCCTTTGCATTGAGGGCTATCTGAAAACGGCTGTGGCGCTGAAGTTGCCTGTGAATGTGGAGTTGGTGGCATGTGAAACCCGCATGTGGAGCATTCGTTTGTGTGGGATGTTCTACCAGGTTCATTCCTAGATAATGCACTCAAAGGGCACTAAGCATAGAGTGTGAAAACTGAGTTTCCTTGAGAGCTGCTTGGAAGCCTGATGGTGTGTGAAGTTAGTGAGCCAAATAGAGTTGTTCTCCCACAAGAACCACTCGGCTAATCCTTCTTTAATATGCCCTCCACCAACATGCAGTATTTCCTTGATTGAATTAGCTCTCATACAAATATTTGCGTCTAGAGCCTTTGCATTGAGGGCTATCTGAAAACGGCTGTGGCGCTGAAGTTGCCTGTCAATGTGGAGTTGGTGGCATGTGAAAACCGCATGTGGAGCTGTCGTTTGTGTGGGATGCTCTACCAGGTTCATTTTAGTCCTAGGCACTCAAAGGGCACTAAGCATAGAGTGTGAAAACTGTTTCCTTGAGAGCTGCTTGGAAGCCTGATGGTGTGTGAAGTTAGTGAGCCAAATGGAGTTGTTCTCCCACAAGAACCACTCGGCTGATCCTTCTTCAATATGCCCTTCACCAACATGCAGTGTTTCCTTGATTGAATTAGCTCTCATACAAATATTTGCGTCTAGAGCCTTTGCATTGAGGGCTATCTGAAAACGGCTGTGGCGCTGAAGTTGCCTGTGAATGTGGAGTTGGTGGCATGTGAAACCCGCATATGGAGCATTCGTTTGTGTGGGATGCTCTACCAGGTTCATTCCTAGATAATGCACTCAAAGGGCACTAAGCATAGAGTGTGAAAACTGAGTTTCCTTGAGAGCTGCTTGGAAGCCTGATGGTGTGTGAAGTTAGTGAGCCAAATGGAGTTGTTCTCCCACAAGAACCACTCGGTCGATCCTTCTTCAATATGCCCTTCACCAACATGCAGTGTTTCCTTGATTGAATTAGCTCTCACACCAATATTTGCGTCTAGAGCCTTTGCATTGAGGGCTATCTGAAAATGGCTGTGGCGCTGAAGTTGCCTGTGAATGTGGAGTTGGTGGCATGTGAAACCCGCATGTGGAGCATTCGTTTGTGTGGGATGTTCTACCAGGTTCATTCCTAGATAATGCACTCAAAGGGCACTAAGCATAGAGTGTGAAAACTGAGTTTCTTGAGAGCTGCTTGGAAGCCTGATGGTGTGTGAAGTTAGTGAGCCAAATGGAGTTGTTCTCCCACAAGAACCACTCGGCTGATCCTTCTTCAATATGCCCTTCACCAACATGCAGTGTTTCCTTGATTGAATTAGCTCTCACACCAATATTTGCGTCTAGAGCCTTTGCATTGAGGGCTATCTGAAAACGGCTGTGGCGCTGAAGTTGCCTGTGAATGTGGAGTTGGTGGCATGTGAAACCCGTATGTGAAGCATTCGTTTGTGTGGGATGCTCTACCAGGTTCATTTCAGTCCTAGGCACTCAAAGGGCACTAAGCATAGAGTGTGAAAACTGAGTTTCCTTGAGAGCTGCTTGGAAGCCTGATGGTGTGTGAAGTTAGTGAGCCAAATGGAGTTGTTCTCCCACAAGAACCACTCGGCTGATCCTTCTTCAATATGCCCTTCACCAACATGCAGTGTTTCCTTGATTGAATTAGCTCTCACACCAATATTTGCGTCTAGAGCCTTTGCATTGAGGGCTATCTGAAAACGGCTGTGGCGCTGAAGTTGCCTGTGAATGTGGAGTTGGTGGCATGTGAAACCCGCATGTGGAGCATTCGTTTGTGTGGGATGTTCTACCAGGTTCATTCCTAGATAATGCACTCAAAGGGCACTAAGCATAGAGTGTGAAAACTGAGTTTCCTTGAGAGCTGCTTGGAAGCCTGATGGTGTGTGAAGTTAGTGAGCCAAATGGAGTTGTTCTCCCACAAGAACCACTCGTCTGATCCTTCTTCAATATGCCCTTCACCAACATGCAGTGTTTCCTTGATTGAATTAGCTCTCACACCAATATTTGTGTCTAGAGCCTTTGCATTGAGGGCTATCTGAAAACGGCTGTGGCGCTGAAGTTGCCTGTGAATGTGGAGTTGGTGGCATGTGAAACCCGCATGTGAAGCTGTCGTTTGTGTGGGATGCTCTACCAGGTTCATATTAGTCCTAGGCACTCAAAGGGCACTAAGCATAGAGTGTGAAAACTGTTTCCTTGAGAGCTGCTTGGAAGCCTGATGGTGTGTGAAGTTAGTGAGCCAAATGGAGTTGTTCTCCCACAAGAACCACTCGGCTGATCCTTCTTCAATATGCCCTTCACCAACATGCAGTGTTTCCTTGATTGAATTAGCTCTCACACCAATATTTGCGTCTAGAGCCTTTGCATTGAGGGCTATCTGAAAACGGCTGTGGCGCTGAAGTTGCCTGTGAATGTGGAGTTGGTGGCATGTGAAACCCGCATGTGGAGCATTCGTTTGTGTGGGATGTTCTACCAGGTTCATTCCTAGATAATGCACTCAAAGGGCACTAAGCATAGAGTGTGAAAACTGAGTTTCCTTGAGAGCTGCTTGGAAGCCTGATGGTGTGTGAAGTTAGTGAGCCAAATGGAGTTGTTCTCCCACAAAAACCACTCGTCTGATCCTTCTTCAATATGCCCTTCACCAACATGCAGTGTTTCCTTGATTGAATTAGCTCTGACACCAATATTTGTGTCTAGAGCCTTTGCATTGAGGGCTATCTGAAAACGGCTGTGGCGCTGAAGTTGCCTGTGAATGTGGAGTTGGTGGCATGTGAAAACCGCATGTGGAGCTGTCGTTTGTGTGGGATGCTCTACCAGGTTCATTTTAGTCCTAGGCACTCAAAGGGCACTAAGCATAGAGTGTGAAAACTGTTTCCTTGAGAGCTGCTTGGAAGCCTGATGGTGTGTGAAGTTAGTGAGCCAAATGGAGTTGTTCTCCCACAAGAACCACTCGGCTGATCCTTCTTCAATATGCCCTTCACCAACATGCAGTGTTTCCTTGATTGAATTAGCTCTCACACCAATATTTGCGTCTAGAGCCTTTGCATTGAGGGCTATCTGAAAACGGCTGTGGCGCTGAAGTTGCCTGTGAATGTGGAGTGGTGGCATGTGAAACCCGCATGTGGAGCATTCGTTTGTGTGGGATGCTCTACCAGGTTTCATTCCTAGATAATGCACTCAAAGGGCACTAAGCATAGAGTGTGAAAACTGAGTTTCCTTGAGAGCTGCTTGGAAGCTGATGGTGTGTGAAGTTAGTGAGCCAAATGGAGTTGTTCTCCCACAAGAACCACTCGGCTGATCCTTCTTCAATATGCCCTTCACCAACATGCAGTGTTTCTTTGATTGAATTAGCTCTCACACCAATATTTGCGTCTAGAGCCTTTGCATTGAGGGCTATCTGAAAACGGCTGTGGCGCTGAAGTTGCCTGTGAATGTGGAGTTGGTGGCATGTGAAACCCGCATGTGGAGCATTCGTTTGTGTGGGATGCTCTACCAGGTTCATTCCTAGATATGCACTCAAAGGGCACTAAGCATAGAGTGTGAAAACTGAGTTTCCTTGAGAGCTGCTTGGAAGCCTGATGGTGTGTGAAGTTAGTGAGCCAAATGGAGTTGTTCTCCCACAAGAACCACTCGGCTGATCCTTCTTCAATATGCCCTTCACCAACATGCAGTGTTTCCTTGATTGAATTAGCTCTCATACAAATATTTGCGTCTAGAGCCTTTGCATTGAGGGCTATCTGAAAACGGCTGTGGCGCTGAAGTTGCCTGTGAATGTGGAGTTGGTGGCATGTGAAACCCGCATGTGGAGCATTCGTTTGTGTGGGATGTTCTACCAGGTTCATTCCTATATAATGCACTCAAAGGGCACTAAGCATAGAGTGTGAAAACTGAGTTTCCTTGAGAGCTGCTTGGAAGCCTGATGGTGTGTGAAGTTAGTGAGCCAAATGGAGTTGTTCTCACACAAGAACCACTCGGCGATCCTTCTTTAATATGCCCTTCACCAACATGCAGTGTTTCCTTGATTGAATTAGCTCTCATACAAATATTTGCGTCTAGAGCCTTTGCATTGAGGGCTATCTGAAAACGGCTGTGGCGCTGAACTTGCCTGTCAATGTGGAGTTGGTGGCATGTGAAACCCGCATGTGGAGCATTCGTTTGTGCGGGATGCTCTACCAGGTTCATTTCAGTCCTAGGCACTCAAAGGGCACTAAGCATAGAGTGTGAAAACTGAGTTTCCTTGAGAGCTGCTTGGAAGCCTGATGGTGTGTGAAGTTAGTGAGCCAAATGGAAGTTGTTCTCCCACAAGAACCACTCGGCTGATCCTTCTTCAATATGCCCTTCACCAACATGCAGTGTTTCCTTGATTGAATTAGCTCTCACACCAATATTTGCGTCTAGAGCCTTTGCATTGAAGGCTATCTGAAAACGGCTGTGGCGCTGAAGTTGCCTGTGAATGTGGAGTTGGTGGCATGTGAAACCCGTATGTGAAGCATTCGTTTGTGTGGGATGCTCTACCAGGTTCATTTCAGTCCTAGGCACTCAAAGGGCACTAAGCATAGAGTGTGAAAACTGAGTTTTCCTTGAGAGCTGCTTGGAAGCCTGATGGTGTGTGAAGTTAGTGAGCCAAATGGAGTTGTTCTCCCACAAAAAACCACTCGGCTGATCCTTCTTCAATATGCCCTTCACCAACATGCAGTGTTTCCTTGATTGAATTAGCTCTCATACAAAATATTTGCGTCTAGAGCCTTTGCATTGAGGGCTATCTGAAAACGGCTGTGGCGCTGAAGTTGCCTGTGAATGTGGAGTTGGTGGCATGTGAAACCCGCATGTGGAGCATTCGTTTGTGTGGGATGTTCTACCAGGTTCATTCCTAGATAATGCACTCAAAGGGCACTAAGCATAGAGTGTGAAAACTGAGTTTCCTTGAGAGCTGCTTGGAAGCCTGATGGTGTGTGAAGTTAGTGAGCCAAATGGAGTTGTTCTCCCACAAGAACCACTCGGCTGATCCTTCTTCAATATGCCCTTCACCAACATGCAGTGTTTCCTTGATTGAATTAGCTCTCACACCAATATTTGCGTCTAGAGCCTTTGCATTGAGGGCTATCTGAAAACGGCTGTGGCGCTGAAGTTGCCTGTGAATGTGGAGTTGGTGGCATGTGAAACCCATATGTGAAGCATTCGTTTGTGTGGGATGATGCTCTACCAGGTTCATTTCAGTCCTAGGCACTCAAAGGGCACTAAGCATAGAGTGTGAAAACTGAGTTTCCTTGAGAGCTGCTTGGAAGCCTGATGGTGTGTGAAGTTAGTGAGCCAAATGGAGTTGTTCTCCCACAAGAACCACTCGGCTGATCCTTCTTCAATATGCCCTTCACCAACATGCAGTGTTTCCTTGATTGAATTAGCTCTCACACCAATATTTGCGTCTAGAGCCTTTGCATTGAGGGCTATCTGAAAACGGCTGTGGCGCTGAAGTTGCCTGTGAATGTGGAGTTGGTGGCATGTGAAACCCGCATGTGGAGCATTCGTTTGTGTGGGATGTTCTACCAGGTTCATTCCTAGATAATGCACTCAAAGGGCACTAAGCATAGAGTGTGAAAACTGAGTTTCCTTGAGAGCTGCTTGGAAGCCTGATGGTGTGTGAAGTTAGTGAGCCAAATGGAGTTGTTCTCCCACAAGAACCACTCGTCTGATCCTTCTTCAATATGCCCTTCACCAACATGCAGTGTTTCCTTGATTGAATTAGCTCTCACACCAATATTTGTGTCTAGAGCCTTTGCATTGAGGGCTATCTGAAAACGGCTGTGGCGCTGAAGTTGCCTGTGAATGTGGAGTTGGTGGCATGTGAAACCCGCATGTGGAGCTGTCGTTTGTGTGGGATGCTCTACCAGGTTCATATTAGTCCTAGGGCACTCAAAGGGCACTAAGCATAGAGTGTGAAAACTGTTTCCTTGAGAGCTGCTTGGAAGCCTGATGGTGTGTGAAGTTAGTGAGCCAAATGGAGTTGTTCTCCCACAAGAACCACTCGGCTGATCCTTCTTCAATATGCCCTTCACCAACATGCAGTGTTTCCTTGATTGAATTAGCTCTCACACCAATATTTGCGTCTAGAGCCTTTGCATTGAGGGCTATCTGAAAACGGCTGTGGCGCTGAAGTTGCCTGTGAATGTGGAGTTGGTGGCATGTGAAACCCGCATGTGGAGCATTCGTTTGTGTGGGATGTTCTACCAGGTTCATTCCTAGATAATGCACTCAAAGGGCACTAAGCATAGAGTGTGAAAACTGAGTTTCCTTGAGAGCTGCTTGGAAGCCTGATGGTGTGTGAAGTTAGTGAGCCAAATGGAGTTGTTCTCCCACAAAAACCACTCGTCTGATCCTTCTTCAATATGCCCTTCACCAACATGCAGTGTTTCCTTGATTGAATTAGCTCTGACACCAATATTTGTGTCTAGAGCCTTTGCATTGAGGGGCTATCTGAAAACGGCTGTGGCGCTGAAGTTGCCTGTGAATGTGGAGTTGGTGGCATGTGAAAACCGCATGTGGAGCTGTCGTTTGTGTGGGATGCTCTACCAGGTTCATTTTAGTCCTAGGCACTCAAAGGGCACTAAGCATAGAGTGTGAAAACTGTTTCCTTGAGAGCTGCTTGGAAGCCTGATGGTGTGTGAAGTTAGTGAGCCAAATGGAGTTGTTCTCCCACAAGAACCACTCGGCTGATCCTTCTTCAATATGCCCTTCACCAACATGCAGTGTTTCCTTGATTGAATTAGCTCTCACACCAATATTTGCGTCTAGAGCCTTTGCATTGAGGGCTATCTGAAAACGGCTGTGGCGCTGAAGTTGCCTGTGAATGTGGAGTTGGTGGCATGTGAAACCCGCATGTGGAGCATTCGTTTGTGTGGGATGCTCTACCAGGTTCATTCCTAGATAATGCACTCAAAGGGCACTAAGCATAGAGTGTGAAAACTGAGTTTCCTTGAGAGCTGCTTGGAAGCCTGATGGTGTGTGAAGTTAGTGAGCCAAATGGAGTTGTTCTCCCACAAGAACCACTCGGCTGATCCTTCTTCAATATGCCCTTCACCAACATGCAGTGTTTCCTTGATTGAATTAGCTCTCATACCAATATTTGCGTCTAGAGCCTTTGCATTGAGGGCTATCTGAAAACGGCTGTGCGCTGAAGTTGCCTGTGAATGTGGAGTTGGTGGCATGTGAAACCCGCATGTGGAGCATTCGTTTGTGTGGGATGTTCTACAGGTTCATTCCTATATAATGCACTCAAAGGGCACTAAGCATAGAGTGTGAAAACTGAGTTTCCTTGAGAGCTGCTTGGAAGCCTGATGGTTGTGTGAAGTTAGTGAGCCAAATGGAGTTGTTCTCACACAAGAACCACTCGGCCGATCCTTCTTTAATATGCCCTTCACCAACATGCAGTGTTTCCTTGATTGAATTAGCTCTCATACAAATATTTGCGTCTAGAGCCTTTGCATT